>NC_061121.1:180857533-180999846 GCF_002878395.1 Capsicum annuum | reverse complement strand
ATATTCTCATGTTTTAAATTCATGCTTTCCACATGTTTGATAAAATTTACATATCATGTTAATTCAATTTCAAGATGAATCCCCAAGCTATGAACTTTGCCATGTAACTCTATTGTTCCCTCATGTTTAAGACATTCTTACGTTCAAGCTATGAACTTTACATGTTTTGATGAAACACTCATGTCCTATTTCTAGCGAATTACATGTGAATTCCCCAATTCATGATCTTAGTTATGTAATCATGCTATGTTCCCATGTTTAAGATATTCCCATGTCCAAGTTCATGATCCCCGTGTGTTTGGCAAATTGGCCCATATTAAAGTATTATTCTCCACGTGCTTGATAGAATGCCCATGTGAATTAAATAGGGTAATCATAACACGTTACCATATATTCTCGTTCATGTACAAGTGCATAACCTCCAAGTGTTTGATTAAATGTTTCAGTGAATGAATTGTGATCAATTGACTGTAGCTAGCTTTTCAAGATCATATTATGCTTGACCTTTTATGCTATCGAGTCCTGAGGGTTATTCAATACCCAAAAATCTAGCTGCTTACCTAGAGCTACGGTAGTTATAGAATAGTCTCAGTAGTGTCATAAATAGTAGTACTCAGTAATCAATCACAGTCTCAGTTCGGTATTCAGTTCAGAACTCAATGAACTCAGTCAGTTAACAGAACTTAGGAGTATTCTGCCAGTCAGTGGGACTCAGTAAACTTAGTTCAGTCTAGTTATACAACACAATAAGTAATAGTTTAGTCTAGTCTAGTACAGTTTAGAAATTAGTTCAGTGTCTATTCAGTTGGGAGTAGGATTTAGCACCGAGCAAGTGCAGGGATGACGACTTCCTTGTCAAAGAGGCAGAGTCGTTAATAGCAGTCCTTATACTCTAAAACAATGTAGTCAGTGCATGATAAGGTGTCACCCATCGAACTAGTCTTGACTACCTCTCGAGGGTTACCCATTAAATTAGGCTTGACTCCTCCCAAGTGTCACCCATCAGTTAGGCTTGGCATCCTGGTTTTCAAGTGTTAGTACCCGTGGCATGGTATTAGCACTCTTCCAACTGAGGTCACAGGTCTGACCCCTATCAGCTCAAATTTGAGGCATATCAATTAGATGATTACCTCCTACATTTTAGTTTCAGTCTCAGCATAGAACTCATTTCAGTTCTACAAATTTAGGACTATCATACATAGTAACCCAACTCAGTATAGAACTCAATTTCATTCAACAAAATTAGGACTATAAAAAATAGTCACTCAATTAATAGTAATATAGTATCAGTAAACTTAGTTATAAGTCATTCAATTTTCAAAAATCATTATCCAGTGTTAATGTGATCTTAGTTACAGTCTCAATTATAGTCTCAGTTACCATCTTAGTTACAGTCTCAGTCATAGTCTTAGCAGAGTATTCAGATTAGTAACTCAGTTCAATTTCAGGTTTGATTGACCATAGCATACTGTTATTAGTTATTCAATTATCAGTATTTCAGTACCTCAGTTTATAGACTATTTTAGAATTATGTTATACGTTTGGTCTTGCATTCTCAAATAATATAGTTTTTATGAATTCATGCTCAGTTATCTCATGTTACTCAGTCAATCCTTATCTCATATGCATAATACTCTACAGTTTCAATCTTGTTATTCAGACTAAGTATAGTTCAATCTTACATGCCCAGTAATCAGCTATCAGACATTCAGTTGATTAGATAAGTTAGTATATTTATGCATTCGTGCTCAGTGTGATTGTATATGATCCTCAGTTTATGTCAGTCTCCATCACGAAGTTTCAAACCCAGTATTCATACAATATCCATGTCTTATCATATTCCATTTTCATTTATACTTATATCATTAAAGTAAGTTTACATAAAATAAGTGTAGAGATTCACCATCTTATCAGAGAATGTTTGTCACTCATGCTTTAAGATATTTTAGTTTTAAGTTTATTCCTACCTATTGTGAGTTTACTTACACTTAGCATGCATGTTTTATGATTACGTATGAAATCAGTTTTACTTATCGCATTCACCCCTACATACCCAATACATTTTAGAAGTACTAATCCACATATATGTCTATGTGCTATATTGTCTTATAATGTAGGTATTAGTCATAGCCTACGCATCATGATTAGACTATTGCAGATTCCAGCCAACAGGTGATGAGTTCTCCTACTTTGAGAACTCCAGATAGTTTTAGTTTATATACAGTTTATTTATTTTCATGTGTATTGATTAGTGGTAGTTGGAGGAATGTCCCAGTTATCTATTATCAGTATAGTATAGGCTTCGTAGATGTCAGTCAAAGTCAGTCATCTAATTTTAGTTTCATCCTTCAGATTTATCAGATTGTAAAGCTTTATCAGTATTGTATCAATTTTAGATTTTTAGTATAATTATGTTTCCGAATAGCAGAATAGTTATTTATTATGTTACAATTCAGTTGCTTAATAGTATGCCAGTTTATGGGTTAGCTTGGGATCACTTGTGGTTCCAAGCACCGAGTTACGACTAGGGGGTAGTCTTGGGTCATTACAAACTTGGTATCAGAGCACAGAGTTCAAGTGTCTTAGGGTGTCTATGAAGCCGTGTCTAGTAGAGTCTTGCAAAATGGTACGGAGATGTCTGTACTTTTCTTCGAGAGGCTATTAGGCATTTAGGAAATATTCCCCTTCTTTCAAGTCTCCCATCGTGCAGTAGAAGTATTAACTAAGAAATTTATACAGATCATCATCTTGCTCTTTCATGCTAACTCTTCCTTAGTTTAGAGGTGATAGAAACAGTGAATCTTGACCACACAGATAGTGTTTCCTCAGCCAGTCCCCACAAATAGTTATGGAATTACATATTAGCTCAGAAAGTATCCTATCAGTGCCCTTATGTCCTAAAGTTTGAAATATTTCATTCATGTTCATAAAAATTATGCATTAAGAAAAAGTCAAATATGCTTTTAGATTTTCTTCACAGAATCCCTTTTGCAGTATGTGATTTGGAGTTAGAAGTATGAACCCAAAAGTTTAGCAGTAATAGAGTCCGGATCGGGTTATCCAAATTGAGTAGATTATATATTCATGGGGCTAGATGTACAAAAGGCGAATCAGTAGGCTTGAACAGTGTATGTAAGAATTTAAGTTTGTTAATTCAAGATTAAGAATGATGGTGTGGATGAGTTTATCATTCATGTGTATTATTATACCCCAGACTCTAGAGTAAAGCTAATCCAATTCAGTTTAGAGTTTAGTAAAGTGGTCACAGACATAAGATGATGGCTTAAAGCTAAGGGGGAGATGATAGAGCAAGTATCCAAGTCAGACTCTCAGATTCTAGTAGTAGTGTTAGTGTGTGTAAAAAAGCAGTAAGAGAAGATGATTCCCAACCTATTCTTATCTTAGTGCAAAGTTTTTCAGTCATCGCGATATCTATTCATGCCTAACTTGTTAGCTCCCTCATCATAGCTCAATTCATGCACTTACAAGAAAAATTTACGCTTTCAGTTTCTAGTATGAGGAGTTCTAGTTCACTCAGTAGTATGAATCATGTTCCATGAAACCATGAACTCCAAACTCAGGTCATGCATCTCATGACTCATGTACCCATGACTTATGGTAAGTTTAGTTCCAGGTGCTCATGCTACACTCATAATGATCAGTAAAATTCAATTTTTTTCCATTTATGTCCTCAGTTTAGACCTCTTTGACTAATTTATGTCATTGATACTTTATTTCTCAGGCCTCAGTTGAGTGTAGAAGTTATTATTTCATACTTCATGTCCTCATGTTCTAACTATCTTTGACCTATCCTTATGTCATGATTAGTTGAAATTCTATATATGTTTCTTAGGCTAGTGCATGAAAGTTTTAAGGATAGAGGTTTAGAGGAAATGAGAAAGATGCTTTTGCGGTTGTTTGCCTAGTAGTTCATTTATGATAATGAAGATAGGCTTGAATGTCATGTTGGTGTACAAGTGGAATTTATAGTTGAGTGTAAGATTTTAGTATAATTTAGTCTGTATAGCTAGCAATCTAGTCTAGCAGTCAGACAGATAAGTTCCTATAATTTTTCATCTTTCCTATTCATGAGGTAATTCATTCACGACCATGTAAGTCGTAAATTCAGTTCAGTTCATGAATCATGCATCATTTTTAGATCCCAGATATTCAGTCATGATTCAGTCCATAAGTTTCCCGTGCATCATCTCAATCTTTCCGTAGTATCCCAACCAAGTCAGTACCATTTGGGGGACAAAGTATCCCAATGGGGAGATGTATTGTAATACCTCGAGTATTCATGTCCTAAACGTTTAATTTTTCTTCACAAAATAGGATCCATCTTGAAGTAATGGTTACTCATCAGTTCACTCTCTCGTTTCTATCTCAACCTTATAATCATTCTCATGTGAGTGCATGTATTTACGAAATCAGTTCAGTTCATGTATCATGTTTCAGAATTAGTTGTGTAATCATGTTCCAAGTCATTCATATTTAGAATATGATCTCAACTACCCTCGTACAGTCTCTCAGTCTAATTAGTTTCATTCGAGGATAAATGTTCCCAAGGAGGAGATAATGTAATACCCCGCATTTTTGGGCTAGTCTTTGAACCATTGTTCCTATATGTAAAAGCTATAATCCAAATGATTCCCATGCGAATATAAGTTTCATGATCTTTATCTTCATGTTTGATTTGGTTTAGAGGTTAAAATGTTCATCAGAATCGCTTAGAACAAATTTGAGCTTAAAGCTTTTGATTAGTCTAAAATTTGGCATTTGATTCTACAAGGGTCTACTTTAAGCATATATAACTTTTTATATACATAGAATTTTTCATCTCAATACCCAACAAATTATAGATAATTGAATTATCTTTCCAGCAATACAAATTTTGCCTAAATCCAATAACCGAGCAAAAAGTTAGGGCATTTTTTGTGTTAGGTAGTAAGCCAACGTGATATCAACAAAACATGATGGCATGCGCATTACAGAACTGTTTCAGAAGCTAATTCAGTTTCTAGAGGGTCTAGGGGCATTTTAGTCACTTTCCCTCACCCAAATCATCCCATAACACTTAATTTCATCCCCCAAAAGCAATATACACTCAATTATTCATCTTTTCTCTCAAAGAAAAACCCTAGCCTCCTCAAGAACACCAAGAACTTCATCAACTTTTTTTCAAGAAAAGAAAGAACTCAAGCTTCCTAATTCAAGAATGCTTTCAAGATTGTGTTTCTCCTTCAAGATTAGAGCTTTAAGGTATGTGGGAGTTCATCCATGGGCCTCTTTCACTCATGGAGCCCAAGAACTCTTTTCTTTTAATTAAAGAATGACTTTTCCATTACTATGGTATTTTGTATGCTCAAGAAAGATTGAATTTCATATTTTCATGATGTTTTTAATTCAATTCAACCCATGTATGATTCTATGAAATATTTTAAATTCCTCATGCTATGAATTTGAATATCCCATTCTTTATTCAAGAAAATTCCATGATAGATCCTAAATTCATGATGTTTAGCAATATTCTCGCATTTTAAATTCATGCTTTCCACATGTTTGATGAAATTCCAATATCATGTTAAGTCAATTTCAAGATGAATCCCTAAGCTATGAATTTTTCCATTTAACTCTATTGTTCCCTTATGTTTAAGACATTCTTACATTCAAGCTATGAACTTTACATGTTTTGATGAAACACTCATGTCCTATTTCAAGCTAATTACATGTGAATTCCCCAATTCATGATCTTAGTTATGTAATCATGCTATTCTCCCATGTTTAAGATATTATCATGTCCAAGTTCATGATCCCCGTGTGTTTGGCGAATTATCCCATATTAAAGTATTAATCTCCATGTGCTTAATAGAATGCCCATGTGAATTAAATAGGGTAATCATGACATGTTACTATGTGTTCTTATTCATGTAGAAGTCTATAACCTCCAAGTGTTTGATAAAATATCTCAATGAATCAATTGTTAACAATTGACTATAGTTATGCTTTTCAAGATCCTATTATGCTTTACCTTTCATGGTATCGAGTCCTGGGGGTTATTCAATACCTAAGAATCTAGCTTCTTACCTAGAGCTACAGTAGTTAAATAACAGTCTCAGTAGTGCACAAACAGTAGTACTCAGTAATCAGTCACAGTCTCAGTTTGGTATTTTGTTCAGTGCTCAGTGAACTCAGTTAGTTAATAGAACTTAAGAGTATTCTGTCAGTCAGATAGACTCAATAAAATCAGTTTAGTCCAATTAGACAACACGATAAGCAATAGTTTAGTCATGCCTAGTACAGGTTAAAAATCAATTTAGTGTCTATTCAGTTGGGAGTAGGATTTATCACCAAGCGACTGCCAGGATGATGACTTCCTCATCAGAGAGGTAGAGACGTTAGTAGTAGTCCCTGTGCTCCAAAACTGTGTGGCCAGCTCATGAGAAGGAGTCACCCAACGAACTAGGCTTGACTACCTCCCAAGGGTCACCTTCTAGGTTAGCCTTAACTCCGCCCAGGTGTCGCCCATCAGTTAGTCTTGGCATTCAGTTTTCCAGTGTTAGTACTCGTGGCACGGTATTAGCACCCTTCCAACTGGGGTCACAGGTTGGGCCCCTATCAGCTTAGATTTGGGGTATTTCGGTTAGATATCACCTCCCACAGTTTTAGTTTCAGTCTCACCATAGAACTCAGTTCAGTTCTATAGATTTAGGACTGTCAGACACAATTACCCAGCTTAGTATAGAACTCAATTTTGTTCTACAGAATCAGGACTATAAAAAATAGTCATTGAGTTAACAGTAATATAGTATCATTAAACTCAGATATAAGTCATTCAATTTTCAAAGCTCATTATCTTGTGTTAATGTGATCTTAGTTACAGTCTTAGTTAGAGTTTCAGTTACCATCTTAGTTACAGTCTCAGTCGAGTAATCAGATCAGTAACTCATTTTAATTTCAGGTTTTCTTGACCATAGCATACAGTTATCAGTTATTCAGTTATCAGTATTTTAGTATCTCAGTTTACAGACTATTCTAGAATCATGTTCTATGCTTGGTCTTGCATTCTCAAATGATACAGTTTTCATGAATTTATGCTCAGTTTCAGTCCCGTTATTCAGACTAAGTACAGTTCAGTCTTACATGCCTAGTAATCTGCTATTATACATTCAGTTAATCAGATAAGTTAGTATGTTTATACATTCGTGCTCAGTGTGATTATAAATTTAGATTCTCAGTTTATGTCAGTCTCCATCACGTAGTTTCAAACCTAGTATTTATACAGTATCCATGTCTTATCATATTCCAGCTATAGTTATACTTATATCACTAAAGCAAGTTTACAGAAACTAAGTGTAGAGATTTACCATTTTATCAAAAAATGTTTGTCACTCATGCTTTAAGATATTTCAGTTTTTAGTTTATTCCAACCTATTAGTGAGTCTACTTATACTTAGCATGCATGTTTTACGATTACGTATGGAACTAGTTTTACTTATTGCATTCACCCCTGCATACCCATTACATTCCAGAAGTACTGATCCACATATATGTCTATGTGCTATATTGTCTCATAATGTAGGTATCAGGCATAGCCTACGCATCATGATCAGAAAATTGCAGATTCTAGCCAGCAGGTGACGTGTTCTCCTTCTTTGAGAACTCCAGACTATTTTAGTTTATGTACAATTCATTTATTTTCATATGTATTTATTAGTGGTAGTTGGAGGCATTTCCCAGCTATCTATATTCAGTATAGTACAGGCTACATAGATGTCAGTCAAACTAAGTCGTGTAATTTCAATTTCAGCCTTCAAATTTATCCATATTATAAAGCTTTATCAGTATTGTATCTATTTTAGATTTTTAGTATGATTATGTTTATGCACAGTAGAATAGTTGTTTATTATGTTATAATTCATTTGCTTAACAGTATGCCAGTTCATGGGTTAGCTTGTGATCACTTCTGGTTCCAAGCACCATGTGACGATAAGGGGGTAGTCTCGGGTCATTACAAACTTGGTATCATAGCAGGGAGTTCAAGTGTCCTAGGGTGTCTATGAAGCCATGTCTAGTAGAGTCTTGTGGAATGGTATGGAGACGTCTGTACTTTTCTTTGAGAGGCTACAAGGAACTTAGGAAATGTTTCTTTTCTTTTAAGTCTCAAATCGTGCATTAGAAGTATTATCTAAGAAATTTATGTAGATCCTCATCTTTCTCTATTCATGCTAACTCTGCCTTAGTTTTGAGGCGACAAAAATAGTGAAGCTTAACCCCACAGACAGTGTTTCCTCAACCAGTCCCCACAGACAGTTATGGGATTGCATATTGGCTCAAAAAGTATCCCATCAGTGCCCTTATGTCCTAAAGTTTGAAATATTTCATTCATGTTTGTGAAAATCGTGCATTAAGCCAAAGTCAATATGCTTTTAGATTTCCTTCTCACAATCCTTTTTACAGTATGTGATTTAGAGTTAGAAGTATTAACCCAGAAGTTTAGCTGTAGTAAAGTTGGGATAGGGTTATCCAAATTGAGCTGATTATATATTCATGAGGCTAATTATACGAAAAGTGAATCAGTAGGCTTAAATAGTCTATGGAAGAATTTAAGTTTGTTAATTCGAGATTAAGTATGATGGTATGGATGATTTTATCATTCATATGTATTATTATACCCCAGACTCTAGATTAAAGCGATTGTAGTTCAGTTTAGAGTTTAGTAAAGTGGTCACAGACTTAAGATGATGGCTTAAAGCTAAGAGGGCGATAATATAACAAGTAACCATATCAGGCTCTCAGATTCTAGTAGTAGTGTTAGTGTGTGTAGAAAAGTAGTAAAGAAAGATGATTCCCAACTTATTCTTATCTTAGTGTAAAGTTTTTCAGTCATCACGATATCTACTCATGCCTAACATGTCAGCTCCTTCATCACAGCTCAATTCATGCACTTACTAGAAAAACTATGTACGGTCTTAGTTTCTAGTATGAGGAGTTCTAGTTCACTCAGCAGTATGAATCATGTTCCATGAAATCATGAACTCCAAAATCAGGTCATGTATCTCATGACTCATGTACCCATGCCTTACGGTATGTTCAGTTCTAGGTTCTTATGCTACACTCATAATGATCAGCGAAATTCAGTATATTCCATGTATTTCCTCAGTTTAGACCTCTCTAACTAATTCATGTCTTTGATACTTTATTCTTCAGGCCTTAGTTGAGTGTTAAAGTTATTCTTTCATGCTCCATGTTCTTATGTTCTAACTTTCAATAACCTCTCCTTATGTCATGATTAGTTGAAATTTTATATGTGTTTTCTTGGGCTAGTGCATAAAAGTTTTAAGGATAGAGGTTTATAGCAAATGAGAAAGATACAGGTACTGCTACTAAAGACTCTATCTTTTTGACGGGGTAGTTGTCGTCCCTGCACTCGCTTGGTGCTAATTCGTACTCCCAACTGAATAGACACTGAATTAATTTCTAAATTGTACTAGGCTGGACTGAACAATTATTAATCGTGTTCTCTAACTAAACTGAACAGGCTTTATTAAGTCCTGCTGACTGACGGAATACTACTAAGTTCTGTTTACTGACTAAGTTCACTAATTTCTAAACTAAATACTAAAATGAGATA
This sequence comes from Capsicum annuum, assembly GCF_002878395.1. NCBI lineage: Eukaryota > Viridiplantae > Streptophyta > Magnoliopsida > Solanales > Solanaceae > Capsicum > Capsicum annuum. The sequence goes on along the minus strand of NC_061121.1, from coordinate 180,990,212 downwards.
TGACTGCTTACTGATTACTATTATTCGTGACACTACTAAGACTATTCTGTAACTATTGTAGCTCTAGGTAAGTAGCTAGATTTTTTGATATTGAATACCTCCAGGACTCAATAGCATAAAAAGTAAAGCATAGCATGATCTTGAAAAGCATAGCCATAGTCAATTATTCACAATTCATTCACTGAGACATTTTATCAAACACTTGAAGGTTATAGACTTGTACTTGAATAAGAACACATGGTAACGTGTCATGATTACCCTATTCAATTCACATGGGAATTCTATTAAGAACGTGGAGATTAATACTTTAATATGGGGAAATTTGCCAAACACATGGGAATAATGAACTTGGACATGGGAATATATTAAACACGGAAGCATAGTATGATTACTTAACTAAGATCATGAATTAGGGAATTCACATGTAATTCACTTGAAATAGGACATGAGTGTTTCATGAAAACATGTAAAGTTTATATCTTGAACATAAGAATCTCTTAAACACGAGGGAATAATAGAGTTATATCACAAAGTTCATAGCTTGGGGATTCATTTTGAAATTGACTTAACATGATATGGTAATTTCATCAAACATGTGAAAAAGATGAATTTAAAACATGAGAATATTACTAAACATCATGAATTTAGAATCTATCATGGAATTTACTTGAATAAAGCTTGGAAAATTTAAATTCATAGCATGAGGAATTTAAAATCCTTCATGGAATTATACATGGCAAGAATTGAATTAAAAACATCATGAAAACATAAAATTCAATCTTTCTTGAGCATACAAAATACTATAGTAATGAAAAATTCATTCTTTAATTAAATGAAAAGAGTTTTTGGGCTCCATGGGGTAAAGAGGACCCATGGATGAACACCCACATACCTTAAAGCTTTAATCTTGAAGGAGATACACAATATTGAATTGGAAAGCTTGAGTTCTTGCTTTTCTTGAAGAAAAGTTGATGAAGTTCTAGAGGAGGCTAGGGTTTTTCTTTGAGAGAAAAGATGTATAATTGAGTGTATATTGCTTTTGGGGGATGAAATTAAGTGTTATGGGCGGATTTGGGTGAGAAAAAGTGACCAAAGTGCCCCTAGACCCTTTAGAAACTGAATTAGCATGTGAAACAGTTCCATAACACGCATGCCATCGAGTTGCGTTGCTATCGCATCGACTTACTGCCTCACATGGAAAATGCCATAACTTTTTACTTGAGTATAGGATTTAGGCAAAGTTGGTATAGTTGCAAAGCTAATTAAATTATCTACAATTTGGTGGGTTTTGACCTACATAATTCTATGTATATAAAAAGTTATACATATTTAAAGTAGACCCTTGTAGAATCGAATGCTAAACTTTGGACGGATCAAAGGCTCTAAGCTCAAATTTATTCTAAGTGATTCTTATGAATATTTTTCACCTCAAAAGCAAATAAGATATGAGGATAAAGATCATGAAACTTATATTCACATGGGAATCATTTGGATTATATATTTTACACGTGGGAACGATGGTTCAAAGACTAGCCTAAAAATATGGGGTATTACACTAACTTGACTTGCCAAGGTGTAAATAATGGTAGAGGACTGGGTTATCAATAATAATTCCAACCTTATAGGTGGCTAGGAAAGATTGTCAATGAGGCTAGAAATAAGGTTGTCAGTCCTATGTGTATTCATTATGGGAAGGATGGGCACACTAAGAAAAGTTTTATGAGATGGTGTAGAGTTAAAATAGATGGTTTTAGAGATGTTCAGCAAGGAAAATACATCATAAGGGGTTCAAGCTATTAGAAATTGTGAAGAGTAAGCTATATCTACCTAGGTGGGCCAAGAAATAGTTGATCACTCCCTTGTCTTCTTACTGGGACTCAAACTCATGTGGGTTCCCAAATCAAACAAGTGATCATGATTCTAGGTTTGAGAAAGGGGACTTCTTTCAAGAATATTCATTAAAAGGTAGTTTTGAAAGATTAAGTATAGAAGATCTAAATTCAACCTCTTTTTCAAGACACTTTAAGTAGAGGTGTCATATTTTAAAGTAGTTTATTTCAAGGGACCTAGTCCCTGGTAAATTGTGGTGAATATTTCAAGATAAAAAGGGTGTGCAGAGGCTAAAGCATGAATTGATAAAGACAACCTAACTTATTATATGAATTAATATCTCCTATTAAAATTGGCTATGTCAATGAGATAGGTATCAATTGTAGAGTAGGTGCATGTTAATCTAACTCAGTATCATACCATTATAGGTATACACCCATGGGGATAACTTTAGAGGAAAACAGTGAGGCAACCACGAGTTAAAAATTTACTCAAGTAAGAGAGGGACCTGGTCCTATCTCTCAGGTGAGTACCAAAATAATGTGCCTTAATTTTTTTTAAATTTCTGTTTGAAAAGGACACATGTCCTATCTTATATAAATAAAAGCTGTCAATTTGGTTCAAATGTGAAGATTCACACTATTTGTCATCAGACATATCTATTAAAATAGGTATCCCTTAAATTTCAAATAGTCATCTACTTAATTATCAATTAAAACCCTCCTATTTTATTCTCTTCACAATCAACTCAGAATATTATTTTTTTCTTCTCAATTAAAACTGGTCCTTCTTCTTCCTTTCTGAAAAAATTCAAAATGTATGGAATTCCCTCTTTTTCAAACCCCATGAAACATTGGGAAGAATTTTAGATATAGCTGTTATAGGAGTAAAATCTGTAGTGAAGGAGCAACCTACCACTGAATTTATGGTTGAAGTCTTAAAAGTGGATGGAACCTTAATAGCTGTTATGAAAAGAAGTTCTTAATTGGTGAGTTTCAGCTAGTATTTGAGTTCATCAACAAGGTTCTATTTCCAAGATCAGATAAAAGGACCATTGCCTCTGGTGTTGACCTGTTCGTGATAGAATGTTTGAGTAAATTTGAGTTGATAAGCTTACCTAATCTTATGATAGAGCACATGAAGAAAGTAATCTATGAGAAAGAAGGGAAGCATGGGATGACTTATTAGTACTTCTTAGGCAAGGTGTTTGATCACTATGGAAAATTGGGACAAAGGGAACCCCAGGAACAGTCAAACAAAAGTTTAATTTAACAACCTTGGTAGAGAATGAGTGCATTGAAGGGAATGTAGGAACTGTATCTTAAGTATCAAAACTATTGGTAGCTTAATAAATCTTGAACAAAGAAATGGAGAAGTTGAGGATCATGGTAGCAAAAAAGTACACTGAAATAGTGCACCTGAAACTACAACATAAGAAGCTGTCTTCAGAAAGACCTGGTTCCACTAAAGAACTAGTAGCAAAAAATGCAAAGCTTAAAGGAAAAATTATAGAGTTAACTGGTGAAGTCCTAAGACTGAATGCTGAAGTAAAAGCTCTCACCAAATAATTGCTGGATGCGTATGCTGCTGCAACTGATAGAATGGACATGTTAAAATCACTCTCCCGTAAACCCTCTTCTACCTGAATCCTGTTGTGTCAGTTTTTAGTTTCTATTCCTACAGTGGTCTTTGTAAATAGTTGTTTTATAAATTTTTGGTACATTATACTGTTTCTGATCTTACTGGATAATGAATGAATTTCTTCTTGAGTGCCTCTTTTATTTTATTTATTTTAAGTTGTTTTTCATGTTAGTTTTGCCCAGTGGCCATGAGTTAATTAGCTCGTACTTATCTTTAATTATGGTATACTATTAATCCTTTTCAATGATGCTAAAAGGGAAAGTATTGACTTAATATGTAAGGACCAGTTGTGATGAGTGTGATGTGCAGGTACCAGGTACCATGTAATGTGTATGTGTGATCATGTGTGGTGAATGTTGATAGGGGGAAGTAAGTGATGTGCAAAGTGAATGATAAGGCACAGTGATAGGGGAAGTAAACAAGAATTTTTTTCCGCAAATGACAACAAGGGACCAGGTCCCTGTGTTGTATGATGGAGGAAGCATGATGATAGGGGGAATATTCATCTTCAAGTGGTAATCACACTGATTAAATTTGATGAATGTGTACTGATGCTCAAGCTATATTATTGTTTTGTCATCATCAAATGGGGGAAAATTTCTATATGTAGTTTTGATGATGAGAGGCTAATTACAATAGACTGGGTCCCTGGATGTGCAAGGTACAGTACAGCTAGCATGCGTTGTCTGCACAATTTTGTCATTTTGTGTAACAAACTTGCAGGTTCTATTTTGTACTGATTAGGACAGTTGGTCCAATAATTTTTTATCCCTAATCATCACTCAGCTATAGAATAAAAGATACGCCTCTTCATCAGATTGAGTTTTTGGTACAAATCTTAAGAGTAAAGTGAGGCAGCAATTTTCTATTTCATGATTGCTCAAGCATTACTGATGTTCTTATCTTTGTAATATGCTTAAAGAGTGAGTGAGTGTTCTTGAGTGCTGATTTGTAATTGACCTACTCATGCTATAAGAGTAGTGTTTTCTTTTGATGAGGGAAGTGCTTAGTTAGTGTTACATGAGTTTGTTGCTGGTTAGAGTTCGCTAGTTATTGAGGGAAACTTGGCAGAGGTGTCAAGAAGTGCTTGTAATAGAGGTTTTGAAAGCAGGAGAAACCTAGAGTTAGGTTCATAGTTGAGTCTGTAATCAAGAGTTTGGTTATAGTTGATTGTTTTGGTGCTTGCAAGGGCAAGCCATGGTTTTTACCTTCTTTGGTTTCCATATAAAAATTCAATGTTCTTACTTTCCTACACTGCCTTTGTTTTTATAGCACCTTATATTTGTTTTACTATTCTATCACCCTGGTCCCTCACTATATGGTGCAACCCCCAAGGGTTTCAATAGTAATGAAACATATTATCTATATTCGTTCCATGTTAAAAAGTACTTTGAAATTGATGCCAAAATAAAAGGTTTAGAATCGAAATTTTATTAAAGGATAATGTTTTCCATAATCTAAGGGTTCTTAATTTCAAAAACCATTAGAAAGCAAGTTTAAATCAAACTTGAAATCATTGAAAAGTCATTTTCTCACTTTACTGGCTAAAACCCAAAAATTCAAAGTTTTAAATCAAAATTTTGATGTTGTGTTTGACATAAAATCAATGGATAATGATAGAAATAAGGTTTAAAAGTTTACCCAAGCACGTTTGAAGAAGATAATGTGCCATGATTTCATGGCACTTTCGATGCTTTAAACTATGAAAATATGTAAATACTTAGGCCGTTTTGTTAGATATGATGTGTGTTTTGTGTGTGGTGTAGCTTAATTAGGTTTGAAGTAGTGTGGAATAGAATTATATGAAAAATCTCTGAAAAATCAAATGTACTGATTTGACTACGAGTCATTGTATTACTATATAAATCGTAGCCCAACCAGTGGTGATAACAGAAGGCTGCTAATTCGAAGGATTAAAGTAGAGGCTGACTACGACTCGTTAGGAGTGACAATGAGTATACTAGCAAAAGTCCTGAAGATATCTAAGTTGAAGACATAATGAAAACAGATAAAGGGTACGAGTCGTTAGGAGGGACAATGACTAATAGTGGGTGTCGTTCTGACAATAGAGAGAAAAGTTTTGAAAGCTAAAAGTCCACTAGAGTGATAATGCCTTGCAGCTAATCACTCATGATGTCTGACCACAAGTCATCATCACTAAGCACAAAAGAGAGAAACAAAAACAACCTATGAGTCATCGTCAGTCCCGATGACTCATTACCAGAAATGTAGCCACTGTCGAATTAATTTTTCTATTTTGTTTTTGTTAGGTCTTCTTTATTATTTTGATAAACTATAAATACCATTGTGATAAAATTGTATTAGGTTACACACTTTATACTTTTATAAACGTATATTAATTTTAAGATTGATTTTTTATCTTGGAATCCTCTTGTTCTTGGTTTTTGGTTTGGTAATTGATTTGAGACTTTGGGTTTTCTTCTTTAGTTACTGTGATATAAATTCTATGCTTTCTTCATTGAATTCCATAGATTTTTTTGCAAATATGAGCGGCTAATTCCCTTAGCTAGGATTGTGAGAACCTTGGCCGATTAACGAAGTAGGGGAAGTGTGATATTCGTCTAGATCATTGTTGCTGTATGTATTGTGATCTTCTTTGTATTGTTTGTTTTCTTAGCTATTGCAGAAGCTAAAGACTTGGTTGTATTTGCGATCATCCTCAAAAAGGAGTTCCATATTCGGTAAAGAAGATTATAATAGTGATTTGAGGCTATTAACCCTCATCTAATTACTTAATTTCGGAAGGTGATAGTGAAACTGGGATCGAGGGCAAGGGTACCCTGAGACTCACAAGATTAAGGGTGAAATTTACCAGTGCATTCATAAGACAGTTTGAGATACCTATCATGTTAGATTCTACATGTGAAGAATTGAAAGTTGGATTGAGCACAAGAAACCTATGGAGTTAGAAGTCAGGGGGAACACAGTCCTAATGTTCATTTTAGATAGTTTACAACAAAAAGCATTCAAGTCATGTTACTTTTTTCTTACAACAACAAATCCCCCCATTTACTTTTCCATATCTCCTAACTATTTCAACAAGTTTGAGAGACATTTTTGGCCTATTCCATGTGGTTCGATCCCAACCTAGTTGGGTTACTATATTTGACTTCGACCGCATTATACTTCTTGGAGGTGTAGTTTTGGGCGACATCAGAAGAATTCTCTTTAAATTACTAAAAATTAAGGTCCAAAGCTTAAAATTGGAAAAATGAAATAAAATAGCAAAAAAAGTATTCTCAGTACCAGCGACTCGCCTAGGCAGTCAAATAATCACATAAGGGGGACCTCAAAACTTTTCACATAACTAAAATGAGCAACTCAAATGACTCCTAATGGAACCTCGAGATTCAATCAAGAGCAGGTAGAAATAAACAAATAGTGCTACTACGCTAATTTTGACATTTCTGGTTGAATGGAACCATCAAATTTATGAAACGAGGTCGTTGTCAACAAGTTACCCCCTAGAACCCTTTAGGCTAATTTAACTAGTTTTTCATCTAAATGCTCAAAAATCAAAATAAATCCTTAAAACACAAACCAACATACTACTAACTGAAATTTGACATTCTAGATCTAATGAAACTGGTAGAATCACTATCCGATGCTCGGATCACAAAATATTTATCAAAGTCAAATACAACTCTTTAAAGGATACTCAAAAACCTCAAACTCATATAAATCACTCCCAACAACTTAAGGAACCATGTTAACCATCCCCAAAACTCATAAATGTTATATAACAACTATAGGAAAGGGTAAAATGGTCAAAATATAGAAAAAGCTAAAAACAAAAAGAGGGTTGTTATGGTAGGACTCTACTTAACATTGCTTTTGTACTAGTGGGATCGGTAACCTATTACTCTGATACCAATTGTCATGACCCAAAGTACAAGGTCATGCGAGCACCTGTTCTATACTAGCTAGATAGGAGAATCCTTTACCACCCAACATTTTTAGGTAAAATTATTGAAACAACATTATTAAATTAGTTAATGCAATTGAAAACTTACCAACATAATTAAACCATTCGAAATCCTTACAATCCTTTTGTACAACGACTATAACTTTTCCCCCTATGATTTAGTCTTGATGTGTACAAGATATTCTATTATCGAGTAAGGATAATAATAAAATACCCAACTTCTGTTAGAGGATGAGATATGTAGAAGTTTATGATGGGTACTTGCCACCTCAAACCAAAAACTTTAGCCAACCTACAACAAATCTGCATCCCAAAAAAGATATTGCAAGAGTTGTATCAGTAATCCATACATTCTAGAAGGCATCATCAACTTAATAAGATTAGTTCATGTTAGACCATATAAGAATCAGCAAAATCCAGCAACAATACTCATATAACCAACATTTATCTTTATTCCTTGTCACTTATACAACTTTCTCAACAAGTCTTAAGACTACCATTATCTTTATTAATTCAATTTATATCCTAGTAGATACCACTAAGCCTTCTGCTTCACTTTCACTAAATTCAACAATCACCACTTGACAATTTTAACAAAACAATAATTATTATTCTTAATTTGCACAACATTTACTACAGATTTCTCACCCACAATTTAAAGCAACCCAACAATAAGCGATGCTCTATTTCTCTATCCTTTAAAAATAAGAAACTAATTTGTGATTTAATCAACTAGTTAGGGCATATTCATATAATTCAAGTTTTCCCAATGGCACTGGAATCAAGTAGTTCACAACCATGGGTGATAACCATCAACCATACTAATCAAATCAATAATCATCAGGACATGAAAGGCACCAACAAACATATTAAGGTCTAGATATTAAGGACATATAAGTCATTAAGTAGACATATAAAATTATCACAGAACCATGCTAGTATAAGCAACCATAAGACATACAAATCATCAAGCAGACATATAGAGCCATCATATAATTGTGCTATTATTAGTAGTCATGCGACATATAAGTTATTAATTAGACATAGCAAGTCACCATAGAACTATGATATTATAAGTAGTCACGTGACATACAAGTCATCAAGTAGACATATAAAGTTATCACAAAACCATGCTATTATAAGCAGTCACATCACAAAACTTTGATCTTATACACACTACCTAAATGACTATATAACCTCTATAGCTTATTAGTCTCACTTAGCTATCCCAAGACTCACAATGGCCACTCAATCGTAAATATATGCTTAGGGGTCTTATTTCTTCCCAAGAGTCATGACCTACGGAGGATATACTAGGGTACATGTAACAATCATCGAAACCATTTCCCATTGGCATATAACACTCACCAGAACTATTTTCCATCAACACAATAACACTCGCCAAAACTATTTTCTATTAACATAATAACACTCGTCGAAACCATTTCACATTGGCACAATAACACTTGCTAAATCCATTCCCCTTGACATGATAAGAATATGAATGCTTACAAATAACCACGATACCTTTCAATATTAGGAAGGTTTATATCTATACCTTTACCTTTCTCAATATTTCATAATATCATTTTACTCTCCGTCATTTTATTAGGATAATACAATAAGTATGCTACTCTTACAAGTGAACTTAAATCATCAATAATCCTTCAAAAAATATCAACAATTTAAAATTAAAGCACACAAGACTTGTCAAGCCAACAACCAATAAATCACAAGCTATGTCTAAAGACCCATCAACATGTTATCCATCTTAGAACATACAAGTGACTAAATTAAGTCTAACTCCATAAAAACACTTTTAAGCATTCTTTTATTTACGAACAACAACTATTATGTCAAGAACTATTATTCCCCAGTGTCACAACCCAATTGGTCATGAGTGGCCCCCATACTAGCAATAATAGAAAATGATAATGAGTGGACCCCATACTAAATCTTAACCCAATTACTTAGTCATTTTAAGCAATAATAGATAATGATCTCGAATAGAGTATAACTAATCTCCATAGAACAAGAGATAGATAAAAATGCAAAAATAACTACCCAATTGTTTTGAGGACCCAAAAGTCATATATTAGAACATACTAATCAAAACTTAAGTCTAAGATAACTATCCTAAAATAAATAAAACAAAAGTATCACTATCCAAAAGAATGGAAAAGAACTAGTGATATGATCCAATGGTTGCCTGAAGGTAGATGCTCACTATATCTGAATTCTTGTCTCAGTCTTTAAAATATTATCTAAATGTAATAGATGAAGAGCAAATGTTAAATTAGTACAAATACTCATACTGGTAGACATCATCGATTAACTAAACTCAAACCCACACTTAAACATAAATTAAATATAAATAAATTAGCAATCAACATATAACAAGTAATTTCAATACTCATTTTCCAATCAACAAATAATCACTTAGTAAATTAATAACCTCAATAAGACACCTCTACACACATAAGTTCAACAATAAGAGAGAGGTATATACTCCTCTACATAACACAATTGTTACCATACCAAACTATTTACCGTCTAAACATCTCACAAGAGTAGACTTATGCCACCTCTATTCTAATGCAATATGTTATGATATAGAAATGAGCAATCATTGAATAATATGTACCAATGAATCACAACCATCAAAAGCTAATCTCAGTCTATACATACATACTAAAGGACCTTTTCTGCCCAATAGTCATGACCTGCAGGGGATTATCTCCGTCCATGTATTATACCATTCGGGTACCAATCCTCCAAATATTAATATATAAGTAACATATACCAACATGGTACTGGACCTTCCAAATATCATAATTCATGAATATGAAATTAAATTAGCAAGGATAGAATTCAGTGCACCCTAATATACAAGTATATACTTTGTCTATATAGTTACTCAAATTCAAGTTCAACATTTTATGTATACAACCAATATCCACAAACTCAAAGAATGACAAGTATTCCTAAAGAACAATTCACAAACATTTAACTTACAATAGGCATGTAAATCCAAGTTAAGTCCATAAATACAATTCAAATCATAACCTACCTCAAACACAAAGCCAAATGCAATATCCGCTAAAACATTGTCTTTTCTTGCAACTTTAGATTAATCTAGATCTAAAAATACCAAACATGGAGTAATTAACTTCTTATTCTCCATTTCTAGGCATTATGACTCAAAACCCATTAATTTCACCCTAGTTCATAGCCTAAAATATCAATTCAGATTTTTTCACCCATTAATTCTCCTAAATTTCCGATAATTCATGTTAGAGGGGAAGGATTCTATGTTAGAAAATAAATTCTAACAACCTAGAATCCTTTAAAATTGATTTTATGACTGCCCATATGCATTTACATTAGTTCAACATTTTTTAGGGCTTAACCCATGAATTTCTTCCTAACACTTGTTCTAGTGATTCTGCCTAACACTTGATTAAATAGATTAATCTATGTTAGAATAATGGAATAAACTTAAATAAATAGTATGAATCTATCAAACCATAAGAAAATTACTCACACAAAGCCTTCGATCAAAATTTAGATGTTTTGGGAGAAATAATGTTAAAACTCGAGAACCATGCATTTAACTTTAGATGAAATTATAGAAAAAAACTTCCCGCTATAGTGATCCCACTTTGGCGAGTAAGTTCCCACTATGATATTCCTAAGTCTTTTCTCACCGATCATTATGGCAGTCTGCTAACCACTATATCAGTCCCACTATAATGAGCAGTTCTACTGGCGGTAGTCCTCAGTAATTTCTCAACAACTACTATAGTACCAACTAAAGTGAACCTGCTACAGTGAAAGGGGTCTACAGTAGCCATAAGTAAAGAATTGTAGGATGTTCCAAAACTCCTATATTTCGCAGCATACCACTTTATTTTTTGACAATACAAATTACCTGATCATGACAAATACCATGCTGTAGTTTTACAAATCTGAATGCTATTCTTAAAGTTTCTATTGGTTATCAAATATTTTTATTTATGAAACCATATCCACATCCCTATAAAATATTCATGATATAACACAGATGGTCTCTAACTCACACAACACTTAATTTCTTCTTAACCAACCCTAGTTTGAGATTTTCATAGAACTTATCCTAGGAAAAACCCTACCCAAGTTTCTACTCTACAAACGATGCTATAATAATAGTATGGATCACTACAAACCATCTTGAGTATTAGGATGCATCATTAACTACACTTATCACATTTCTGAGTACTATTTTATTATTCGTTATTCGGATAATTTGGTAACATTCAACATATAACACCAACCTTAGTTTACTCACTTTTACTAAGGGTTCATATTTATCATTAGACATGGTCCATTACTAGAAATATATGTTAGTACATTATTTCCCACATCACTTCAGACCTAAAGTACAAATCCCCATAGAAGTGAACACACCATCAACAACACACACACACACACAAAACAAGGTTTAACCATTCCACAAGTTCCATCAACTCCATTATGTTATTTATTGGGTTCATAGTTACATAGTAAATGACCCTCCACCATAATTCACATTAGATTTATCAAAACTAAATCATATAAATCCAACCACATATACTTATTATCATACACATAATTTTACTCAATTTTTCGTACATTACCATCTGAACACCATGCTTAAAGGATAAATCATGATTTCTCTCGTCAATTGAATACAATATATATATATATATATATATATATATATATATAATTTACTAATTGAAGTCTACTGCCTATACACCATAACATACCTTAATGCAAAGTTGTTGCAGTAGGATGCTTGGAGTCTCGCTTTTTATTCTCAATTTTGAAAGTTCTGATGGAGAATCCATAAGAATAAGGATGAAATCATGTTTCCCAAAGCCTTTACCTCTCCCATCTCAGCATTCTAGCCTAGAAAATAAACCTAGGATGTGTTTCTAGAGAGACTCTTGGTTGTAAGAGAGCCAAACTTTAAATGGGGTTTTTAATTTAGATTTACTAGCTCGACTCCACTGCAGAGGAGATTACCTTGCTACAACGTGCTTCCTATAATGGGAAATGAATAGTTGTAATAGGCTTAAATAGGTCAACCCCACTTTTTGATCCTAGTTTTTTAGACATTTATTAAACAATTACATGTGGTTCTCTCAAGCTTAATTTCAAAAGGGTAAGAATTTTGAATTCTTATGTTTTTTTATGGATGTTTAATAATGAAGAAACAGTTCGTTACATAATTACATGAAAGTCTTCACCTGAAAAACTGAGGAGAAAAGTTGAAAAGAAGAATATAAAGATTTCTAGACAATTAAACTGATTGATCTACTTTATATTGCTTGATTGTATAGATATATACAATAATCAATGGGACTGAGGCTTACTAATCTTGCTTATAATAAAAATGACAGTATTTGACCTGTAAACACCCTTTAAAATTTTGAGCAAAAAGTGTTCAATGATTAATATTGAATCTAGTGACAATCAATGACTTATATGTACTCTAATATTTCAGATAAAGAATTTTGAAATCTATCACTATTTCTAGTTTGTTAAACTAACAAAGAAATAGAAGAGAGAGAAGTGATCAACTTACTTCCATTAAAGATAAGAGAGGATACAAGTACTTGTAAATTGTGAAGGAAAGAAAGGAATAAAATAGTTGAACGAAGAAACAGGCTCATTAATTATGTATAATCTACACCAGTTTAGATGCACTATAAATAAATGAGATATGATTTCTCTCTATCTATCTCTCTATTTTCTTTAATTATTTATTTTATTAAATATAAATTTGTTCTCTTTCATGCTTACTTTAAAAGGTTATGAGACATTTATTTCTTAATTTTTAATTTTACACTAATCATGATTAATTATTGATTTTATCATAGATTAATTACAGTGTTAATGTTCAAATTTAATATTTAAAAATAATTTAATCAAATAATTAATTATTTTTAAAAAATGAGTGTGAAATGAAAATTAAGTGAATAAGGAAGAACCTTCTTCCCATGGATTATCTATCCTTGTCATTCTACCATTTCTTTAGTATTCTCTCTTAAGTTAAACATATAAGAGAAGGAACATAGAATGGACATTGTCGTAGCTTAACACACAAAAAAATGCAAATCAAAAAGAAAAAGAAAACACATGATGGTCAAAAGAAATCTAGATATCTAACCGCCAAAACCAACATATTAGGAATTTTAACCTCAGCAAACTAAAGAGATCACTTGAAACCTTGAAATGAACAATTAGGGTAATATAGATAAACACTAGAAAAAGTAAAAAGGTAAAAGCTATTAACAACGGTCAAAATCAAAGATACCGCATACAAGATAGAATGAATGGATAGATAATAGAACCTCAGTTGGCCAGAGATACAACAATCACACCAAAATCATCACCTGAAACTGAGGAGAAAAGCTGACAAAGAAGAAGATGGAGAGTTCTAGGAATTTACACTTTTGCTTTTACAGTGTCTTTAAATGCTTTTGATTTCTATGCTTTGTGTTGCATCACTTTAAAGATAAATAAAATAGTTAGTGTGACCAAGGCGCATTGATCTTGCTTTTAATAAAATTTTAGTATATGACCTACAAACACCTTATGATTTTCAGGCGAGGATTCTTTTAATTAATTGCTCTTGCTCCTAAAAACTATATTCAAGTTATATGCACTCTATACATTTTTGAAAAAAGAGTGTTTAATTTATTAATATTAAAACCGGTGATGATCTTTGACCTATATATGTACTCTATGATTTCAGGTAAAAATATCAATATGATCTTGAATAGATTGATCCTTTTTTGCCTATGTGACTCTACCACTTTTTTAGTGTTATAAATTAATAGATATTTTGAATACAGAGATGTGATCAACTAAATTCCTTTGTAAAATTGAAACGATACTGGTACTGGTAAATTGTTAAGGAAAAAAGGGATTAAATTGCTGAAATATATAAAAGGATTACTAATTAATTATATATAATCCACACTTGTTTTAGATGCACCATAAATAAATGAGATAAGATTTCTCACTCTGTCATAACTTAAAACCAGGAACATAATGATATCTACCACACCCGACTTGATAAGCAAGCCAAAACCCAACCCAATATATTAACCAAAATAATATGAAGTGGATGAAAAAGAAATACTACTAAAATCTAGAATAAGCTCATGAAACATTGGTTAAAGATCATACAAATATGAAGAAAAATCCAAGGTATGGTAGTCATACGTCCGCGTCTATAAGAGTAGAAAATACGTCTCTAAGAGTAGAAAATACAACTAATAGTCAAAAATATAAAAGAGAGCATACAAATAGGATAGAGAAGAATCCAAAGATCACCAGGATCAACTGCTGCTACCTATGAACCTTTGAGAATATAAATCACCAACAATCATAGGTATCAACATTTGTAGACCACTAGCTCTTTACCTACTTGTAAAGTTCTTAAAAATAAACAAGTGTGAGTATCAAACGACATATACTCAACAACATCATTAACTGGTCTTATCAAACGACATATACTCAACAACATCATTAACTAGTCTAATTCAAAGTGCTAGCAAGGTTCATCTAGACCACTACTACCACAACAAACCTTGAAACAACTACAAACAGAAAGGCCACACCTAGTCTAGTAGATAACAATAATAGTAGAGCAATAACATTATCCCAATCCATATTTTTCAATCCATCATAGTATCAAAAATTTACGAATCATAATCTCAATCACAATAAAACCAATCATATAGAAATGATGAGTAAATGCAATATAATGAATGTATGCTATAGAATACACCCATTTCTATGTATAGCTACTTGGGACATATGGGAGAATCACGACATCCATATACCCATCAAAAATAATTCCCCATCTGGCATGCAAATCATAAATTTGTTTAGAATTATTTCCCATTGTGCATGCAAGTTAAATCAGTAAAAGTCTACATGGAACACTTTCCCATTGGGCATGCAAGTCAAAAATAGTAAAATCCACAAGGGACACTTTCTATTAGGTATCCAAGTCATTTTAATGAATCTCTCACAATATAGTATTTTGATAGTTTCATGATATGAATGTGAGTGAGTATACATGAGTCACAATAATAAGGATCACCACAATTACCTTAAATCTAGGAATAGAAGGAAATACTCAACTCAACAAAACTAGATACAAGCCCAAAACCATCAATCTAACTCAAATTAATCAAAACTCTCTCACAAAGGGGATGTACCATCGATATCAACACATATCAAAGCCAATAGAATCACTAATCCATTTTCCATATCATAATCCATTAATAAAGAATATAAAAATATCCAACATAAGTCATTGATTCTATTTTTGGCCCTTTATAATACACCAGTATCTATATAGATGCTCATTATCTCATCTATATAAGACCCTCATTCTTGTTACTCCCTCTAAAAAATAGCTAACACATAAGCACTTCAAATAGAAAATCTCAATTTATCTTAAGAAAATACTCATAAATTTACACTGAAACCTTTACCTTCGAAAGAGCCTCCAAAAGAGCCCGATTTAGTCAATTATGGATTCTACATTAGAATACAAAACCAGAGACACCCATACTATCACCCCCTATTCATATGGGGAAAATGAAATTTTATTAAAAAATAATTTGCCCATAACTTAAGAAATTTCAAATATGAAATTTCATTAAAAATAGAGTTGAAATCAACCTTGTAATTATCAAAATACCATTTCTTACTTTTATCGGGAAAAATCTAAATTTTCATGTTGAAAAACCATGATCCAAAGGTGAAATCATGAAACAATTATTAGTCAATGATCAAATAATAATTAGAAACTTACTCAATGATTATATCATTAAAATTCACTCTGAAATCTCCTCAAATCGAGTTCCCAAGCTTTACAAATTATGTTATGAATTTTGTTCTGTAAAAGAAGATTTAAGACACTGTTAGGTCCATCCTTATTCATGGACATAAGAAGTTTGATACAAATAGGACCATACCTGACCTTGTCTAACTTTAATATGACTAGTCCTCCACGACCGCTATGAACAAAGGTCCTCACCATGACCACTATGAACAAAAGGTCCTCACCAAGCCCGATCCCATTTGGTCTATATGAATGTGCCCTCACTATCGTAAATATGAGAATATGATGAAATCCTTCTTAGTGAATACAAAACCCTTCTTGTGAAAGCAAAAAAGGACCAACTATACCAGATAATATGTAACACCCTGATTTTCTGGAATCGAAATGCCACACGGTGCTCATGATCTCGAAGGACCACAAGCTAATCATCTACTAATATCTGTACCTGAGCACTACATAATATAATATAATAAATATGGAAAACTAGCGGAAATTTTACATAAGGTTCAAAATATCTAAAATACTCAAAACTAAACACTAAATACTGATACATCTATCTGAAAAACCTCAAAACTTATCTGAACTATAAAGTTGATGGGATATGTACCCAACTAACTCTGTCTACTAAAAATAAACTGAGTTTAATACCATAATAAAATAAGGATCATCCTCAAATGAAAAGGACTCGTTGCTACGTCTACTGTTGCTGACTGAGTCTGGACTGCTAAGGGTGCTCAAGATCTTGCGCTTCTGAACCTATGGTATAAGACACCATAGCACAAGAGAAAAATATGTGTCAGTACCTTGAATGTACTGATATTCTAGATGTGGTAAGGCTAAATTCAAGGGGTTATGCATGAACATAGCTTAACTGAATAACATGAGAGTACTGAATGAGGATGTATGCATGAATGTACAAACCATAACTAAAATCATCATGACTTTGAATACTGATACTCGGATAGTGCTTTACTGATATCTGAACTTATTACTAATACTAAGATACTGAATAATTGAATCTTCTGATATTGATAATTGAGTACTGAAGTTGAGATCAGTCCTCTCTAGCGGTTGATCTCTGAAACTGATGATACTAAATCTGCTCATATCAATGACTGAGTTTTGAATTTGCTACTATCGACTGACTAAATCTGTGATCAAACCTTTCTAATGGATGATCTCTAAATCTACTAATAATGATAAAGAATGATTGTATCTGAAATCAGACCTATCTAGCGGAAGATCTCTGAATCTTTTAATAATAGAAATGACATACTGAGTTTGAGATTAGGCCCATTTAATGGGTGTTCTCCGTCTCTATTAGTATTGATTCTGATTAAATTTATGTGATACCAGGCCTATTTAGCGGGTGGTCCATGAATCTATGGAACTATCTAAGTTCCTTATTGAGATAGGTGACTATATCTGAAAGTCCTGATTTCTGAGTTCTACTCTGTCGACTGATACTGAAATTGCAACTGTAGAAGTTCTTACTAAATTGACATGCCCTAATTTGATCTAGTAGGGTCCAACCTGCAACCCCATCTGGAAGGGTATCAATACCGTGCCATGGGTAAAGACCTTTTCTATGGTCAAGCCTCTCTAATGGGTGACCCTGAACAGGAAGTCAAGCCTAAGGTAATATGATAGTCAAGCCTTATTCTAACGGGTGACTCCTGGTCCTATGCTAGCTATGCAATTCTATAGATAGGGACTATTACTAAGGACTTTGCCTCTCTAACAGGGAAGCCGTCATCCATGCACTCGCTCGGTGCTAGTTCCTACTCCCAACGGAAAGACACTAAAATGATTCTTAGACTGTATTAGACTGAGATGAATCTATTACTGATTATCTTACTTGACTGATCTGGCTCAGTTTACTTAATCCCATTATCTGGCAGAATACTTCTGAATCTTATTATTTGACTGGATGATACTAAGTACTGAATTGATTAATTAAATTCTACTGAGGTCTGAAACTGAATTCTTGAATACTACTAAGCTCTGAGCTGAGAACTGAACTAAAGTTGGAATGCTAATGATACTTAGGTTACTGAGATTTCTTAAGTTCTTTAACTATCCGAGAGTACTGAATTCTATAACTGACTGAGTTTTAAGGATCATGGCCTGACTGATATTATCATGAAAACTAACACTGGCTCTAGAAAACAACTAATCTGTCGGGTATAATTACCCCCATGACTCGATAACATAAAAGTAAAACATAGCCATATTAAATAATCATGACCATGGACTTTCATTCACCGTTACAATCATCAAAGCATCTCTTCAAGCACTTGGAAATCATAAACATGTAATAGTATAGGGAGACATGCTATTGGCTCATACTCCATTCAACAAGGTCTTACAATAGACATTTTACATGCACTGAAGAGCACATAATTGGGGAATTTCATGCTAACATATCATAATTCATTCACTAAGGCTTTTCAACAAACATTTGGCATGCATGAACTTAAACACAATTGGGGATTTCTAGTCAACATGCTATAATAACTCTAATTCCTTCACATAAGCATTTTATCAAACATATGGGGAGCATGATTTGGTTATTCACAATTTCTATACTTGATATAAAAACATCACCTAACATACAACTTGAAGAGGGTTTATTATGAATATCACATACTAGGATCAAAGCTTGAAACTTTATAAACAAAACATGAATTAAAACTCAATAATAACATGAACTTCAATTTCAATTCACATGAATCATGAAAACTCATCAATATAAGATCTTTGAATTTAGAAAAGGATTCTTGAACTTCTAGGGTGGAAGGAATCCCAAGAATCAACATCTACATACCTTAGAAGACTCTTTCTTGAAGGTTCTTGAAGAAAATCCTTAGTCTTGTTCTTGATTTCTTGGCTAGGGTTCTTGCCCCTTTGAGAGAAAATATAATGTTCTTGAGAGAAAAGTGAGGAAAATAATGGAATAAGGGCTTATTGGGCATTCTATTTCGTGTTTAGGGCTGATAGGGGTCATGGGAAAAGTCTATGATTCCCTTGGATTTAAATAACGGAATCTAAAAATCCCGATTTTTCATGCTGGCATGATGCACCATAATCGCACCAGCTTACTGGAAATTGGACAATTGGGAAACTGCTTGATGGCGCAATGCGGTGGAAACTATAAAGGCACCGCAACGTGGTGGAATTGCGTTGGTGCACTGAAAATTGATAACTCTAAAATTAAGACTTGGCGAGATGCGCCATAATCGCTGAGGTACACTGGATTTTGATGATTGCCATTTTGGCTGGCTTCGCGATGCACTAAAGTACCAGGTGGTGCACTGTCTTACTAAAATGGCTCTAACTCTTTGGCCGAGCGTCAGATTTGGGAAAATTTAGTATCAATGGAAAACTTACAAATTTCACATGGAATAAAATATATCCATCTTTGAAGTAAGATCTTTGATATTCTAGAGACGAATTTAAACTAGGAGAAGGGTGGGGTATTACATAATAGCATTTTGCAATTAAAGCACACATTTAATTAACTCCTTGATAGACCCTTGAAATGCATTTGAAACCCTGTAAACATAATCCAACTATGCTACTAGGCTAAAATCAACATTCTAGACTCAACAAAACCATCAAAATTTTAAATTGAGGTAGTAATCAAAGGATGTTAAGTGAAGACAATTTTAGGCCTTAAAACTCTAACTTTTCATGTGTTGAGTGAAGTCAATTTTAGGTCTTAAAACTCTAATTTCTCACCAATTATGTAAAGTCCATCTGAATACCTTGGGACCTGAAAAAACAACTCTATAAACCCAAAATTTACATTCTAAAGCTAACAAAATTGGTGAAATTCCCATATAATGTCTAAGTATCCAAATATTGACTAAAGTACTACCTACATTCAAAATATTTCAAAATAAAGAAAAAATCACATAAAACACAACCAACTACCTCAGAAATTAAGCCACTAGATTACCGTAATTACACCTCCAGAAAGTATGAAATGGTCCCTGAGTCAAATATAGAACCTAATTAGGCTAGGGTCGAACTTACAAGGAATAGATGAAATTCAATCATATTTTTATCGAGGTCAATTGGTTATTAATTAAAGAAGGGGTATTTTTGTGAAGCAAAATATTATCAGAATAGTTACTTTTGAATTTATGATCAATATGAGATGAGCACTAAGATTATGATCCCCATGAGTTTATAACTCCATAGGTTTTTTGTGCTAGCAAACTATCCCGATGCATTGTATGCAAAATCTAACAAGATAGGTTTATCTAAACATCTTTCGACCTTGGTTAGATAAATTTAACCCATCTTCCCTGACTTAGAGTGTTGTAATACTAAATATTATTCTTGATCTCAGATTAACTATCCATGTTATGGCTGTAGTTATTAGATGAAGGTTGATAGCTTCAGATCTCTATTGTTATTTCTTTTTCCTAATATATGCCTCTCTTTTGAGCAAGTCTAGAATTTATGCACACCGATCTAGAATGAATTCACACTTAACCCCTTTAGTTAATTCATCAAGGTTCCCACAACCCTAGTTATGAGATTGAGCTACTCATAGTTTCAAGAATAGAAGAATAATTCATAGATGAAAGAATTGTTATGAACTTTTAATCAGAAGTAAACTCCAAAATCTCAAATTTACTAAAAACCTTAGGAATAGCAAAAATTCCAAGAATATGCCTTAGAACTTTACAAATAATAACCTCAATCAAACTAGTTCGTAATATCGGAAAATAACCCTACAAGTATTATAGATAAAACAAAACCTATGCTAGACAAAATAGAAAAATGGTGTTGGTTGCCTCAGCTGAGAAAAAGGTTTGATCATGGTTAGAACCCACAATCATTCTTTGGATTTTATGGTTGGTATTTGTACTTGCCAATTTTTAGGACTTTGAAGTTACGGTGCTTAATATGATTCTGTGGTATCAATGTACGACCGTGGTAATGTCGTGTGATCACCTTTAGGTTAAAATTCTGTTGACTTCACTTCTTGGGTTTTCTTTTACAATCTCATGGAGCGATCATCACATCAAAGTACGGTCATGTATTGTTCTCGTCTAATCATCTCACACTTTGTCTCTATACTCTTGTTCTCAAGCCTTCTTCCCATGGCAATAAGGTATGATCACGACTTTATGGTATGATTTTGGGAAGCTTTCATCTGTTCAACTCCTGGGGAAACTCTCTGATTCAAGGCATGATTGTCTTGGTATGACCATGTTCAAATCTCATAGGCGTCATTCCTTTTGTATGATTCCCCTTTTTGTCCGTTCTTCAATAATTTTTCTACTCTATGTCTCTAAGGCCCACAACAATAAAACTCATTAAATCCACAAAAAATTCCCTTGTACTTAAAAACATTCCTTGTTTTATGCGTCTTAATTTCTATAAATTCACAACATATTAGCACCCTCAACTCAACATTTGCATGTCCTCAGGCAGACTAAACACCAAACTCAATAAGATGGTTAGCTTAGAGAAAAATCAAGATCACTATGGCAATTATTTTTACAAAATCAGTTTTCTACACATAAAACCCACATAAATAGATTTGACACCCTCCATTCTTATCATCAACCACCAATGTAATGTATATTCAAGGCAAGTACTTCTAACACTACAAGATCATGATAGGGCATTACATTGTGAATAGTCAACCCAACCTATTGACCAATACACTACCCAATACAAGCAATAATTTAGACTACAACCCTATACCCTCACATCAAAGAAGTCCTCTATCACTTAATATATGCAATGGAATCTAGTACTTGGGATGAATCAAATCTCTCACCCTATGAAGTCAGGTTGTGTGTGTTTGATAATATAGTCGTGCCCTTATTTTAGATGCTTCAACTTTCGGACAGTCGAGTTAGGATCACTGTTGGTCTTTTTAGGCTTGTATGTAGGCTTGGGGGATAGGTAAGGTAATTTGGGTACAATGGCTTATTCCTCTTCGGCACTACAATACATTTGGCTCCACTTTTCTACTTTCCTTATTTTCTCCCTTTTCACACATTTAATTTCTTTTGACTCCGGGTTTAGTTTTATTTTCACAATATTTCTTTTTATTTTTATTTTCTTTACTATTTTTTTGTTTTCGCACCTGAATACTTTTTTCCTTTTACTACCAATTCTTTATATGCAGTTTTTATGCACCCCTACATAATTGCCACCTTGAACTTAGGAGATTTGCCTAAGTTGAGGTACACTATCCAAGGCGGGACTAGGCAAAGAAGTATTTGCAAAGACTTGGGTAAGTGAATCACGTAGTACAAAGAAAAGGGGTTTTTTAGGATCAAAATTTGGGTTGAAGGGATATATGATTATTTGGTTAGTTATGTAGGCTATAGTGGACTTCTTAAAAAATGGCCTATGATCCTTTCCTAATTTCCTGTCCTACAAATTTTATCTAGGCCAGCTAAGCAATTTCTAGATCTCTCTCTCTCACCAACTAGGTAGAAACCTTACCCACTCATGGCTCAGAATTTTCGTATACATTACTACCTTATTTAGTTCATGCAAGGTCTAGTAGGTTGTCCTATTAATAATTCTAATGCCATAAATATAACCAATTGCTCGAGTTCAAGAACAGGGATCTCTAGATTCAGAAGCTGCGACACTCTTGCTATTGTTAATTTCAGTGACTTTTTACGGATCATCCAATCTAGATACTAACATTGGTAATAACATAGTATATGCAAACACTCCATAACGAAAACAAAATTAGGAGGGGTATCATTTTAAACACATTGACAAATAGGTTCACATGCTTTCTTAAACTTGACTGCACCCAGTTTTCTTAAATTACTCCAAGTTACACAACATAAACCAAAACACCAAATAAATCAACAATAAAGCATGCCAGTTCTAACTATGATAATGCAACTGAGGGAAAAGAAATACGACAAGAAAAACCCTCGGTTGTGGTACACTCATGCAATGTCCCCATTGCACAAAATCATCAAAATGTAAAACTAGGGTAAAGGACATACCTGTTGAGCTCTAGGCACCAATGGAACTCTAATAGGGACACACATGGGTCCCTAACCAGCTCCTCTGCTCTGATGGCCTTGGTTGTGGCCGGTATACTCATAAATAAGTTGACACTAATGGCGGTCGGTGCACTAAAAGTATTAGGAAAAATGTCGTACCCCTACTAACTGTCACACCCACCTTCATGGTAGGTGGTCTCTCATCACCCTCCAAAATAGTTATCTCAGAGGTATTCCAACTTTATTCTCCCCTTTATCTTCTTCTTTTTATATATTCTCTATCCTTATTTTCTAACCTCATCTCTCCTCCTTTTTTTTCAAGGCTCTAAGTTACCTCCTACCCCCTAAGTATATGTATCATCAATATCATGGGTAGAAGTATAAAAATTAGGAACTAAGGAGTCTACATCCACCATTAGAGCTACCAATTAAGGCATAGGTGGTGGTAGGAGAGGTATGGGATCCACTCTCTCAGTCAATACACTGACCATTTCCCTTTACTCAGTTTGGTCTGTTCGAATATCTGACAAATCAAGTTCTTGGATTATGTCCATCATAGCCTTTATCCAGCTCTCTAATCGATTTAATCGTGTTTGGATAGTCCACACTTCACCCGTATCTCATCACTCACCTAGGGATTAACCCCTACCTTGATCTTCTTTATCCGAGCATCAAGAAATAGTAGGATTTGTAAAATCTCCTCCAACTTTAAAGTTAGGACCAATGTATAACCCACGGGAACCAAGGGTCGATGGTGAATAAATATTGGTGGTGTTTAGGGTGAATAGGCACCGGTATCAGACATTGATATGCCACTAGATGGGGTACCCCCAACTATATCGAGAATCTCTAAGCATCTTGCATGGGAAGTTGTGTTGTTCATATCCTTGATTAATGCCATGTCTGTTACCTTTGTCACCTGAATCAGTAGGTCCACTACAACAATAATTAAGACATATAGATTATGTATTAACTGAGTCACAGGATAGGGGAAGGGTAATGTGGTGCTGAACTGAAGTACCCTTTATCTAATCTCATCTGCGATGGTCCATAGGATATTTAAATCCACTCCTAAAACTAGGGACGCCACCGGTAGGCGTTGGTTTCACCCAATATGTTGTCATTGGCTATGGGCATAATACGATGCCTTACTACCGACCACCACACCTTTGCTGCAAATTTCAAGCTATTTTTATAAATTGTGGCTAAGTTGAACCATAAGGCATTCTCTCCTACTTCAGTAATGTGTCCTGCCAGCTACCTATAGCGCATACTTTTATCATTAATAGTCAAATTTTTCACCCTTCTTCGATTATTTATCCAAAAATCATATCCTGGGATCTCCTCAATTGGTACAAATGCCTCTTCGATAAGGCTCTAGAAATAGCCTAAATGGTGATATCGACCTTAATATCTTAGACCCAAATAGTATCTCAGTATAGTTATTTCTTTATGTCTTTCTTATTCCCTGAAGGAGTCATATTTTTTAGCATCATTGCATAGTTGGCATAAAACTCCCGCACCAACTTTGGCACATAAATTTGTAGAAGTCTAGTCATATACCCCAACACATATCTCTCAAACCCTTACACCAACTCTAGAACCTTATAGAGTGACTCAGTTAGAATCTAGGGCTCCTTTAGAATGCTTCTCTTATTGTTTCCTCGATCAATTACTGAAATACCATTATTATAATAGTCCCATAAGTTAGAGAGTAATCATATTTTTGGATCATCTCCTCTTAGAGATCGTGCAATAGCAACAATATCGAAGGGTTTGAAGTTGGTCTCGTTCTCCCCCTCTAAAGAATGTGAGATTTCCTCAGCTTCTCCCCTACCCTATTAGGTTACTTGCCTTTCCTTTTTAGATTGAGGAAGGTTGACAGGGGTAGTTTCCTTGACCATAGTCGTGGATGTCACAGCCTTTTCTTGTTTCTTTTCTTTTGACAACTTTCTCATGGTCTGAAGCTTGTGCTACTTGTCAGATGGACTTATAAAAAAGCTCACCTTGGTCGTACTTGAGGATTCAGACTTACTCTTTGAGACTAGAGGTATGTCCTTCAGTGACTTCTTCTTGGGGATGTTTTTGGACAACTTTAGCTAGGGTTTTGGTACTACTATACCTATAACAGAAAGAGTTAAATTAAATTGTTGAAAAGCTTAAAGAGTGTAAAAAATAGCTCAGACAACCCTTTCTACAATCGTGCAATAAAGGTGCGATTATACCTTCCTGACATAGGATGGGTTCCTCAGATTTTGTTGATGGTATCCTATTAGACTATTCTTCATATAATCATGCTATGAAGGTATAATAATACCTTTCTATCATAGATTAGGTTCATTAGACTTGGAAAAACTATCACATCAGATAAGAACATTCTACAATCATATGTTGATCTCACGATCATGGAATACGTTCATCTAATGAACTCATGGGACTTAACATATAACCTTACACAATGATCCAACCTATGATCTTGATTCAAAACTACTATCATAGGTCAAAACCACAATTGCAAGTTATGTCACGGAATTTCTTAATACTCAGTAGCTTTTCGTATGAACCGATGAATCCCTAATTTGTCTTGGTACTAATCCATGTCGACCACGATTCCCTCAATATTGGGTACTCAAGACTTCCCCATTACAAAAATTAATTCAAAACACCCTATTTCTTTTTCAAAAGTTGACATATCTAATAAGTTTTAAGAAGTTGACTGTTGGTTAGTTGAAAGTATTCAGAACAAAAATGATTTGCTTGTGGATCACAAGTAATGCATGATTTTAGCCTTGGGAGCGCTTAGGGTTCAGTTTTTGTCATGACCTAATTTTTTGGATCATGATGGCGCCTACTATAACCCACCAGTAGGCAAGTCAACCCCGTAGTCCAAAACTAATAGTAATGGACTACCCAGAAAGATAAAAGAAAGAATGCAAAACATATGTAATAAAAGGCTAACATATATAAGGTTATCCCAAAACTTGGTGGTATCAGTACAAGAGCTTCTAACATATAAAGAATACAAGTGAGGTACTAAATAATATACAAATATGACCATCTCTAAATACAACATAGAGACTTGTATAGTACATAAGAAGGAGGAAAGTAATACTCCAAACATCAGGAGCTCACTCTATGTCTCTGAACCATGGTTGCTCCGCACGACGCACACAACACCAGAAATAACACATACTATGATCTATAGGCTGAAGAAATATAGTATGAATAACAAAGACATTGTACTCAGTAGGAAATTGCCAACTGAGCTCTACAGACAATGCAAATATATACAACATATAAACAAAATGGAATCTAAACCCATATGTCCAGTATCTACCGAACAAAACTAGAGACATAATAAGGATAAACTATCTTACTCTAGGCATACTCAGAAATCTCAACACTATACCATATATCACTAGCCAGTTTACAAAATAAAGGTGAAAGAAGGATATATAACCATATACAAGGTCAAGGACTGAATGTACAATATGAATAAATAAAAGAAGGAAGGGATATACGGTAATAACATAACTGCACAAATCTAGAAATACGCACACACACATCATCATCATATCCTAAACCATCATATCCTAATTTAAGACCTCATAATCCTAGCAGGATTTAGCACTAACATACTCAGGGTTTCTAGTCCATTCATCTAATCATAGGATAATCATGCATAAGGATATACTCATAAAGTGAAGGGGGGCCAGAATCATACCTCAAATCTCATTAATGGATCATTAACCAGTTCTTCCAAAAACTATCCATAACAATCATCATCACAATAATAATAACAATAGTAATGACAACGCGAGTAATTGGCTAGTCCAGATAAACAATGCCCAACAGAGCCTTTCACATACCTTACCGCCCCAGGATCAGAAGGTTCAATCAATTTAAAACACACCACAAGGCATAATCATCACCCATACCTATGTAACCCCTTATTAGGATGATATATATATAGGCGCATACTGGTGATAGGCAATGCGCATGTAAGAATAAATGTCCAAAAATACAATTCGTAAAACCATAAGTAACCTAGGACATCATACTACCTCCAAAATGATGATATGATACATGATGTCATCGCATAACCTCTATAATGATGATGATATAGGAGGTCATGCACAACCCTCCAAACCATCGAACTGTCTCTAAAATAAAAAGATATGATACATGAGGTTGTTGCATAACCTCCGAGACTGTCGCACAATCTCAAAAATAAAAAGAGGTAAATCCATTTGTTGGGGTAAACTTTGGAGCTAAATCATTATAAAAGTGTATAAAGGGTCAAAATCTCTCACAATCAAAGTAATTAATAGTATCAAAATTATAGACCAAAATCCATCTCGGAAAAATCTTTAAAACACCATCTTCAATCTTAATGAACATAAATCACCCATTAAGGTGGTATGATTCCCATTGTGAAGAAATACTTTTAAAAGGCAAAAAGTGGGATTTAATCCCTCTTTAGGAAAAATAGTAGGAAAATCATATTTTAGTTGGAATCGTGCCATTTACTGTTTTAAAAATCATGAATGTACCGAACCTATGCATGCCATCAATAGTATTCATACAATGAAACATACACAGTATGTCTACAACTATGACCACATCCTTCACAAGGATAAACACTTCCCAGAATCCAACCACTATCATCACACGGCCTTGGGCCCAAGAATATGTTCAAAATAATTACATCACAGTCACGACCTTAGTCCTACAAAAATATTTCAAACTCATTTCAATAATTATATCCATAAGCCATAGCGTAACCACGAGGCATAACATATCTGTAGGCCATAATCATAATCCTTGGAAAACCATCACCATTCACCAGTCATGAAATAATCTCATACTAAAGGCTCATTAGTCTCAACCATGCCTAACATTCGTAAGTTCTAAGGGGTTAACACAAGTCTTGGCCTAAAGTAAGCTGGAGGAACCCTCTTCTAATCCTTGAAAATTTCATAATCAAGACTAAGTCACTGTGTTCTATCTATAATCAATCTTATAAATCACATTCATATGCATTATATAACATGCATCATCTTGTGAATAAGAGTAGACAGAAGCCTACCTCAAAGCTGAATTGCAAATTCTTGAATCATCCATAAAACACCCATCTTTACTACATGCTCTCCAAAATACCGCCCAACTATTAAAATTGTAGCCTACACATCATAGGAGTCAATAAGAACCATATTGCTATATTAAGGGTCGGGTCAAATATTGGATCAAGAATGGGCCTGCCGAGCTCGCTAACAAAATCCAAAATTAAACTCGTCATGAGGTCCTTTGAAGGACAAGGAGGTTATGCTCTCTAGTTGAGCATAAATGGAGCACAAAATGGGTCTCAAATCAACCTTTAAATCTTAACTATTCAAAGCCCTAAGTTTGAAGAATTTATCAAGGAATTTAAGGAACTTACCATAAATTTGAAGGGAAATCAGGGAATAATTGATAACCAAGATCCCCCAAAGCATCTATAAGCTCAATCCCAAGCTTTGCCTCTCTTTTAGGGGTTTTGCTCTCAAGAAATAGTGAAAAATGAGCAAAATCAAGCAAGAGAGGTCCTTTTATACCTAGCCCAGACAATCACATGTATCTATCGCGATTGGATAGGTGTGAGATCACCACATCTTGTGCTTCACAAAAATGGCGATAGCCTTGACACCAACCAAGGCCTCGAGATTTATTTAGAATCCCATATATGCAATTAAACTATGTAACCATACTAAATTTGATGTTCCAGACTTAGTGGCATAGACGGATGTTGTTTCAACCAAATATGGGTCCCACACCCAAATTTCCATTCTCAAACTTTTGGCTAATTGGTCAAAATGATCTTGGGTGTATCGAGACTCACACCAAAGGTCTACATATCCTAAAATCAATGTTTTGGAGCTGTTAGCATAGTCTAAATTTACATCCGAGGTCATCCACTAGGAGTTTTGATCCGAGATTGAATCCTAACCAGCGAAAGCTCTAAAGTAGGGAAATGAGCCTAAAATCCAAACAAACTATCCGATCACCAAACCGATAGTTCTGGAAAGTTATAAATAACCTGTAGCCATTGTGAGAAGGCTTAAAATACCAAAAATGCATCAAAATAAGGAAAATAACCTGAAAAGTCATTATAGTATCCACCACTAAAAGACTTTTATGCTCGAAAGTCAATGGATAGAAAGATCTCAAAAGCTCGAAAGGACAAGGTACTGGGCCCGTATGCTCCAAGAACGACTTCCCAAATAACTTCCGTGAAGAGAGAACACTTCCAAGGGATTTAGCTACAGGTATTTCCTTTTCAAGAAGCTCTATCACTTTATTTCCAAATATCAAAAACTCAACTTCAACCACCAATTGAATAAAAAAAGGCTGATGCATGCAAGTTTAAATCACAACACACTGATACCTTCTCGATACCCGCATAAATTAACAAAGGCTCATTCGAGCCAAAACCAACCTAAGAAATAAGTCATACCACAGACTCCAAATATAAATATAACCTTTATTTACTATTCCACACTTGTTATCCACTCCAAACCAGGAGGAAAAATCACTGGGGTCCTATTTGTGCAATCTCATCCCTGTAATTCAAAGAACTGAAGCTAATTTGCTAAAAGTCCACACAACAACAATGAGAATAAGCCCATTGGGCACTATCTGGGCCTATAAATGGAGATTATCAAGGAAGACAATCTATGCCCATCCTACACTATTTTGAATGATAATCAAAATTGAGATCCAGAAGTCTAAACCATAACTACTCATCATTGAATGGCCTGCTTGATCAACGCCTAAACTACACCTCTAATTGAAGATAAAACAACCACTATTAAGTAAAGTAACCCAACTCTGGTTGAGGTCAAACCCACAAGAAATATATGAACTTGTCTTTTTAGTTTGCTGGAATAATAGGAAGTTCTAAAAGGTAATGGGGGGGTTTGTAGTAAAAATATCAAACAAGTAACTGAACTCAAAAGCTTTAGTTGTAAACAGTCAGAAACAAACATTAGGCTTGTGTTGCCCCTGGATTCTAACCTAGTAGGTTTTTTATGCTCAATCCAATTATTGAACTACTGTGTATGTAGAATCTAGTAAGTTAGGTATCACCAACTGCCTCTCAGTTTACTTTGGTGAATTTCACTCAACTCCTCCAATCTCAGAGGCTACCTTACTAACCTATATCTTGGACCCCAGATTTAACTATCTCCTCTCAGTCTCAAGTTGATTAGATATAAGTTAACCATCTTAAGTGGATAATATAAGTAAACTTATTTTGGCAGTTAACCCCAAATCACTGTTGTGATCTTCTTTCCCCAATCTCTACCTCCTTCTCAGGTTCATAGTGAATGTAGACTGAATCCTAACATTTGTAATCGTTATGAAATCAATAAGTACAAAGAAAACCATAATGTATGCAAAAACAACTATCTAAAAAAATTCAATACTTCCTAAACTTTGTTATTAAGATAGGGTTCCCAAAACCCTAGCTAAGGGAATTAGACACTTATATTTGCAATACGATCAAAGAAATTCATAATTTAAGACATTCAAATAATATAACAAAAGTGGTCGACATGGAAGAGACATCAATAATTCTCCCTACTCAAATTTCTCATTTTAACTTTTTTCCGATCGAAATTAAACTCTCGAAACTTTGACTGACTAGGAAGAATATTTTTTGAAAGTATATTCCATCTAGTGATCTGAGGAAAATTTGGACCAACTTCTCTTAAGGGTACAGAAGGACGTATCTTAGAAGCTTCCAACCTCCATCGTATTGCATATTCCTCAAAAGATTCATAGGTCATTCTCTTTACCTCAAGAAAATCCCACATTATTGGACCAGTATTGATCTTAAACTTATATTGTCTCACAAAAGCTTGAGTCATTTCTTCCCAAGTATGTCATTTGTCAAAATCTTGTTGGGAGAACTAAGTGAGTGCCATTCCTGACAAACTTTGGACAAATAATCTTATCTGAAGAGCCTCATTGTGTCCTATGCCAACTCATTTTCCACAATAGTCCTTTAGATGTGTGATTGGATCTCCACGCCCATCAAACATATTTAACTTTTGATATATTGTATCCCAGAGGTAAATCAATCCTTGGATGTACACATAGTTTCTCATACATCAAGTAGTAAATACCTTTAGAATGCAGTTTCTTATCCAACCTTTTTTCTAAGTCATGAAGACTTTAACGTCGTGTATTTAGATCAACTCTCCCACTTTCAAGGTTGGTACGTGTAGAACAAAATTATTGAGAGGATGCATGTGTAAGGTGACGATAAGGAGGCACAATGTTTTGCTTGGGCGAGGAGAAAGAGGACTGGAGTCTTTTTGAATATTAAGCATATTCATCATATTGTAGATTTAACTGAGATCGATGTTGAAATACTATACAACCTTTAAGCAAAATAAACAAGCACAAATAAAAGTTACCACATAGCACATATAACTTCAAAACATAATAAATATAAAAATGAAGGCATTCTAGGATGAAGACTAGGACTTAATAATTGACCAAGGCATAAAGATTAGAGCTCCTAACGCATGAAACATGATAGCAATAGAACTTTATGTTGAATTTGAAATTTCAATTATAAAGAAGATAGAAAGATAGGAAATGAACAAGGTCAACTTTTATTGAACATCAGATTTGTTTATTCAAATCATTATTTGTAATTGATATCACATCACATTGTTGATTCATCCCACGTCATATAGGAAAATGATAAAATGGGGAAGAATATTTTATTATGATGAGACCAAACTCATTAAATGAATGCTTACGTATCCCTCATATAGGGGAAACAGGTCGAATATCATTCAAATTACATCAGCATGGAAAAATAAAAGGAAACTACAGATTGTAAATCTTAAAGAAATGTTAAATGTTTGAGAATCTGGAGTAGAGAATCAACATGATACCCTCTATACCAATGTCAACAAGTGTAAGTCAAGCTTAGAAAATCAACCAGCATCAGAATTTGACCCTGTCATAGTTATCACTTTGGTATCAATTAACTTTTGAATTATGTCCTTCAAGGCAAAATATGCCCTAGTAGGGTAACCTTTCATTCTAGAATGATAGATGCAAATTTGATCAGGTCAATACCACCTAGACTTAGTATCATAAGTACGACAAAAATGGGCGTGATGTAGCCTACTTTTTTGAGTCGTTCATATAACTATTGTATGGGTTCCCCTAGATGAGTCTACTATTTTGATGGATTTTTCTGAAGGTTATGTTGAGGTATGGCAGATTGGTTTATTGGTGGATTTGGTAAGAAATTGGAATGTAGTTTGATTTTGAAGCAATAAATAGATGTGGGTACCAAACAGTTTGAGAAGGAGGTTTTGTGAAGGATTAGGGGTAATAGGCTTAGCCACAATTAGAGGTTGGAATAATTTCTGGAGTTGGGTACCATATCAATTGAGGGTGGGGTTTCTTTACTATTCTCTTATTGCTTATCAAGTTCTCTATATATCTCTTTAATTTGCGACATTCATCAGTATCATGACCAGACATACTAGAATGGAAGGAAAAATGCTTTTTTGAATCAAAATAAGGACTTGCAGGGAAATATAAGGACTTTGGTTAGTCTAAGAGAGTCATAGCTTTAGGATTTGGAGGTTTTGATGTCTCATCGGTGATCGTCTTCCCTTTATCACTAGATTGTGATTCAACCAAATTAGTTTTGATTTCTCTTCAGCTTATTATTGAATCGCCTAATAAAGTCACTTGCCAAATTATCCCAAGAGACCCACTTGTTAGTATCTTTTTATTCATACCACATCAATGTAAGACCAGTAAGTGAACTGACAAAGAGATTCATCTTAAGACCATTACTTTGCCCTATAACTGCTAGTTCATCAAGGTAGGCCTTCAAAGGGGAATTAGGGTTTCCAGACCCATCATATAATGGAGATTTCAAGTCCTCAATTCTTTCCTTATCTTCTTCCCTCGGTTTGGATGACTTATTTATCTCAGGCTGTTGAGTTGACCCTACCTTATGATTAGAAACTTGTATTTTCGTCTCCTTTTCCTTGCTTATATCTGTCAACCCACTAAGTGCTTTTTGCAGTGCAATTAAATACGGACTTGAAGACATTTGTGTATCACAATTAGGCATAGGTGAAGTTGTCAATTTAGGGGACTCCGTGGTGTAGATGGGAGTGTTGAAGTCTATTTCAAATAATGGTTTTGGAAAATCCGGCGGCATGTCAACTGAGCCTCGAAGATTAGTCATTATTCTTCTAATTCTCTCTATTCTTGTTTCAATTCTTCTGATGCTTGAAATAACTTTGTTTTGATGCAACCCCAAACTCTCATGCTCAGCTTCGCTATTGACAAGATTGATAAACATTACTTGACTAGCCATTTCTGATGTTCAACTTTAGTCAACCTTAGAAGAAAGGACTTACGATTAGAAATAAAGAGTATACATGGGAGTCTAGAAAGAATATTTTTCTCATTTGAAAATAATGATTTATGCTCATTCGGAGTATATAGAAGTTCTGAGAGCTCTATATAAATTAAAGATTGTGAAAGTTAGAGTATAACACGAATATAACAACATCAAGAGAATGATAATATGTAAGGGCTGAAAGTAGTAAGAAGAGGATGTCCTAAAATGATGAGTTTCACTAAGAGATTATAAATGGGAGTAGAACCCCTATATCCAAGCAAAAGTTTAACCAGGAGATGATTAGTATGCTAATAGATATTCTAGAAGGCAAAGTTGGGTTAAGAGGAGAAGTTGGGTGGGGGTTGGAGTTTTGAGTAGGTCCTAAGAGTGTATTGTAGGGTCCTAACATGATAAGAATTTTAAGAATAAAGAATTCTAAAATGAGGAACACAAAGAGTAAGGAGCGACTAAGACAAGAATAAAAATAATAAGATAGGCAAGATATCAATACATACATAGAAATGCAACACACAACAAATAATATTATGCGTCCTATTTGGGTCGTGAACCCCTTTGTACTTTGAATGAGATTAACATTCAACACATTACGAGTGACAAGTTATCCTAAGTTGAATGATATGCGTATTCCTTAGTAAAAGAAATACACAACCATGATCTAAGAACAAGAGAGGTTTCATGACATGGTTCCCTCAAGCAGAAAATTTAAGAGTGGGTAAGCTTGTGACTGTTGATGCACTGCTTTGACCAATCAACAAGGCATTTCCAAAAGGGTGTTTTAAGAAAGAATGTCTATGCAACCACGCAACTGTTCGTAAAAGAAAAATAAAAGAGGTTCCAACTAGAGAAAAGTGTGAGCGGAATGACAATTATATAAAGTAGTAAAATATAACATATTGCAAGAAATACATTGATATATTCAATAACATAAAAGCAAATAAATATGAAAAATAAGATGACATATAATAAGGTAACAAAGAAAAGTGGGAAGGGAGACAGACATGGAGATATATGTAAAAACACATAAAGGAAAAGGTGAAAGGACTAACATGTAGAAAATAAATCATGATGTTAAGCAAACTAATTTATGAAAAAATACAAACACCAAAAAATAAAATTTAGACAAATAATAGAATCCAACATAAAACACAAACTCACAATGGTTAGAACCTAAGTATCCCCAGCAAAGTCCCTATTCTATCGCGCCTTATTTTTCTCGCGAAAAGTGGGATTCGATATGACAACTATTTTTGGAATGATGAAAGAGTGAAGAGTCACCCCCTAACGAATTAAGGTACGTTAGGGAACCATTCTAGGATAATTATGAACCTATTTTATTGTTTAGTCTTAGTTAACAAAAAATTTAGATAAGGTTTCAAATTGCCTTGAAAGAAAGGTGTTAGTCACCTTTCGAGGTCCACAAAGGTGGTTCCCAACCGAATTCGTACTTTACATGGGGATTCTATGTGATAAATAAAAGGTCACTTATTTATTAACTTAATATTTCTAAGTGATGAAATAATGAATAAACAAACATGTAATTTAATTATTCTTAAAATACTATGTCTAAGTGGTAAAACAAATAAATATACAAATTAGACGAAAAGACAGAAGAAACACAATTTATAATAAAATATTTATATTAAACTAAAGAGACTAAACTACCCCAAGTAAATAAACATATAAAAATAAAAAAAGAGAAGAATAAATTTGCAAAGTTGGACAAGAAATTATTTTGGTTTATTCAGATCAACACCCAAATTATTAATCATTACCTGGCCCATTAGCCAGCAGCTGAATTATAGATGGGTGACAATTTTGTATGTAACATTGTCAATATATGGTTGGGTTATCATCATCTTTGAATTTCTACTCACCTCACCTAGGTAGGTTGTCAAACCTAAAAGCGTTTTAAAAGAAAGGAGAAAACTAATGCCTCTAGAATGCCTATCATCTAGGAGGCATTGGACTTTACTATTTTGAATTTGGGGTCTAGAAAAATAAATCTAGATTTTTTAGTAGACTCAAAGAGTGTAAAACACATAGAACGTCAAGTAGTATGTAATGGTCTCAAATAAGCCTCTTGGTTAATTGAAAGTTAGTTAAGGTGATAAGCATGCTAAGACAAACAATTACTTATTCATTAAACCTACAGACATGATATCTAAGTGTTGAACAAGTGCTTAATATGGCAAAATGAAATTGGTATTAACTTTAAGAGGTGTTGTAAATTTGTTAAAGAGGCATGTCAAAGTTAAGTAAACAATGTAAGAAAATGATAACGGTTTAATATGCAAGGATAGTTGAACGTATTTAGAGTGTTAGGAAAAATAATCTTATATGCTAAACTGTGATTTAATATGCTGGAAATTATCCTTCTTAAAGGCTGAAAAATTTAGTTAAACTGCTGGAAATTATTCTTAAATGCAGAAAATTGCTGGGATTAGGGCTGAAGAGTAAATTTATGTTGCTGAAAATTTATAAAAAGGATGCGAACCACTTATTTTAATACACTGAAAATTTATCTCAATATGCCGGACACTAAATTTTAAAAGAAACCATTTTTTATGTTGGACAAAAGTCTCATATACTAAAATTAGTCTTAATATGGTGAAAACAATTAATTTCAATGTATTGGAAGTTAATTTTACGTGCTAGAAATTAATTTTATATGTTGAAAACTAATAAAACATGCAGGACATTGATACAAAAGTAGAGAATTAATTTACATGCTATAGGTTAAGTTAACACGCTTGATCTTAATGTTTGATTAAAATCCTAAACGCAGGATTTCTAGGCGACATAAGTGAATTCATTGTTGATCCTATGATAGGGTTTGACTAAGCGATGTATGTAGCACATAAACTTCGCTCCCAAGTAGTCCCAAATTTATTATTACATCACCAGAGGTTTACAAAGGTTATTACAACACTAGAAATTTAAATTAATGAATAAAGAAAAAGGATGAACAACCCCCTCCCCAATTATCGGACCACTCTTCAAATCCCAAATTATCTATTTGCTCCTGTTAGATATAAAAATATGAGAACAAAGGGGAGAAAGACATAGCAATGATATAGCAAACAATCACCCCAAATAATTCCTATAGGCATGTTTTCTAGCACCATCACATAAGAAATAAAGGAAACTGCATCGACAGGGACTTACCGATTGATGATAATGAGCAATAAGAAGAAAATCAAGCAACACAAAAATCCAAATATGAATTGCCAAAGAAAGATCAATACCAAGGCTCCAAAAATAAATGTGACTCAGAAAAGTAATAAAATAAAAACTTTTATTTTGCTTAAAACTTTCATATGAGGGGGTAGAGATTGTAAGTTATCCTCAAAATAAGAGGGGTAAATTTATATAGTGAAATTGATAAAGATTTGAAAGAAAAAAATACGTAAGAATCAATTAGCAACAATAAGAAAGGAAAATAAAATATTATAAAAAAAATAATCAGAATTAATTAAGGAGGACAAAAATATTTTGAATTCCCATAAATATACCTATCATCTATCAAAATATATAAAAAAGGTAAGAGAGTCCGCATAAAACTTTCTACCATAAATATACAGCCATGGGACAGTATTTTTATTTTATTAAAATAGAGCAAATTAATCAATACATGTTCTCAATCACATATATTCATCATAAATATTTCAATACCAAAATTTGCCCAAAGAAACAATTAAGGAAGACATATTGAGTTTCCATAAATAAGCAAAGTAAGATAGCTAAATCAAAATAGGTAAAATGTTAATCAAACTAGTCAAATCACAATGTACCATAATACACAAGTGAGAAAACTATTAGGCCTACCTAAATGAAGGACAAGAAAATAGTTCAAGAATCAATTAATAAGATATTTTCTCTTAAGATGTAAAGCAAAATTGAATTTAGGACGAAATCACGACCAATACTAAAGGTAAATGCATAAAATCTGTTACACCCGATTTAAATATATACATGCGTATCATAACATAAAAGGCTCATGCAATACTTATCAAACACATACTGGAATTCAGCACAATATTCATGTAGAGGGAGAAATAGGAGTGAAATTCTATAGCATCTCGACATGAATCATGCTGAGTATAATCAATTGAGAGCTTCCACAAAGAACATGTAAAAGATTCAGCATCCAAACCTAAGACTTAGGGTCTAGATAGATCATGAAAATTGGAGTAATTTAACATATTTCAGACTCACATAAATCACCAAAACATTAACAAAATTCTCACCCAACGTATCAATTTCAGACCACTAAATCTGTCAAATAAACAAAAGAAAGAGTAGAAGTGATTTGAGACATAAACATAGAACATAAAAATATGGAATTAAACCCAGGGATGAGTTATTGAGAATAAATCATTTCCCAGTGAGAAATGGTTCATGAAGGGAAATGTTAATTATTTAGTTTACTTGGGGGATTCCCATGTACCCCGCAAGTACATCATTATTAGGCTTACTTGGGAGATTCTTATGTACCCCACAAGTATCTCATTACTAAGTTTTGCTTGGGGGATTCCCATGTACCCCACAATATGTTCATCATTCAAGCCAATTTCATTATTTAATTCACTTGGGGGATTCTCGTGTACCCCACAAAGTTTTTTTGAATTAAACCATACCCGTGACCACCAAGACATTACCATTTAACCATTCCAAAACATTCATACCATTCAAAGACATTTTAAACCATAGTTTCAATGAAAGTTCAACAATATTGTAAACACATTCTCATAGGCATTTTATCAGACATGTTGAGGGCATACTTTTCCCAAGACTAAAACCAAAGCATCAACCATTAAGTTTAGGGTTACCCATGACCCATTTGTTAAACCACAACCAAAAATCACTCACATATACAAACCACTACCAAAAATATGTGAAAACATAATTTAAACCAAGAGTAAACACTACTCAATAATATGCATCCTAAACCATGAACATTGGTTTTCAAGACCACCATTTATAATTCAAAATCAATGTTAAAACACATTAAAACATGTATTTTAGTTGGAACTAACAAAGAGGGAGGAGTACATGCCTTATACAAGAAGATTCACGAAAGGAAACTTGACTCTTGAGCCCTTTGAAGAACACTTGTATAAACCCTTGCCTCCAATCTTCAAGAGAGAGTTTAGAGAGTGTTTTATCTTTCCAAAGTTAGTCACGAGAGGATACCAATGGTTGTATAACGTGGGGACTTAAGGTTTTTAGGATGGAAAATGTCTGGAATGCCCTTAGTTTAAAAGATAAAAAACACATTTAGGAGGGAATGACTCACCCCTCCTAAACCGTACCTTAGGGTATGAGTGGCAACCTTACTCGTACCCTAATCCCCCCTTGAACCCCATACTAATAAACATACAACCATACAAGGCTAAGTCATACCATAACATATGAGTAATACCCTAGAAGTCGTACTTTGGTCAGAATCATCAAGACCATACTTAAAATATCATACGATTTGGCAATATACCTCTCGTACACTATCATACGATTGGTATGGTGCCTAGTCATACCTAGGAAAGAAACCAACCTATACACACTGTCTAATATACGAGAGAATAGACACCAAGCTGTACCCTAGCATAATACTCATACCTATGAATCGTACCTTGTCCAGAATGTCCAAAACTAAAGAAATTTTGCAAGGGCCAAATTTAGGATTTTCACTCCAGTCAATGAAAAGGGGAACAACTTCAATCTGAGTGCTTCCTGGTCTATCCTTAAAATAGTATAAAAGAAGTGTAGATCCTAACAAAATTAGCAAGACGCATATTTGTGTTGTCTGTAGATGAGCCCGAAAATACACTTTTTAAGTTTAAAAGCTGGATCATGGCACTGGTAATGTCAAATTTCACATTAGAGGGCAGTGTAGGAGAAATAATAGCTCCTATTTTTGCCAACTCAATGGATCCCATATCATTTTCATCTTCATACAGCTGAAAGTACTGGTATGTTGGGATCACTTGAGCTTTACTACCTTGAAATCTATCAGAATTACCACTGAGTACAGCTCGACGATCGATTGTCGATCTTAGCCTGGCTAGCTCTGCCTACTAAGCCACCTGAGCCTTCTCATCCTTTCTTTGGTTAGCAACTATATTTTTCAATAACTTCTCCGTTTGTAGACCAGAAATATTCTGAGGATCACCTGGAGCAAGGGGAGGTACCACATTAGGATAATCTTAAACCCTTTCAAGATGGACTGCCCGTACTGGTTCCATTATCATATGATTAGGAAATAAGATTCTCTCTCGGTTAGGATTTAGTGGGAGTAAGGGATTGCCTTAACTCCTGGTGTTAGGCATACACTGGCGTACACCCAACTAAAACAAATAAGCAAACCCTAAAATTTTAGAAAGTTCAATCAATAATGTATTCCCCGACAACGGAGCTAAAATTTTGATCGACGTCCAAACTATACCTCTAATTAAGATAAAATGGTCGCTGTCAAGTAAAGTAACCCAACTCAGGTTGGTCAAACCCACTGGGAATACTTGGACTTGTCTCTATAGTTTGTTGGAATCAATGGGAAGTACTGAAAGTAAATGGAGGGCTTATTGTAGAAATCTTAAACACGTAACTGAACTCGAAAGCTTTGGTTGTAAACAATCATATGAGAATACTAGGCTTGTGTTCCCCCTGGCTTCTAAATCAGTAGGATTCTTGTGCTCAATCCAATTATCAAATAGCTGCGTATGTAGAATCTGGTAAATTAGGTAACACCAACCGCCTCTCAGCATACTTTAGTGAATTTCACTTATCCCCTCTCGATCTCAGAGAGTCGCCTTACTAACCCTTACCTCAGAATCCAATTTCAACTATCTCCTCTTGGCTCATGTTGATTAGATATAAGTTAACCATGTTAAGTGGATAATACAGATAAGCTTATTTCAGTAGCTAACCCTAATCACTATTTTGATCTCCTTTTCCCAGTCTCTATCTCTCTCTCGGGTTCATAGTGAATACAGGCTAGATCCTAATATTTTCAACCATTATGAAAGCAATAAGTACGAAGATAACCACAATGTAAGAAATAACAACTATCTAAAAGGATTAAACACTTTCTCTACTTCGTTATCTTGCCAGGGTTCCCACAACCCTAGGTAAGGGAGCTAGCCGCTCAGGTTTGCAATATGATCAAATGAATTCATAATTGAAGACATTTAAACAATATCACAATAATCAATAGATAAAACTCAAAGTCTTCACTGCATAAACAACTAAAATCAATACAAAGCAATCCCAAGATCAAATTTGAATCCTGGAATCAAATATATATTTGTAAGTGTATAAAGTGCATAAACTTAACAAAAAACGTCAAAAGAGTATATATAGGTTACAAGGAAACCCTAAAAGTCAAATCTTGAATGGAAAAGGAAAATTGAGGTCAGTGGCTACCTACTAAGCCACCTACGAGTCGTAAGTAGCACCTATTAATCGTAGGTGGTCCCATGTAGGTGCCCCCTTTCCTCCAGTAGCTTTTAAGCTCTCTTGACTTTGCACCTCTAAAACCTCCTCTATCACATACAGACCGTATGTGGCACCTATGGACTATAGGTGCCCCTTCGTAAGTAATAGTCTTTTCCTGCACTTTTAAGCCTCTGGACTTCCAGTTTTTGACACCTACGTTGGCACCTACTGGGCATAGGTGCCCAGGTAAGTATCCCAAAACTTTAATTTTCATCCTTTTCTTCAGTTTAGGTTCTGCAAAACCATAACAAAAACAAATCATATCTAACAAAATAGCTTAAGTAACTGGCATCTTTTCATCATTTTAAGCATCAAAAGTGCTATGAATCCATAACACATCACTACTCCCGGATGTCACATTGACCCAGAATAAAACCAAGTGGAATCCAACCTAAGCATACTACTCTCATTGAGTATATCATCCATAAGCCTCAATGAAAACTAAAAACCTATGGTCAAAGCTAAAAAAACCAAGACCTTGTCCATTGGCTATCATCAGAGTACCTATTAACTATAATCCATCCAAACTTAAGAAGACCAAATATGTAACTACAGAGTACGGTCAACTAGCCTATAGATGAAATCTGAATAGAGAAAAATCTAAAATAAAGGTTGCACTCAGCTCTATTACTCTAAGCTAAATTCTCAACACCAAGGCTGAATCGCTCGACGTCAAATGACCAAGCCAAACCTAAAGATTGGTGGGCATTCATCTTCCAAATCTTTCACAACTCCCAAATCACCATTCCAAGGTGTCAACTCAAAACTTAAGCCAAAATCAAAACATAGCGGGAGAATAAAATCACCATAGGGATAGACATCAACTAAAAATAAGCAACCAACCATATATCTGCTAAAAGGGATGAATTGTAGCTATAGAAGCAAGGACAGGAAAGACCACCCGTCTCCAACTCCCTACCTCCACTTTAGACAAAAACCATATCATGATAAGAATGGAGCATCCAATCTCCACACTAGTGCCATGAGAAAACCATCACGCAGATACAAACTTAACAATTCTAAGAGATAAATCCAAGGCAACTCAATATCAATATCAAACTACTATCGGGCGAGGAGATAGCCATAAGTGAAGAACGGACCCTAGCTGGTCAATCTAGAAAATGGGCTACAACAAGATAGTTAGCCAATGCAAACACCTTCTAAACTCAAAATGGGTGATATAACTAATCGCCAACTCTAGAACCATAACAGAACCATAGAAGGTCAACTTACCTTCAATACCATAATCCACTCCACAATCAATCTAGCATATCCAGCAAGAGAGAAAAACAACCAACCTCACCTCTTTATATAAAAAAATCACCCAACCAAGCTAAAGCTATTCAAGCCACCAAATAAGAACCACAAGGGATGGAATTCTAATTAGATGCTATCATTCTAGCCATCTACCAAATGAGGATCAATTATATCAAATCATGATAATAATAACAACAATCACAATACAATAATCAATATAATGAACATGCAGTACAAAAGTAAAAATCAATAGCAAGTACCACTCTTGGGCCATAATAAGGCCAATATGCCAAGATAAATAGGACTCGATCCCAAAAGCCATAGGGAGAAAATATCAACAGATTTACTCCATCCGCTACCAAAAGAAATAATCCACATGAGTAGTCATATAATCATAAATTCAATAACAAGGCATACAATAACCAATATGAACTCATAAAGGCATATAATCATCGATAGGTATGAAGACCCCACTACGCACAAATGTAAAAGTTAAATACAATAATAAAAATACACCTACCATGGTGGAATCTGCAATCACATGCCTGATGGGTCTAAGGGAGGATAAATCAGAATGGGTCCACACTTAAACCGACTGACTGAACATCAACTGAGGCACCAAGTGCACTATCTCTAACTGAAGAATCCACAACACTATGAGATTGACCTGAACAAGCTAAATAACTAAAAATCCCACATTGTGGACACTCTCTAGACTAGTAATCCATCTCTCTGCAGTCGTAAAAAACACCTGAAGTAAAACCCTAGAAAAAATATAAACTAACCCTAAATAGCTGGCCAACTAACACTGAGAGCACTCTCTACTACAATTTTCATCCTTCCAGCAATCATAGCCTACCCTAAGAACCCTAGGCTGACAGGAAATATCTACTAACTCTGTCTAAATACTAAACTCACATCTGGGGCACTCTTTGAACCAATGTCCCATCTTGCCATAACTAAGAAAAGCTCCTGGAATACTTTGAGATACTGCCCCTTATAATCCAGAATGGCCACCATGGCCTGAAGACCCTATACCAAAAACTCTGCAAGGTCTGATGAGAACTCTACCCTATATGATCATAATGAATAATTTGGGAACCACTCATAATTAGAAATACTAATTGCATAGAGTTTATAGGTTGAAAGCGAAGCAGACCTCTATCAGAAGGATCCTCACTCCCGATAAAATACCAATGCACTATATTGATGGAATGGCCTTTTTTTGCCACCTCCATAAGTCTCAATCCATGATCTCTCTATGGCTCTTGCATTATCCAAAACCTAGGAGAAGAAAGACCCAGCTGCCATCAAGTGCTTCGATGCCAAACGAAGTGCCAGTGCTGGTCCTCTAATAAATCCATGCACCATATCCTACTCTAAAGGATATAACATAGGAAACATGCCTATCCCACTCAAGAAACCCAATCTCATAGTCCGAACTAATAAAGAACCCTGATGAATACCAATGAATCCAACTCTGCCTTATAAAATGCTCGATGAACCAGATGTCATCCTTGACTGTGAGGTATCTATAATAGAGCTCGGGATCCTCAATGCTGAACCCATAGGGCTAAAGTAGTCATGAACTATATTGGAGCCAGACTTTTGGGTTTAACGCTACACTAAATGCATGATGAAGTCCCATATACATCTATTAATAACCTCGTATCATTTATTAAGGATAGAATAAATTCAAAGAATATGCTTGAGGATCATAGAAATAGGGACAAACGACAAGGAGTCAAGAAATGAATTTCCTAATAT
Source organism: Capsicum annuum (assembly GCF_002878395.1). NCBI lineage: Eukaryota > Viridiplantae > Streptophyta > Magnoliopsida > Solanales > Solanaceae > Capsicum > Capsicum annuum. The sequence continues at coordinate 180,945,936 of NC_061121.1, read as the reverse complement.
TGCCCTATAGCCTAGGTTTACCAGTGTATAAGTAACCCAAGCCGTCACACAACCTATAAAATGATAATGTGATACACGAGGTCATTGCACAACCTCCGGGCCATCACACGAACTCTATAATAATAATGATGTAGGAGGCCATCGTACAACCTCGAGAATATCACACTATCTCTAAAATAAAAATATATGATACCGAAGCTCATCACATAAACTCTGAGACCATCACACAGTCTCAAAAATAAGAAGATGTTAATCCATTGCTCGAGGTAAACTTTGGGACTAAATCATTATAAATCATGACTGAAGTAATTAGTAGTATCAAAATCATAGATCGAAATCCATCTCAGCCAAATCTTTAAAACACCATCTTCAATCTTATTGTACATAAATCACCTATTAAGGTGGTACGATTCCTATTTTGAAGAAATTCATTAAAAAGCAAAAAGTGGGATTTAATCCCTTTTTAGGAAAAAATAGTAGAAAAATAATATTTTAGTTGGAATCATGCCATTTGCCATTTTAAAAATCATGAATGTGCCAAACCTATGCATGCCGTCACAGTATTCACACGAGAAACATACACGTCAACATATTTATAACTATGGCCATATCTTTCACAAGGATAAACACTTCTCAAAATCTAACCAATATCATCGCAGGGCCTTGGGTCCTATAATATGTTCAAAATAATTACAACATCATAATCATGGCCTTACACATAAATATCCAAAACTCATCTGAATAATCATATCCATAAGCCATAGCATATCTAGAGGTCATATATCATAATTTTGGGAAAACCATCGCCATTCATCAGTCAAAAAATAATCTCATACTAAAGGCTCATTAGTCTCAACCATGCCTGACACCCGTAAGTAAGTCCTCAAGGGTTAACACAAGTCTTGGCCTAAAGTGGGCTGGAGAAACCCTCTTCTAATTATTGTACCTTCAATAATCAAGACTAAGTCATGGTTTTCTACCCATAATCACTATTAATATTCACATTCACATGCATTATATAACATTTATCATGTTATGAAGAAAAGTAGATAGAAGCCTATTCGAAGCCAAACAATAATTCCTTAAATCATCCATAAAACATCCATATTCACTCCACGATCTCCAAAATGATGCCATGCTATAAAAATCATAACCTACGCATCATTAGGATTCAAATGAGACCCATATTGCTATATTAATAGCCGAGTCAAATTTTGGGTCAAGAACGAGCCTGCGGGGCCTGCTAATAAAATCCTAAATTAATTCCATCACGAGGTCCCTCAAAGGAAAAGAAAGTTGTGCTTAAAAGTTGAGCACAAACGGAGCATAAATTGGGTCTTAAATCAGCACTCAAAGTTTAAGAATTCAAAGCCCTAATTTCTAAGAATTTGGTAAGGAATTGAAGGAAACTTACCATGAATTTGAAGGGAAATCATGGAATAATGGAGAACCAAACTCCCCCAAAGCATCTATAAGCTTAATCCCAAGCTTTGCCTCTTTTTTAGGATTTTGTCTCTCATGAAATGGGTGAAGAATAAGCAAAGTCAGACAAGAGGGGTCCTTTTATGCCCATTCTAGGCAATTAGATATCAATATCACGACTGGACATGTCACGGCCCATATATCACATATATTGAAACAAACACACAAAAGACCATAAATGTACAATATACCATATGCAAGTAGGACAAGGAAAGAAAATATACAAACAAGATTGGTATTAAATCAAAGCAGAGGTACAATCACATCATAACCATAATGAAGTAAACATAATAAGAATGATGATGATGATTAAAATGATGATAACGATAATGAGGGTAAAACATGAGGTTGTTGGACAACCTCTATATATACCTATGGAGGTAAGCCTTCCGACATAGGACCCATAAAGGGTTCATCAACACATATACTACCCCGTATACACCTACAGAGGCAAGCCTCTTGATGTAGGACCCAAGAACGGTTCATCAACTTGTATACAACCAATATCTATGACTCTTCTCTGGAATAACCTTCGAAGAAGGTCTATAAGATCCAATATCTGATACCAATATCCATGAATCCTCTCCGACACCTCCCTCAGAAAAGGTCTATAAAATACAATGTTCCCAGTGTTTCCAAAGTATCCAGTACTTCCAATGTTTTTAGTATTTCCAATATTTCCTACGTTTCTAGAGCACATACATAACATAAGACACAAATCAAGTACATATTCAACAACAACAAGTATATATAAAACATATAACAAATAAGTGAAATTATGTGTATGATTCCATGAGGATGATGATGCAATGTTCACAACCAACCGCAATACATATTTCCACAACCAATCAATATACCAAGTACATGAGCTGATTATCCACACATTATTTCCAATCATTCATGAAATCCCCACTTGATTTATATGCCAATGGAGTATGAATCCATCATATTTCACAATTGATACCACAACACGATTTTCATCATGCAAACACAATTACTCTTATGTATATAGGTTATCAATAATCACATAGGACCCCACACTGTCACACATAGCATATACTATACCAAATCTACCAATTATGTCACATATAGGCCCCCACGTTGGCATAACACAATAAGATAATCATTTTTCATGATTAGTTCCCACACCCTTAACATGCATTTTGTATATAAATTAACTATCAAGCCCAGACTGAAGGAAGTTAAGCCATAACCTACCGCAAATGCCAAAATTGGTCTGCAAAAACTTCAAATCATTACCTTAATTCTCCCAAACAATCCCAAAATCAACTAAAACTAAGGAATTTAGAATCTACGCATCAAAATAAGTCCAATGATACTCATATTGCTTATTTTAGGCTCGAGGTCAAAATGGACCCCTAAAATGAGTTTTCAAAAAAGAAGGGCAAAATCATAACTTTATTTTAAGAATATGTTCCTTATACTTTTAGGAACCTACAGCTGAAAGTCAAAGTCAAATCGAGTTAAAAATGAGGTCAAAATCAAAGAAAAACCATTTAAAAACTTTATCGGGAAAACCTTCGAAATCCATTTTAAAATCCAAAATCGAAGATGTTTTGAAGATGAAATCGTTGAAAAATAAGTAATTATAGGATTAGGAATATTATTCAAATGAAAAAGAGTAAAATTAAGGTTTAAAATCAAGCCCTTAGGTTTTCGGTGATTTGAGAAATTAATCAAGAAATTCAACTAAGAAAGCGGTGAATTCTTACCTTAAATACGTAAGATAATCAAGAAATGGATATTAAACTAGCTTCACAAGCACCCAGAAGCTTCACTTTTAAGGTCTTACACTATTTTAGGATTTAGCTCTCAAGAGGGAGAAAGAAAATAAGCAAAATCGCGGCCTAAGGTGTGTTTTTATACCCCTTCCATGTCCTCAGATGCTGCAATCGCAACATGCAGGTTGCACTCGCACTATCTGCTACCAAAACCAAATGTTGCAATTGCAACAAGACATAGTGCGATCACACTACCTCTGTACATGAGGTGCAATCGTAAGCACACTAGAAGATAGCTAAAACATTCCAAGTTTCTGCCAAGGCCTCTGGATTCATTCAAAATTTTATCTAAGCAAATAAACTATGTAACCACACTAAATTTGACACTTCGGACTCAATAATGGTATCAGATTTTCAAAAAGAGGTCGTTTTTTACAAAGTTGACCCTCGAAACCCAAAATTATAATTTTCCAAACTGAGGGTCAAAATATGAGTTAAAAGTCATAAAAGTAGACCAAACATGTTACCACCCTAAAATCGATGTTTCAAATTTGTTGGCACAGTCCGTTCAGTCATCCATCACACGGATCAAAAGATGACCACATAAGTCCATAATAAGGCTCTCAAAGCCACAAAAAATCACAATATTACATTAATGGCACCTAAATGCATCGAGAATCACAACAATTACCCCACACACCATAAATACCGCAATGTAAAAATGGGAAGGAGTAAACAGTTAAATCATAGAAGAATACATATTTCACATATTTCATCAAATTTTCAAGCCGTTACATCATCCACCACTAAAAATCTAGTCTATCCTCAAACGAAGGCAAAGAAATACCTAAATCAATAAAGAGTTGGGGATAAGAACTATGCATATCAGACTCGACCTCCCAAGTATCCTCGTCTACAGGTCGATGTCGCCAATGAACCTTAACCATAGGGAAAACTCTAGAACACAACCGTCTAATATCCCTAGTCAAAGTGGAGACTAGCTTCTCAATGAAAGACAATCGTTCATGTAACTAAACCGACTCCCAACGAATGACATGAGACTTATCAAGAATGTAATGGGGAAACATAAAAACATTAAAAACTTGATGAATAACTGACACATCACCAATGGTCCGAATAATCTTAAATGGACCAATATACCTGGTACTAAGCTTGCCCTTCTTCCCAAACCTCATCACACCTCTTATGGGTAAAACTCAAAGGGAAACACAGTCACCAACACCAAATATCAAGGTCCGCATAACACTTCTACCTACTCTGAGTCACTTAAAGTCTATCCTAAATGACCCAAACTCTATCCAAAGACTTACGAAGAAAGTTCATACCTCGAGATCTAACTTTAGAAATATCAAACCATCCCACTGAAGAGCAACAATGCCTACCATACAAAGCCTCAAAAGGAGCAATGTTAACACTGGAATGATAGCTATTATTATAATTAAAATCTAATAAAACTAATTATTGCTCCTACTGGCCACTAAAATCCATCACACATGCATGGATCATATCCTAAAAACTTGGATAGTCTGCTCTAACTGACCATCAGTCTGGGGTGAAATATTATGCTAAGATCAACCCATGTGTCCAACTCACCCAAAAAAGTCTTCCAAAAGTTGAAAGTAAACATATAACCTCGATCTGAGATGATAGACACCGGCAAACCATATAGTCTCACAATCTCTTGAATATAGATATTGGCTAGCCTCTCAACACTAAAGAAGACCTGCACCAGAAAGAAATACAAAGATTTGGTCAATCAATCTATGATGACCCAAATACTAACTGAACCATGAGAAGTGCAAGGCAATCCAATCATAAGGTTTATAATAAGTCATTCCCATTTCCATTGGGGAATGGGTGACATTTGAAGCAATCCACCCACTCTCAAATGCTTGGTCTTCACCTACCGGTAACAAAGGCAGCGAGCTATAAAATTTTCTACATCTTTTCTCATACCACCCCATAAGTAATGATGCCTCAAATCACAACACATCTTAGTTACTCCCAGATGGATAGAATACCTAGAACAATGGGCCTTATCCAATATTAATCTTCACTTTTGACATACAAGTGCGGACCCTAATCCTCAAAACACCATCTAAATCAAAGGAGGCTTCCTTAGCCTCACCACTCAATACTTTATCTCGAATTAATCTAAATCCTACATTATCAAATTGATGATCTCAACTCTGTATCATCAAAGAAGACCTAGCCTCCACAACTGCCAAAATGTATCCAGGTGTCAAAATATTGAGCCTAACCATTTGGTTAGCTAAATACTAAATCTCTATGAACAAAGGCCTCTCCTGGTTCAAAAGATGCGCCAAGCTACCTATGATAGTCAAATTTCATATCAAGGCATCCGCGACCATATTAGCCTTGCTCGAATGATAGAGAATAGTCAAATAATAATCCTTAAGCAACTCAAGCCGATGACACTGCCTCATATTAAGATCTCACTGGGTGAAGAAGTACTGAAGGCTATGATGATCCGAGAAAATCTCACAATGGACTCCATACAAGTAGTGCCTCCACAACTTCAAAACAAAAACAACCGCGCACAACTCTAAAACATGGGTAGGGTAATTTCTCTTATGGGTCTTCAACTGACGAGAAACATATGTAATGCCTTACCCTTCTACATTAACACAACACCTAACCAAACACCTAAAGCATCACAAAAATGGTAAAAAAACATGCCCTCCATGGGAAAAGCCAAAATAGGAGTTGAAGTCAACAAATCCTTGAGCTTTTGAAAGCTTGCCTCACAAGCATTAGACCACTGAAAAGAAATATTCTTCTGAGTCAACTTTGTCTATGGAGCTACAACAGATAAAAAACCCTAATAAAACTCCGATAATAACCTTTCAAGTTAACAAAACTCAAAATCTCAATGGGTAAAGTTCGTCTAGACTAATCACGAATTGCTGCAACTGTAGCTAGATTGACCATAATACCTTTCTTAGTCACCATGTGACCCAAGAAAGAAATAGACTCCAACCAAAACTCATACTTGGAGAACTTGGCATACAACTTCTCATCCCTCAATCTTTGAAGCATAATCAACAATTGATCTTCATGCTCAGCCTCACTCTTGGGATAAACCAGGATATTATCTATAAATATAATGACAAAGGAGTCAAGATATGGTCAAAACTCGATTCATCAACTTTGTGAATGCTGCTGGAGAATTGGTCAACTAAAAAGACATGACCAAGAGCTCATAATGACCATATCAAGTTCAAAAATATGTCTTTGAAATATCCAAAGCTCTAATCCTCTACCGATGATAACCAGATCTCAAATCAATTTTTAAAAACACTGTAAGATCCTGAAACTAATCATATAAATAATCAATTCGAGAAAGAGGATACTTATTCTTAATGATCACCTTGTTCAACTATTGATAATCTATACACATACTCATAGACCCATCCTTCATCTTTACAAACCAAATAGGTGCACCCTAAGGTGATACATTATATCAGATAAATCTCTTATCCAACAACTCCTGTAACAGATCCTTCAATTTCTTTAACTCAAATGGGGGCATCCTATAATGACAAATAGGAATAGGCTTGGTGCCCATCTCAACATTAATAGAAAAATTAGTATCATAATTTAGAGGCATACTAGGCAAATTCATTGGGAACATACCTATAAACTCACAGACAACACAAACAGAATCTAAGAAAGGAGGTAAAACAATACTAGTATCACAAATATGAGCCAATCAAGATAAGCATCCCCTCTTTACCAATCTACCAGCCTGAGCATAAGATATAATTCTTTTAGGACCTAATGAAGTGCACCCTTCTAAGCTATCCTTGGTACAACCAATGAAAATAAAGTCACAGTCTTAGAATAATAATCTAGGATAACATGATAAGGAGCCAACCAATACATACCCAAAATAATATTGAAATCAACCATATCTAACACAAGAAAATCTACCTAGGTCTCACAACCAAAAAAAGTCATAACACAAGATCGATACGCCCAATCCACCATTAAAGAATATCCTATAATGGTAGATACATGAATAGGCATGGTAAGAGGCTTACTAATAGAATCTAAACCTGAAGAAAAATATGTAAACACATAAGAGAAAGTCGATCTGGGACCAATAATATAGATATATTTCTAAAATAAATAGGGATGATATCCGTGATCACAACATCTGAAGACTCTACCTCAGATCTGGCTGGTACAACAAAGCACTATCAATAACCACCAACTAGATGAAAAGACCCGTGACCAACCCCATAGGCTCTGCTACCTTTACCTCTCGTACCTATGGTAGTAACCTTACCTCTCAAAGCTAAAATAAGAATAAATTTAAATATATAATAGGGGCAGTCCTTGGCCAAATGGCTGACCTCATCATACATAAAGTAACCTCTAAATTTGTCCTAATGGCATACCCTCTTGGCACCTCTCTAAGATTCTCGAGGGGTAGGTCCATGCATCCTTGCCTGATTCCCCACACTCTAAAAGGATGCCCTAAATACTACTATATATGTCATGGCTAGCAAAAAAAATAAGAGGCATAGCAAGAATAGCTGGCAGGGACCCCATATGAGGAGGAAACATAGATGAAGGATGAACTCCTGATCTCAGAACACCATACTCAAATATCGGTGATAACATATGAATCATACTTGAGGTCTAAAGAATACCTAAAATAAAAGTAGGTGCAACTGGATGAACACCATAATCAGACTATGGCCAAGATGGAGGTACTATGCTCGGAGCTAGGGAAATACCAAACAAACTAAAAGGATTTGTAATGCCCCGAGTCTGCACCCCAGAAGTCATACAATACTCATAATCCCAAAGGACCATAAGCGAACCCATGACCGGTTCCTGCTACAATCATTGAATAATAATATTGTATAATGTGGAAATTAGGCAAAAATTTGCCATAAGGTTCAAAACTAAAATTAAATGCTGAATACTAAAAAATTAATACTGGAAACTGAACATCTGTCTGAAACACTCTAGCCTGAAAGCCTCTAACTTTCTAAATATGGAGTTGATGGGACAAGCCCCAACTAACTCCGGCTACTAAACATACAAAAATGATGAAATAAATGAACTTTGTCCTCGAACTATGAGGATTCATCACTGTATCTGCTGCTAATAGTCTGAACTACTAAGTATGGTCAGGAGCTCGTGTGCTTGAATCTATGATATGAGATATCATAGCATAAAAAAAAGAGTATGCATCAGTACTTTAAATAGACTGGTATGTTAAGTGAGGTAAGGTTGTATGCATGGGTTCATATGTATAAATAATAACTGACTGAGTGATAAGAATATAACTGAGTAGGAGTATATGACTAAATAAACAAGCTGTAGCTACTGAGTATAAAATGCTACCCACATATAAGTATACTATTTTTGAGATTAGAGTGAAGCTGAGTACTAAGTTCTAATAACCGTGTAACTGATATCTGAGTTTACTGATAACTGAATTTCTGATAAATGGGTGACTGTGTTTGATAGTCCTGATCTTGTAGAACTGAACTGAGTTCTGTACTGAGTTAGGTAACTGTGTCTGATAGTCCTGGTCCTATAGAACTAAACTTAGTTCTTTACTAAGCCAAAAACTAAAGTTGTAGGAGGTAATAATCTAACTGACATGCCCATCTCTGAACTGATTGGGGTCCAACCTATAACCCCAGTTGGAAGGGTATCAGTATCGTGCCACAGGTAAAGACAAGTTGGTAAGTTACCATCATCTGGTAGTTGCTCTGAATAAGAATGGTGGTATCCTCAAATGGCAGGTAATATACCTCATCAACCCTCAACTGGTGGTTGATGTCTCAACCTACCTGGCTACATAGTTCTGGAATGCAAGGACTGCTTCTAAGGATTACACCCTCTACTGGTAGGTGAGTCCCCATCCTTGGGTTCACTCGATGCTAAATTCTTCTCCCAACTTATTAGATACTGAACTAATTTCTAAATTGTACTAGGCTTGACTGAACTATTACTGATCGTGTGAACTGACTGAACTGGACTAATTTCATTGAGTTTGACTGAGTTTTGTACTGACTGAGTACTACTAATTATGATATTACTGAGACAATTATTTAACTACTTTAACTCTAGGTCAACAACTAAGATTTTTGGGTATTAGATAGCTCCAAGACTCGATAGCATGGCGAGTAAAGCATAGCATGATCTTGAGAAATATAACAATGTACACTTATCCACAATTTATTCATAGAGACATTTTATCATGCACTTGTAGGGCATAAGCTTTTACATAATTGGGACCACATAATGATATGTTATGTTTCCACTATTTACTTTGCATAGGCATTTTAGTAAACACTTGGGGATCATGGATTATTTCACTTGACAATGACCAACACATGAACATCATAAATACAATACTCAATTTCAAATTCAAGGGTTTAGCATGCAGTTCATATAATTCATTACATAAACTATTTTAATTTCATGGAAACTTATAATTAATCATGAGTTGAAACCCAATCACTATCATGACCATGAACACAATTAATCTTGAAGCATGAAATTCATAAAAACTCAATCATGTATTTTTAAAAGGGATTCTTGGGCTCTATAGGTGAAAGGAACCCATAGATGAACATCAAACATACCTTGATTGTTAATTTTGTGGAGATTGGGGTGAGTTTTTAAGATTTGATTATTGAACTTGATGAAGCTAGGGCTTGTTCTTGAGAGGATTTTGTGAAAAGAATGAGAAATTATGCTATTTGGGGCTTTGATCTCATGTTATGGATCTATTGGGTGAAGGGAAAATGACCCATTTTTCCTTAAAAATGCTAAAGAAAATTGCAGAATTTACTTGGACCGGACTGCCAAGGGTATCGCGGGCTATGGAGCACCACTCTAGGCAGGGCACCGCAGGCTGCATCGCAGGCTCCCCCTGGCACTGAACTGGGCAGGGCACCGTGGGATAATCTCCCTGAGCCACTATTTGGAGTTTCAAACACGCCCTTATGCTTGTTTAAAAATTCCAAAACTCACCCGAGATGTACTATTGACTTTCCCAATCAACTTAAAAACTAACTTTCTAAGGTTGGGAAGGTCGTAAATAAATTCCTCAAAGTTTGAGGGCTTTAGAAATGACTAAGTCCTAACACTTAGTTGAAATTTTCTAAGTCTGGGACCCTTTTAATGCTCTAAGGGATTGAGTTAAGCTTAGAATTTTGTGAGGTCTTACAATATCTCCACCTAGGGAACATTCACGCTCGAATGAGACTGACTAAGATGAGAATACTGATAGACTGAGCATACATACTAAAAATTCATGTCTAATGCATAGAATACATGACTGAAGCTACTGATAAGCTGAGTTTTCATACTGAACATGCATATCTGATGCATGAGTACATGACTGACCTGATTCGTGAATGGATGACTGATTATGTGTTGGTAAGGAATACCAAGTTTATAACTGTAACTGAACACAGAACTAAGTAAATCTAATAAAGACTGTTACCTCAAGATGAATCAGAGTTTCCGAAGAAGAGGTGAGGATACTTGATTCGCATATCTGATTTTGTTCCCAAGTAGTTCCATTAATGGACTGATTATGCCAAAGAATTTTGACTGAGTGAACTTTTTTGTTCCTCAGTCCATGAATCTGATGATCAAGGACTTGGACTGGTACCTCTCCAAAAGATAAATCATTCTGAATTTCTATGCTCTCTAAGCGAAATATGACTATTGGGTCTCTAATGCATTTCTTTATCAAGGAGACATGGAAAACTAGAAGCACTGAAGCTAGGTATGAAGGAAAATCAAGCTCAAAATCTACCCTTCCAAAACGATTAAGAATTCTGTAAGGACCGACCTATCGAGGACTGAGCTTTTCCCTTCTTGCCGAACCTCTTCACTACCTTGATGGGAGAAAATTTCAAGAATATAGAATCAACGATCTCAAAGTTGAGATCATTTATTGAACATGTATGAACGGGAATACGAGAACATAACTGAGCCTAAAATGTGATACATGAACTGAATTTCATGAACTGAACTAAGCCCCTGAATACAAGGCTTACGGCTGAGATTGGAACTTAAGGGTCCACTTTGAGTACCCACTACTCCAAAATGGATTCATTACGTGAAAAGAAATTGGAAGGTTTAGGTCTTAAAAGCTCGGGGGATTATAGTGCATCTCTCTCTTAGGATAATACATTCCCTGAAGAATACTGACTTGGCTAAGCTACTAAGGAAAGATTGGGATAATGCACAAGGCACCTACAAACTGAATCATGACTAAATATCTGGGATTTGAAACTAAGGCATGATACATGAATTGCGCTGAACTTGCAACTGTATGGTTGCTCCATCTTGGAATACTTACATTCATGAGACTTCAGATAGTAAGACTAGATGTAAAGATGGGAAACTTATACTAAACTGGAGCATTTCTTGAAACTCTTTCCATAAAGTTCTACTGACTTTAGCGAGAAAGGAAATCTAGGCGTGGGCTAAATAAAACATCTGAATAAGAAATCACACCCTTGCTAAAATTCTGTAATATGAGGCGAGGCCTACGAAACATCACCTAAGATACAGTGACTAAGCCTTATGCAATGCAAATACAAATTTTTATGCTTAGACATATTCCTCGAATACTCTTTCAACTATACTATATGCTCCACCTTAGAACAGAACTTCACCTGAGACTACTGAAAATATTCACATGGGCACTGAGCATGAATACATAAACATACAAACTTATCTGGTTAGATGAATGGATGATAGCTGAATATTGGTCATGTGAGATTGAACTGTACTTAGTTTGAACAAAAACTGTAGAGTATTATGCATATGAGGTAAGGACTGACTAAGCAACATGAGATACTGAGCATGAATACATACAAACTATATTATTGAAGAATGCTGGACCAAGTGTATAACATGATTCTGAAATATTGATAACTGAATAACGAATATTGTATGCTATGGTCAAGCAAAACCCGAGACTGAACTGAGTTTTAAACTAAATGCTAAACTGAGACTGTAACTGAAATCTGATAACTACGTGATGGATACTGACATAAATTGAGGATCTCAATAGACACTCACACTCTACATCTTCTCAACTTCTCATCTCATGAAAAATTCTTATTTCCCTTTAAGAATTGAATACAACATCCTACGAGCCACTCACTACGCAAAATGTATTTATCCACTTACACACTACCATGACATTCAAGCCTATCTTCATAACTACAGCCTCATGTAAAACAAGCATACAACAACCTTTTCTTAACATGAAATATTTACTCTCTCCCATCTAAGCAAGTGCTCATCACTATATTTTATAAGGTTAGTTTTAATGAAAGGTTTAAACATGAGGTCCTGAAGCATGAATGGATACTATACCAAATTTGACACTTAACTGAGGCCTGAGGAATAGAATATCAACATCATGGATTTGTCAAGAGATCTAAACTGAGGATATATAATCTGTATTTAGATGATCTTTAGGAGTGTAGAATGAGTCATGGGAACCCACTACCAGCCCTATAAATGCCCTGATGGTTTCTGCCATATTTCTGGCAAGGATAATTTGTTCGGCCACTCTTTGTCCTTGGCGTTCTGGCCCTCTTATTCTTTTTTTTTCTTTTCCTACCTCTCTTTTCCTCACTTTTCAGAGCTTGATTCATAATCATAGATAGGATTGTAGCCAGCTGATTATTCTCGGCTACTACTGAATAAGCTAAGGAAGTGAAAGCAATCCTGAGTTCATAGTTAGACACATGCTCATTTAGGGAATCTGCCTGAACGGGAGGAGGCGTTGGCTGTTTTATAGTTCTTCTTCTTTTAGTCTCTTTAGGAGGCATACTCTGTACATAGAACAAAGAAAAAGATTAGACTGAGAGTTTAACTTGAGTTAACTTGAGATCATGTTCACTCGCACGACATAAATACTGAAAGAAAGAAACTTTTGCTAAACACCTCATAGCCTCTTGTCCATAAGTGTGGTGCACTACACACCCATGCATAAGATTCTAATAAATACGGCTTTCAGAGTTTCTAGGACGTTGTTGAACCTTAGCCTCTGATACCAAGTTTGTAATGCCCCAAGTCTGCACCTCGTACGTCACACGATGCTCATATTCTCGAAGGACCACAAGCTAACCCATGACTGGTACCTACTACAATTACTGAATAATAATATTTTATAATGTAGAAGTTAGGAAAATATTTTCCATAAGGTACAAAACTGAAATCAAATGCTAAATACTGAAAAATCAATACTATAAACTGAACATTTGTCTAAAATACTTTAGCCTAAAAGCCTTTAACTATCTGAATATGGAGTTGATGGGACAAGCCCACAACTAACTCTGGTTACTTAACATACTGAACTAATGAAATAAATAAACTTTGTCCTCAAATTATGAGGACTCACCACTGTATTTGTTGCTGATAGACTAAACTGCTAAGTATGGCCAGGGGCCCGTGCATCTGAACCTATGATATGAGATATCATAGCGCAAAAAAAGAGTATATGTACTTTGAATGTACTGGTATGCTAAGTGAGGTAAGGCTTTATGCATGGGTTTATATGCATGAACAATAACTGACTGAGTGATAAAAATATGACTGAGTTGGAGTACGTGACTAACTGAACATGTTATAGCTACTGAGTATTCAATGCTACTCATATACAAGTATACTGTTTCTAAGATTACACTGAATCTGAGTACTAAGTTTTGATAACTGAGTAAATGATATCTGATTTTACTGATAACTAAATTTTTGATAATTAGGTGACTATGTCTGACAGTCCTGATCCTATAGAACTGAACTGAGTTCTGTACTGAGCCTAAAACTAAAACTATAAGAGGTAATCATCTAACCGATATGCCCCTCTCTGAACTAATTAGGGTCTAACCTATAACTCAAGTTGAAAGGGTATCAGTACCATGCCACAAGTAAAGACAAGTTGCTGAGTCACCCTCATCTGGTAGGTGCTCTAAATGAGAACGGTGGTACCCTCAACTGGAAGGTAAGATATCTCATCAACACTCAACAGGCATGTTGATTTCTTAACCTATGCTAGCTACGTAGTTTTGGAATGCAAGGACTGCTTCCAAGGATTACACCCTCTATTGGCAGGTAAGTCCCCATCCTTGGGTTCACTTGGTGCTAAATCCTACTCCCAACTGACTAGTTATTAAACTAATTTCTAAACTGTACAAGGCTTGACTGAATTTTTACTGATCATGTTAACTGAATGAACTGGACTGAGTTCATTGAGTTTGACTAAGTTCTGTACTGACTGAGTACTACTAATCATGATATTATAGAGACTATTTTGTAACTACTTTAGCTCTAGGTCAACAGCTAAGATTTTTGGGAATTAGATACCCTTAGAACTCGATAGCATGAAGTGTAAAGTATAGCATGATCTTGAGAAATATAACAATGTACACTTGTCCACAACTCATTCAAAGAGACATTTTATCAAGCATTTGTAGGGCATAAGCTTTTCCATAATTGGGGCCACATAATTACATGTCATGATTCCACTATTTACTTCGCATAGGAATTTAGCAAACACTTGGGAAGCATGGATTATTTCACATGATAATGGCCAATACATGAACATCATGAATACAGTACTCAATTTCAAATTCAAGGGTTTAGCAAGCAATTTATATAATTCATCACATAAACTATTTTAATTTAATGAAAACTTATAATTAATCATAAGTTGAAACCCACTCACTATCATGAAAATGAATACAAATAATCTTGAAGCATAGAATTCATAAAAGTTCAATAATGTATTTTAAAAGGGATTCTTAGGCTCTATCGGTGAAAGTAACCCACAGATGAACACCAAACATACCTTTATTGTTAATTTTGTGGAGATTGAGGTGAGTTCTTGAGATTTGATTCTTGATTTTGATGAAGCTAAGGCTTGATATTGAGAGGATTTTGTGAAAGAATGAGCAATTATGCTATTTGGGGCTTTAGTCCCGTGTTATGGAGCTATTACGTGAAGGAAAAATGACCCATCTGCCCTTAAAAATGCAGAACAAAACTGCAAAATTCGCCTGGACTAGACTGGCCAGGGCACCGCGGGCTCTAGAGTGCCGTGGGCTGCATCGTGCTCTTCCCCAGCACCAGACTGGACAGGGCGTCGTGGGCTAATTTCCCTGAGCAACTATTTTGGAGTTTCAAACATGCCCTTACACTTGTCCAAAAATTTTGAAACTCACCCAAGATGTAATATTGACTTCTCTAATCATGAGTCAATTTAAAAACTAACTTTTTACTGTTGGGAAGGTCGTAAATAAATTCCTCAAAGTTTGAGGGATTTAGAAATGATGAAGTCCTAACACTTCGCTGAAATTTTCTAAGTCTGGGACCTTTTCTAGCTTTAAGGGACTGAGTTAATATTAAAATTTTACGGTGTCTTACAATATCTCCCCCTTGGAAACATTCATCCTCGAATGAGATTAACTAAGCTGAGAATACTGATAGACTGAGCTACACACTGAACATACATTTCTGATGCATGAAGTACTTTATTGAAGTTACTGATAAGCTGAGTTTTCATACTGAACATGCATATCTAATGTATAAGTACATGACTGAACTGATTCATGAATGCATGACTGAATATGTAACGGTAAATAATACCAAGTTTATAACAGTAACTGAACATGGAACTGGGTAAATCTAATGAAGATTGTTACCTCAAGCTGAGTTTGAGTTTGTGGAGAAGAGGTGAGGATACTAAATCCGCATATCTTATTTTTCTTCCCAAGTAGCTCCCTTAACGGACTGATTCTGCTACGGAACTTTGACTAAGGGAACTTCTTTGTTCCTCAGTCTGCGAATCTGATGATCGAGGATTTGGAGTGGAACATCTCTGAATTTCTACGCCCTTTAAGGAAACTATGAATGCTGGGTCTCTAATGCATTTTTTTAGCAAGGAGACGTGGAATACTGGATGTACTGAAGCTAGGTATGAAGGGAACTCAAGCTTGGAAGCTACCCTTCCAAAATGATTGAGAAGTCTATAAGGACCGACCTATCCAAGACTGAGCTTTTCCCTTCTTGAGAACCTCTTCACTCTCTTCGTGGGAGAGATTTTCAAGAATATGAAATCAGTAATCTCAAACTCAAAATCATTTACTGAATATGTATGAATGGGAATATGAGAACATAACTGAGCCTGAAACGTGATACATGAACTGAATATCATGAACTGAATTAAGCCCCTGAATACACGGCTTACGAATGAGATTGGAACTTGAGGGTCCACTTTGAGTACCCACTACTCCAAACTGGATTCATTACTTAAAGAGAAAGTGGAAGGTTTTGGTCTTGAAAGTTCGGGGGATTATTGTGTATCTCTCTCTTGGGATAATACGTCCCCTGAAGGATACTGACTTGGCTGAGCTACTGAGGAAATATTAGGACAATGCACAGGACACCTAAGAACTGAATCGTTACTGAATATCTGGGATCTAAAACTGAGGCATGATACATGAACTAGGCTAAACTCGCAACTACATGGTAGAATAGTTACATTCATGAGACTTCCGATAGTACGACCAGATGGAAAGATGGGCAACCATACAAACTTGTCCACTTGAATATTAAACAGAATTGTTGGCCTTACGGACTAACTCATACTAAAAACTTATATGAAATTGGAGCATTTCTTGACACTCTTTCCATAAAGTTCTAATGACTTTAGGGAGCAAGGAAACTTGGCATGGGTTGAATAAAACATCTTAATAAGAAATCACACCCTGGCTAAAATTCTTTAATATGAGGCAAGGCCTACAAAACATCACCTAAGATAGAGTGACTAAGCCTTATGCACTGCAACTATAAATTTTCAAGCTTAGATATATTCATCGAATACTCTCTCAACTATACTATACTCTCCACCTTAGTACGGTGCTTTAGCTGAGACTACTGAAAAAATATTCACATGGGTACTGAGCACGAATGCATAAACATACTAACTTATCTGATTAACTGAATGGTTGATAGCTGAATACTGGTTATATGAGATTCAAATGTACTTAGTATAGACTGAAACTATATAGTATTTTGCATATGAGGTAAGGACTGACTGAGCAACATGAGATACTTAGCATGAATACATGCAAACTGTATTATCAGAGAATGCCGGACCAAGTGTATAACATGATTCTGAAACACTGATAACTAAATAATGGATAACTATACACTATGGTCAAGCAAACCCGAGACTGAACTGAGTTTCAACTGAATGCTAATTGAGACTATAACTAAGTTCTGATAACTACGTGATGTAGACTAACATAAATCAAGGATCTATATAGACACTCACACTCTGCATCTTCTCAATTTCTCATCTTATGAAAATTTTTGATTTCCCATCAACAACTGACTACAACCTCCTACTAGCCACTTACTACGTCAAATGCATTTATCTACTTACACACCATCATGACATTCAAGCCTATCTTCATAACTATAGCCTCATGTAAAACAAGCATACAACAACCTTTTCTTAACGTGAAACATTTACTCTTTGCCATCAAAGAAAGTACTCATCACTACATCATTCCATAAGGAGAGTTTCACTTAAAGGTTTAAACATGAGGTCCTAAAGCATGAATGGAAACTATACCAAACTTGATACTTAACTAAGAATTATCAACATCATGGATTTATCAAGAGATAAAATAAGGATATACATGGAATAATCTGAATTTAGCGAATCGTTAAGAGTGTAGCATGAGTCATGGGAACTGAGCATACTATAAAGCATGACATGAGTACATGAGTCATGAGCTGCATGACCTGAGTCTGGAGTTTCTGTATTCATGGAACACGATTCACAACACTGAGTGAACTGGAGCTCTTATACTAGGGACCATAAGCGCACATGAATTTTGCTAATGTGTATGAATATGAGCTATGATCATAGAGCTGACATGTAAGACATGACTAGATATTATGATAACTAAGTTCGAAGTACGATTCTGAGATGATCTGCGTGATCAATATTGCTACGGGAATAGACAAAAATGTCATCAATGAAAATAATAATGAACATGCCCAAGTACTATTTAAACACACAATTCATTAAGTCTATGAAAATTGTTGGGGCATTAGTCAGATAAAGTAAATGACTAGAAATTGAAGTGACCATACCTAGTTCTAAAAGATATTTTTGGAAGGTTACATTCTTTGACCCTGAGCTGATAATAGCCTGATCTAAGGTCTATCTTAGAAAAGTAACTGGCACCCTGAAGTTGGTCAAAGAAGTCATCGATTCTGGGAAATGGATACTTGTTCTTGACCGTGACTTTATTTAGCTGACGATAGTCTATACACGTTCTAAGAGAACTATCTTTCTTACGCATGAATAGAACTGGTGCACCCTAAGGGGACACGCTTGATCTGATGAATCCCTTATCTAGGAGATCTTTAACTATTCTTTTAATTTTTTTTGTGTTCTGCTGGGGCCATTCTATATGGTGGGATAGAGATAGGATGAGTATCAGGAAAAAGGTATATTCCAAAGTCAATTTCCCTTTCGGGAGGGACTCCAGAAAGATCATCAGGGAACACATCTGAGAATTAATTTACTACTGAAACTAAATCAAGGCCAGGAGCCTCTGAACTAGAGTCCTTGACATGAACAAGATGATAGACACACCCCTTGGATATCATTTTCCTTGCTCTAAGGTATGAAAAAAGTTGTACCCTAAGTGCCGAAGTACTACCCCTCCACTAAGGGACTGGTTCACTCAAAAACTGAAAATGGACAATTCTATTTTTGCAATCAACTAAAGTATAGCATGAATGAAGCCAATCCATTTTGAGAATGACATCAAAATCTGTCATATCTAATCCCACTAAGTCTGCTGAAGTAGCTTTCTTATATACCATAATCGGACAGTTCGTGAATACCCATTAGGCTACGATAGATTTACCTACTAGGGTAGAGATTGAGAAGGGCTCTACTAGGATTTTGGGACTGAATCTGAAGTCAACAACTATATAAGGAGTTATAAAGGACAAAGATGCTCTTAGATTTAGCAAAGCATAAACATGTAAATCATAAAATTTTAACGTACAAGTGACAACATCAGGAGAATTTTCCTGATCCTTTTGGGATTGAAGTGCATAGAGTTTGTTTGTACGCTACCCACTAGTGGCACTGGAAGTGGCACCATGCTGATTCGGGCGATTGGACCGAGCTGAGGTATGGATATGCTGACTTCGCAAACCTGACTAAGGACAATCTCGAATTCTATGGACTGGATTGCCACATCCAAAACACAACCCACTTCCATCCCTACACACACCCTGATGGTTTTTGCCATATTTTTAGCAAGAAGGATTTGTTCGGCCACTCTTTGGCCTTGGCGTTCTGGCCTTCTTATTCTTTCTCCCTTTTTTCCAACCTCTTTTCTCCAAACTCTGTGGAGCTTGATTCATAAGACTAGATAGGATTGTAGCCAACTAATTTTCTGGGCTACTACTGAATAAGCTAAGGCACTGAAAGCAGTCTTGAGTTCAGAGTGAGACATATGCACATTTAGGGGATCTGCCTGAACGGGTGGAGGTGCTGGCTGGTTTCTAGTTTTTCTTCCATTAGTCTTTTTGGGAGACATATTCTATACATGAAAGGAAGAAAAGGATTAGACTGAGAGTTTAACTTGAGCTCATGCTCACTCACATGACGTGAATACTGAAAGAAGGGAAATTTTTCCTAAACACCTCATAGCCTCTTGTCCATAAGTGTGGCGTGCTACACACATATGCATAGGACTCTACTAGATGCAACTTTCAGACTTCCTAGGAATCTAGTGAACCTTAGGCTCAAATAAAAAGTTTGTAACACTCTATGTCTGCACCCGAACATCACACGATGCTCATAATCCCCAAGGACCACAAGTTAACCCATGACTGTTACCTGCTGCAATCACTAAATAATAATATTATATAATGCAAAAATTAGGTGGAAATTTTCCATAAGGTTCAAAATTGAAATCATGCTGAATACTAAAAAATAGATACTGTAAACTGAACATCTGTCTGAAATACTCTAGCCTTAAAGCCTCTAACTGTCTGATTATGGAGTTGATAGGGAAAGTCCCCAACTAACTCTGACTACTGAACATACTAAACTAATGAAATAAATGAACTTTGTCCTTAAATTATAAGGAATTACCACTGTATCTGTTGCTGATTGTATGAACTGCTAAGTACGGTCAGGAGCTCGTGCATCTGAACCTATGATATGAGACATCATAGCACAAAGAAAAGAGTATGCATCAGTAATTTAAATGTATTGGTATTCTATTTGAGGTAAGGCTATATACATGGGTTCATATGCATGAACAATAACTGACCGAGTGACAATAATATAACTAAGTAGGAGTACATGACTAACCAAACATGATGTTGCTACTGAGCATTTAATGCTACCTGTATACAAGTATACTATTTTTGAGATTACACTTAAGCTGAGTACTAAGTTCTGATAATTGAGTAACTGATATCTGAGGTTACTGATAACTGAATTTCTTATAATTGGGTGACTATGTCTGATAGTCCTAATCCTGTAGAACTAAACTGAATTCTGTACAAAGCTAAGTTTGACTGAGTTTTGTACTGACTAAGTACTACTAATCGTGATATTACTGAGACTATTCTGTAACTACTTTAGCTCTAGGTCAACAACTAAGATTTTTGGGTATTAGATACCCCCAGGACTCGATAGCATGAAGAATAAAGCATAGCATGATCTTGAGAAACATAACAATGTACACTTGTCCATAATTCATTCATAGAGACATTTTATTAAGAACTTGTAGGGAATAAGATTTTACATGATTGGGACCATATAATGACATGTCATGGTTCCACTATTTACTTCACATAGGAATTTTAGCAAACACTTGGGGAGCATGGATTATTTCACATGATAATGGCCAACACATGAACATCATGAATACAAAACTCAATTTCAAATTCAAGGGTTTAGCATGCAATTCATATAATTCATCACATAAACTATTTTAATTTCATGGAAACTTATAATTAATCATGAGTTGAAATCCAATCACTATCATGAACATGAATACAATTAGTCTTGAAGCATGGAATTCATGAAAACTTAATCATGTATCTTTAAAAGGGATTCTTGGGCTCTATGGGTGAAAGAAACCCATATATGAACACCAAACATATCTTGATTTTTAATTTCGTGGTGATTGGGGTGGGTTCTTGAGATTTGAATCTTGAACTTGATGAAGCTAGGGCTTGTTCTTGAGACGATTTTGTGAAAAAATGAGCAATTATGCTATTAGGGATTTAATCCCGTGTTATGGAGCTATTTGGTGAAGGGAAAATGACCCACTTACCCTTAAAAATGCGGAAAAAAACTGTAGAATTTACTAGGATCAGACTGGCCAGGGCGCTGCGGACTCTGGAGCACCGCTCTGGGCAGGGCTCCACGGGCTGTATCGCGAGCTCCCCCCAGCACCGGACTAGCCAGGGTGCCATAGGCAAATCAACTTAAAAACTAACTTTCTAAGGCTGTGGTGGTCATAAATAAATTCCTCAAAGTTTGAGGACTTTAGAAATAAATAAGTCCTAACACTTAGCTGAATTTTCTAAGTCTGGGACCCTTTTCACGCTCTAAGGGACTGACAACAACAACAACAAACCTAGTGTATTACCACATAGTGAGGTCTGGGGAGGGTAAGATGTACGCAGTCCATACCTCCACCTCTAAAGAAGTAGAAAGGTTGTTTTCGATAGACCCTCGGCTCGAGACACAGAATACTAAACAAATTCATAGTAAAGCATGGAACAAGATGACATAAGATAAATACGACACCCACAAGTAATATTAAACAGAGAAAAGTAAACAGACTCGTAATAAGGCATGAAACAAGGTATCATAACAAGAATAATAACCCCACCAAGTAATTCCCTACACTAGCGAACCAAACTGATCCTAGCCTTCTGCCCTAATTCACGTCTTCCAGATCTTCCTATCTAGGGTCATGTCTTCATTGAGCTGTAACTGCTCCATGTCCTGCCTAATCACCTCTCCCCAGTACTTCTTCGGCCTACCCCTACCCCACCTAAAACAATCCAAAGCTAGCCTCTCACACCTACGAACTGGGGCATCCATACCCCTCTTCATCACGTGTCCGAACTATCTCAATCGGACTTCCCGCATCTTATTCTCCACTGGAGTCACACCAACCTTCTCCCTGATAGTCTCATTCTGAACTATATCCCCCTTAGTCAGCCCACACATCCAATGCAACATCCGCATTTCCGCCACCTTCATTTTTTGAATGTGGGAGTTCCTAACTGGCCAACACTCCACTCCATACAACATGGCCAGACGGACTGCCACCCTATAGAATTTGCCTTTAAGCTTGGGCAGCACCTTCTTATCACACAACACCCCCGAAGCGAGCTTCCACTTCATCCATCCCGCCCCAATACGGTGCAAGACCTCCTCGTCAATATTATCGTTACCTTGAATCACAGACCTGAGATACTTGAAATTATCCCTCTTACATACCACTTATGATTCCAACTTTACTAAAATCTTATTCTCCAGTCTCACGTCATTACACTTGCATTCCAAATACTCTGTCTTACTCCTACTCAACCTAAACCCTTTAGACTCAAAAGTTTGTCTCCACACCTCTAATTTATCATTCATATCCCCCGCATCTCATCAATCAAAACTACATCATCTGCAAAAAGCATACACCAAGGCACCTCTCCTTGAATATGCCGCGTCAACATATCCATCACCAAAGCAAACAAAAAGGGACTAAGAATAGATCCCTAATGCAATCCTGTCAAGACAGTGAAACGCTCTGAGTCTCCTCCCGCCGTCCTTACCTGAGTTTTAGCTCTATCATATATGTCCTTAATTGCTCTGATATATGCCACTTGGACTCCACTTACCTCCAAGCATCTCCAAAGCACCTTCTTGGGGACTTTGTCGTATGTCTTCTCCAAGTCGATAAACACCATGTGTAGGTTCTTCTTCTTTTTCTTATACTGTTGCAACAACCTCCGTACCAGGTGCCTCCGTCGTCAAGCGGCCAGGCATAAATCCAAACTGGTTCTCCGAAATAGACACTATCCGTATCAGCCTCACCTCGACCACTCTCTCCCAAATCTTTATAGAGTGACTCAATAACTTAATACCCCTATAGTTATTGCAACTCTGAATGTCACCTTTGTTCTTATAAAGAGGGATTGTAGTACTCCACCTCTAAGCCTCAGGCATTTTCGCCGTCTTGAAAATTTCGTTAAACAATCCAGTCAACCACCTTAAACTAGCCTCACCAGAAAACTTCCAAAAATCCTCCGGTATCTCATCAGGCCCCGTCGCCCTACCCCTTCACATCCTGCAAACAACCTCTCTAACCTCCTTTACATTAAAACGTCTACAATAACTAAAATCTCGACACTCCTCTGAGTGCTCCAGCTCCCCTAACCCAATAGCTCTATCCCCTTCGTCATTCAAGAGCCTATGAAACTCGACTGCCATCTATCCTTAATATGGCCGTCCTCCACCAACACTGTACTGTCCTCCCCCTTAATGCACTTCACCTGATCGAGGTCACGACCCTTCCTCTCCCTAGACTTAGCGAGTCTAAAAAATATTTTCCCCTCCTTTCTCCTGTAACCCCACATACAAGATCACAAATGTTGTTGTCTTAGCCGTCGTAACTACTAACTTAGCCTCCTTCCTAGATAACTTGTACTCTTTCCTATTTACCTGCTTCTTTTCTTCGTCCTTATTCTCAACGAGCTTAGCATACACCCTTTTCTTAGTCTCCACTTTCTTCTTAACCTCTTCATTCCACCACCAATCCCCCCAATGATGCCCATTCCGTCCCCTAGAAATACCCAACACCTCACTAGCATTCTCCCTGATGCACCTAGCCACCCTATCCCACATACTATCCATATCCCCCTACATTACCACACCCCTATTCCCGCTAACTTCTACCCCTATCTCTCACCCATTCACTGGCATTAAGCTGCCCTACTTAATTCTAGGTATACTCCTCACCCCTTCTCTTCCTATCCTTCTTTATACCCAAATCCATAACCAAGAGCCTATACTGGGTTGAAAGATTCTCACTCGGGATGAGCTTACAGTCCTTACACAACATCCTATCCCCTTTTCTAAGTAATAAAAAGTCAATCTGGGTCTTGGCCATCGCACTTCAGAAGGTGATCATCCTTCTTTGGGAAGTCCGAGTTCACCACCACCAGCCCAAAGGACCTCGCAAAATCCAATAGAGTAGCCCCCTCTTCATTTCTTTCCCCAAAACCAAAACCACCATGCACATCACCAAAGCCTCCCGGTATCGCCTCGATGTGCCCATTGAAATCTCCTGCTATAATAATCTTCTCTGAGCTAAGCACGCCTCTCACCACCTCATCCAAAGCCTCCCAAAACTATATCTTCTCCTCCCCATCCAAGACCACTTGCGGCGCATAAGCACTACAAACATTCAGGGTAAACCCCCCAATGACCAACTTAATAGTCATCAACCTATCACTAATCCTCTTTACCTCTACTACCTGACCTCTAAGCTATTCATCTACTAAGATGGCAACTCTATTCCTACGCCTCTCGCTCCCAGAGTACCAAAGCTTGTAACCATTCACATCCTTAGCCTTAGACCCTACCCACTTGGTCTCTTGAACATACGCAATATTAATCCTCCTCGTTCTAAGAATCTTCACAAGCTCTATGGACATACTCTGAAGAGTCCCTATATTCCAAGACCCAACCCTCAGCCTACCAACTCTATCAACACGTCTTCCTCTACCGCCCCTAAGGCCAAACCTTGGCCTCTCTTCTACCCCCGTACTTTTCTCTTCCCCTGCCTCCACAACAGCCCCCCGCCCCAACCCCCTTGGACATGACCCTATCCAACCATCAACGCCCAAGCCACTACTACAAGAAAATATAAGAAAATATAAACAATGGTAGTAACAAAGAAGTAGCAGGAAATACAAGGCTCACACAAATTAGAAGAAATAATTAAGAATAAAAACTAAACTCAAATAGGTAGAAAAAACAAAACCAAGGTAAGGACAAAACTAATAGTAAGCAAAATAGAGCACACTAATGGCCTGGCACCAAGGACAGCCAAACAAATAATAAGGAGTGGTGCAAGTCACGAATATACTACAGCAGGCACGTAAGTCAAGATATAGGAGATAGTACGATAAATAATATAAAGCAACATAAGAGGTTCAAAAACACCAAGACAATAAAGACACCCTCAAAGCACACACTATATCCAAATTTTAAGAACAACAACTACTAGAAATCCAAATAATAGATAGGAAATCCCACGCAAATTATAGGCAATGAAAATATCAAAAAATTGTGTGATAAAATAAAGTTCAAGGGTTAGAAGTCACCGAAATATGTATATCATGTAATCTGCTCTTGCTTGTTGTGCTGGAACCAACAAATTGGGTCGTCGAAAAGTCACCGGCTCAATTCTGGACAGTAGTTGCAATATCTGGTAGAGACCCCCACATGGATTTTTTGGCTCCGCCACCTTGACCACTGACGTCTGTCGAACCGTTGAACCAGTTTTCCGAATTCGAGTAGTGCAAATATCTAAATATTAACTAGTGCAAATATCTAAATATCAAAGTTTAGATATCACCGGGGCAATTCTACGTGCTTATGGTACCATTAATTTTGTTGTTAGAGTTGGTTGGTGAAAACAACTTTGCCGGAAAATTGTCGTCGGAATATCGCCGAATGTTGCCATTGCTGGAGCGTCTATTGTGCTTTATCGGATCTGTGTTTTGGTGACCGTCGCCGAAGTCAATCCTAGTACCGTCGGTGATATCCACCACTAAAAAGCAAAGAGGGGGGAAGAGAGAGGGGTAGCTCAGAAGAGCTATAGAGAGAGAGGGAGAAAGAGAGAGAGCTTGAGGGAGGAAGGTAAAGAGGGTAATTTACCTTTACCAGCGTTGGTGCTGGCTACTCAGTTGGAGAAGACGATTGTTAGGTAAACATTAACTTTAGTAGAGGAGAGAGAGAGCGTTAGTGGAGGAGAGAGAGATCGTTGATCACTCTAAGGGACTGAGTTAAGCTTAGAATTTTGCGGGGTCTTACCAGATCAGCCTCTAAATGGGTCAACAGATGAATTAACAATCCCTCCAAGACTGAGGTAAAAAAAGTCTGAGGAACTGGAGTGTAACCTACACCTCCAACATGCTCATTATAAGGCTCAGGGGAAGGTCCCCTAGCACTCCTTCTTGACGGGGCTGATCCACGGGCCTGTCCATTCCCTTGAGTCCGTCTGACTTGAGGCTCACCCTCTGGTTGAAGGCTCCACATCTCTAATTATGTTGGACCTAGCTGAATTTATTTGCATAAAAAGAGTGAAACATAACTTAGAACGCAAGGTATACAAAAAGATCACTTTGTAAGTAATAAAATAAGGAAAGTTTCCTAAGGACATCTAATAGCCTCTTGAAGATAGATATGGCCGTCTACGTACCAATCTGCAAAACTTGATTAGATATACCTTTCTTACAATGTTGAGACAACTTATCCTGGCTAATCTAATGGAGATTTTTCATGACTCAAAATTTAAGGGTTATGATGGCACTTATCGCGGTGTACCTTGACAAGTAAGCCTATCACCCAAACTGATACACAAAAGGGAAAATAAAGAAATACTCCTAAGGTAAGGCATCTAGAATAATGATATTGATAATGATGATGAAGTATGAGGTTGTTGCACAACCTCTGTATACACCTACGGAAGCAAGCCTCCCGATGTAGGAGCCACAGAGGGTTTCGTCAACCCATATACTAGCCCATTTACACCTACAGAGGAAAGCCTCCTGATATAGGACACATTGGGGGGTTCGTCAACCCATATACTAGCCCATTTACACCTACGGAGGAAAGCCTCCCAATATAGGACACATTGGGGGGTTCGTCAACCCATATACAACCAATATCCATGACTCTTATTTGACATAACCTTCGAAGAATGTCTATAATATCCAATAGCTAATACGAATATCCATGACTCTTCTCTGGTACCCCCTCCCCCCCCCAGAAAAGGTCTATAAAAATCTGATGCTCCTAGTATTTCCAGAGTTTCCAGTATTTCTTGTATTCCAGTATTTCTAGTATTTCCAGTGTTTTCAGAGCACATCCGTATGATGCCATGAGGATATTGATGCAATATCCACAACCAACCACAATACATATTTCTATAAGCAATCAATATACCAATTACGTGAGCTAATAATCCATTCATTATTTCTAATCATTGATGAAATTCCCACTTGATTAATATGCCAATAGAGTATGAATACATCACATATCACAATTGATACCACAACAGGCTATTCATCAAGAAGACACAATTATTCTTATGTATATAGGCTATCAATCATCACAGAGAATCCCACTCACATAATATACCAAATACACCAATTACATCACATATATGCCCCTACTCGGGCACAACACAATAAGATAGCCATTTTTTATGATTTGTTGCCACACCCTTAACGTGTATATTGAATACAAATTAACTGTCGAACGCAGTATGAATGAAGTTAAGTCATAACCTACCACAAATGTTGAAATTGGTCTACAAAAAATTTAACCCCTGACCTTACTTCTCATGAATGATCTAGAAATAAACTAAAACCAAGAAATATAGAATCTAGACATCAAAACAAGGCCAATGATACTCACATTGCCTATTTTATGCTAGGGGTCAAAATGAACTCCCATAATGAGTTTTTGAAAAAGAAAGGCAAACTTGTAACTTTATTTCACAAACATGTTTCCTATACTTTAAGGAACTTACAACTGAAAACCCAAGTAAAATTCAGTTAAAAACAAGGTCCAAATCAAAGAAAAATTATTTTTAAACTTTATCGGGTAAAACCTTTAAAATCCATTTTAAAATCAAGAATCAAAGATGTTTTGAAGATGAAGTTAAGGAAAAACAACTAATTATAGGATTAAGGACATTATTCAAGTGAAAAGGAGTGAAATTTGGGTTCAAAATCAAGCCCTAATATTTTTGAGGTTTTGAGAAAATAATCAAGAAATTTAACAAAGAAAAGGGTGAATTCTTACCTTAAATTCGTAAGAGAATCAAGAAATGAATGTTAATCTAGCTTCTTAAGCACCAACAAACTTTACTTTTAAGCTCTCACACTATTTTATGGTTTGTCTCTCAAGAGGGAGATGGAAAATATGCAGAGCCACGACCTAAGGGGACTTTTTATGCCCCTTCAAGGTCCTCAAATGTTGCAATCACAATATGCATCTAGTACCAAAACCAGATGAACTGATCACAATAAGAAGTATTGCAATCATACTGCCCTCATCACATGAGGTGCGATTATGGGCATACCAGAATACAATTGAAACTTGCATATTTTCCAACTTTCCACCAAGGCCTTAGGATTCATTCAAAATCCAATATATGCAAACAAACTATATAACCATACTAAATTCAATGCTCCAGACTCAATGGTGATACTAGATTTTTGATAAGTCATCATTTTCACAAATTTGCCCACAAATCCTAAAATCATAATTTTTCAAATTGAGGGTTGAAATAAGATTTAAAAGCCGTAAAACCAGATCAAATATGTTACCACCCTAAAATCGACATTCTAGATATGTTGGCATAGTTCATTAGTCATCCATCGCATGGATCAAAATATAACTACAAAAGTCCATAATACAATTCTCGAAGCTACCAAAAGCCATATTATCGCATCAGAAATCATACAATTACCCCCACACCTTAGAAATACCACAATTCAATTATGGGTAGGGGTAAAATAGTCAAATCACACAAGAACACATATTTTATCAATGTTTAGGTCATTACAGCATAGGTGTGCAATCGTTATATCTTATGGTTGCACAACAAGTCATGATTGCAACTCCCTATGTGTAATTATAGCCCAAAGATGGAGATAGCCATGGTACCAGATGACAACTGAAGAGTTGAAATTCTTCCAAGTCTCCACCAAGGCCTCGAGATTTATTCAGAATCCCATATATACAAATAAACTATGTAAACACACTAAATTCGATGTTTTAGACTCAACAGCACAATTGGATTTTCTATCCAAGGTCGTTTTGACCAAATGTCAGTCCACACCCAAATTTCCAATTTTTTAACTTGCCAACTATTTGGTCGAAATGAGATTGAGTGTCTCAAAACTCAAAGCAAAGGTCTATCTATCCTAGAATCAATTTTCTAGAGTTGCTGGTGCAGTTAGAATTTGCATCTGAGGTCATCTACTAGAAGTTTTGGTTCGAGACTAAATCCTAACCAGTAAAAGCTCCAAAATAGGAAAATCAGCCTAAAATCCAAATTTAATATCCGATCACTGAATCGATAGTTCTGGTAAGTCATAAATGGCTTGCAGCCGCTGTGAATAGGATCAAAATACAAAAAATATAGGCAAATCAAGGAAATGACCTGGAGGGTCATTATAGTTTAATATGCAAAAAAAATATAGAAAATAAAAGGGGTAAATGGATAAGGCATAGTGGGTTTTATGTGTTTAAACCCTAAGTGGGTCGGTGGGGTCATGGGTTTTATTAAACAGATAGGCTAAGTTAGACAACACAATGGTACTATCATCTTAGATACCATGATCGTGTATTTCTTTAGTAATAAGTAGGTTAATAGAAGATTTAATTGGGAAACTACGAATATTAAGGATGATCATCATATATAACCATGATCGTTTCTTAAAATCATCAATTTCTGCCTGCTGATGGGTTATAAGAGAGTGATCAGATGATTAGTAGCATGATTGTGACTTCTAGGTACGATCGTGATAACTAATTATAGGATGACTCCAAGATATCTATCCCTCAGGAATTTTCTCAAAGGTTTTCAGAAGACTTGAACCCCATGATCGTGGGGTTTTCCCATAACCATACAATCCTTCCATGGGTTCAGTTTGTAATTTGATTCAACATCTATTTTTTGTGTGATCCCTGCACCATTAACAAATATTACCCTATAAAATATAAAGTAAAAAACATGGGTTGCCTCTCATGAAGCATTTGATTTAACGTCGCAGCATGATGTGGATGAATTGGTTACTCGGACTTCACCAATAAGCCTAATTTAATGTAGCATAACCTAAATCTCTTGACTACTCAAACTTTGTTAAGGATCAATCTTTTGTATGACCATATTTTCTCAATGGTAATTACATAGTGCTAGACACGCAGGATATTTACCTTGAATGGCTCAGTGCTATGTACTTAAATCTCAATTTCACCATGTCGAAATACTCTTACCATAGTGAATGATCGAGACCGTTTGGATTTTAGCTTGCTAGGAAATAAGCGGAGTCTAAAATTATAAAGCACGACCAAATCACTGGGTTGGAATTATCTTCGCTAAATCTTTTAATCATTATAAAACTTTACTTTTTCTTTGTATAAGGTTGAACTTTCATAGGCACGAAGATGGAAATCATCCATTTCATTTATATGCTCCAATCTCAATTTCCCTGCACTACTCCATTCAAGACTTAGCCTATTAATACCCAGAATGCCTTGTGTTCAAGTTTGATAGGCAAGTGGCATGCTTTTCCATACACAAGTTGATATAGAGATGTGTCAATAGGAGTCTTGTAGTCTATATAGTAGGCCCATAATGCATCATCTATCCTTTTAGCTTAGTCTATCCAATTAGCATACACAACCTTTTCCAAAATAGACTTTATCTTCCAATTTGAGACCTCAACCTGCCCACTTGTTTGCGGATGGTAAGGTGTTTCTACATTAGGTTTTCCACCATACTTATAAAGCAGGGTTTTGAAGAGATGGTTATAAAATCATCGAACGCCATCACTAATGATAGATCGGGGCATACCAAATCTCAAAAATATATTCTTCAGAAATATTGTAACACTCTTACCTTTATTTTTTGGAAGCAAATTTCCTTTCACCCACTTGGAAACATAGTCAACAACCACCAAGATGTACTTCATTCTATGTGATCTAACAAATAGGCCCATGAAGTGTATACCCATAAATCAAACAACTCAGTCTCAAGGATGGTCATCATTAGAAGTTATGGCTACGTGAGATGTTCCCTTGCCTTTGACATTAGTTACAAGCCCTAGTATAATCATAAGCTTCTTTGTAAATCATAGGTCGATAATAACCACATTGAAAGATCTTATGTGAGGTCCTCACACCTCCACGGTGATAAAAATGGCACGCTTCCAAGTTACTTATCATTTCTACCTCAGGAATATATCTCTGGATTATTCCATCTGTACAGACCTAAAATAATAATTAATCATCCCAAAAGAACTCTCTCACGTCATGCATGAATCATTTTTCTACCGAAATAACATTCTTTAGAACCAAATCACTTGGCAAATAATTTGTGAAATCCACAAAATAAGGGATTAAGTCTTGTGATGCTACCAAGACCTGTTAATCTAGAAAAGTATCATCAATTTCAAGCTCACCCCTAGTTTTAACATCATCTCATCCTCATGGCATGAAAAATGATCGACTATCTAATTCTTAGTTCCCTTTCAATTCTTGACCTTAAAATCAAATTCTTGTAATAAGGGTACCCATCTAATCACTATCAAATTTGCATCTTTATTTGCCATAAGATATCAAAGAGCTGCATGGTTAGTATGAATAATGACTTTTGTTCTAATCAAGTAAGACCAAAATTTCTCGAATGAAAACACAATAACAAATAACTCTTATTCAGTCACAATGTAATTTTTTGAGTAGGATCAAGTCTTTTCTAGCATAGTAGATCGAGTTTAGTATTTTCTCTCATTTTTTACATAGGACTGTTCCTAGTGCCATACCACTAGCATCTTATATCACCTCGAATGGAAAGGTCTAATTTGAAGACACAATAATAAAGGTTGAAATCAACTTCTCCTTCAGGAATTCAAATGCTTTTAGATAGGCCTCATAAAAAAAAAATTCACATCCTTTTCCTATAATTTGTACAATGTATTAGCAATCTTAGAGAAGTCCTTGATGAATCCTCTATAGAAACATGAATGGCCTAAGAAACTATAAATGGTATCACAGAAATTGGTAGATAAAATTTGTCAATTACCTAAATGTTCACCTTAATGACTTTAATCCCCTTCTTAGAAATTTTGACCAAGTACTATTCTTTTTTTAAGCATTAAATGGCACTTCTCCTAGTTTAGCAATAAGTTAAATTCCTTACATCTCATTAGAACTTTGTCAAGGTGTGCCAAGAAATCATCAAACAAGTCACCCATAATAGAAAAGTCATCTATAAAACCTCAATAGTGTTTTCCACCATTTCAGAAAAAATAGACATCATACAATGCTTGAAAGTATCGGAAGCATTACGTAGACCATATGATATCTTTTTAAAGGTGAACGTCCCATATGGAAAAATAAAAGTGGTAATATCTTGGTGTTCAGGAGAAATTGAGATTTGATTATACCCTGAATAACCATGTAGAAACAATACCATCTCTTACCAGCGAGACGGTCTAACATCAGATCCATAAAAGGTATAGGAAGGTCATTTTTCTTATTATATGAGCTTAACTTCCTATAATCCACGCAAACACACCATTCGGTGACTAGCCTCATAGGAATTAGTTCATTCTTCTCATTAGGAAAAATAATATTCCACCTTTCTTTGGCACACATTGAACTGGGCTTACCCATTTACTATCAGTGATAGGATAAATCACTTCTGCATCCAACCACTTGATGGTCTCTTTCTTCACAACCTCTTGCATTGACAAATTCAATCTCTATTGGTGCTCAATGTTAGGTATACAATCTGGCTCTACCTAAATTTTATGAGTACAAATTCCAAGTAGAATTCCAATAATGTAGTGATGGACTATCCAATGGCCTTTTTGAACCTCTTTAACATAGATACTAAGGTCTTAATCTTCCATTAAAATAAATTAGTTGCAATGATAATCGGCAACATATTATTGGCAGTCAAAAACATAAAGAAAATAAGAAAAAAGTGCCTTGAGCTCTAAAATGGGAGGCTCTCAATAGATAGTTTAGCTGATAGGATCACTTTATTTTTCAAGTCAAGGTCTAACTTCTTTGGAGCATAGGTGTATTAACCTCTACCAATGAGTGCACTCACCATATCATCATACTCATTAATACCAACACTATCAAAGTTCATTATTACTGCTACAAATGCCTCAATGTAAAGTCCGTCCTTAGTAGGAACTACCAGCTCATTAAAATCTATGGTGTTAATCATTGAAATCACACAGATGTCCTTTGGTTGTTTCGTGGATTGGCATACATTAAAATTATATTGCTCTTTATTCAACTAAACTTTATTTATCCTATTTCTATGTCAACCAATGCCTCATCAATAAAGAGGAAAGGCCTTTCTAATATGATCGAGACCTTAAAGTCAACCTCAAAATTTAGAATGACAAAGTCTGACAGAAATATAAAAGATGCTACTTTCACAAACACATCAGACAAGATACCCACAGACTTCTTCATAGTTCAATATGCTATCAACACCCTCATAGAGGTTGGTTTTAGTGACCTTAACCCCAACTACTTGTAGAATTAGTAATATTAGGTTGATGTTAACACCCAAGTCATATAAGGCATGTGAAAAATTTAAAGACCCAATAGTACTAGAAATTATGAAATCTCTTAGATCTACCTTCTTTTTAGCTAAATAGGAAGAGGCAATCGCGCTATAATGATGTATCTTATACGCAGGCTTCAAACTCATTATCCTCTTTTTTGTCAGAAAAATTTACATGATTTTCTTTTAGCCCGCATTTGTTATAGATCTTTCACAAGTGGGACATTCACGTACAACTCCTTAAATATTAAAATAAACTTTTGATATCTATCCTCTTTAACTTTCTTCTTCAATCTTTAGGGAAAAAGGAAGAGGAGGTCATAGGTTGGAATTCAGTGTTGGTGTGACCTCCTTACCTTTTACTTTGTTTGCTTAGCCTCTTTTTCAAAAACCAAAGGCCTTTGGGATGCCTCTTTATTTACCACAATATTCTTATCTTTAGTATTATCCATATAATCAATGACCACGGGATCGCTCCTCTTGTCATCAAACGTAGTCCTAGGTGGATCAATAGTAGCCTACCATTTCGAGTAGTAGTAGTAGCTAAACAATGACTATCATTCTTAGGATTTTGAATAGTGTTTCTTAGAAGTATGACGGATTGACTCTGGTTATTATGGAAAACATCTACCCAAATTATTGCTCAAGCTATTTCATGGTAGTCATATGAGACTCCACCTTTTGGCTTAAAACTAAAATGTCTACCTTAATTTTCTTAAGGCAACTCTCTTGTCTCTCCAACTCCTTAACAAGTTTTGCAAGCAAAGCCTCCATCCTTGAGTTTCCAAACTCTGCATCACAGTTCCCCAATGGAACATAAAGGCCACTTTTGTCCTTTTTATCAGTTTTTCACTTCCAATCACCATCTTTGTCTCTACTTCTGTATCTATACCTATGCTAATTCTAATTGACTCCATAATAGTTCTGACCTTGATTCCCTTACTTCGAGTTCCAATTGTCATGATTAAACCCTTGGATCAGAAGCCTGTCACCCCTCTATCAAGATATTTTACTTCCTTATCAAAATTTGGATCTTCATAATGAGAAAAATTACCACATGCACTCACTGCATTAATCTTTTTCGCTCTTTCTACTGCAAATTACTTTTTTAGAATCCGAATCTCAGTCCTTAGATGAGCCACCTCTTGAGCCACGGTCTCATCTAGTGCTCTCTTCTCATTGGAGGCTCCAATTACGGAAATACTGCCTGATTTGTCCACATCCCGAGTATGCCACCCTCGATTGGTTTTTGTAATCCGATCTAAGATTTTAGAAGCATGCTCCTATCACAGACTAATGAATGCTCCACCAATAATAGTGTACTCTACAACCTTTATATTAGCATTCAATGCTCCATAGAAGATCTTAAGCAAATTTATACTAGTAATCCAGTGATTTGGTAGGGTGAGTCAGTAGCCGGATCATCACACTCATGATGTCAAACTTAGTACCTTGAGGTGATTCTAGAGGAATGATTGCACCTATTTCAATTGGATATACATACCCTAAATCTTCCTATGGATCATCACAAGTAGGCAGATATTATTGGATACATTATTTTACCCTATTTCTTCACAATCTTCCCCTCTTCTTGCCTAGCCCTTTCTCCTCTTGCTGCTCGTCGGCTAAATTTTTACCTAACATTTTCTTTTGCCATTAATCCAACAGTGAACTATTCTTCAATTTCTTGAACATGATGCTAAAGTGGTCAATTTACAACTATTGGGTCATCATGAACCTCTTCCAGCAGGGCTCTTTGATCTTAACTCCATCTATCTCCATCCTTTATTTTTGTCTCATAGTTCTCTCACGTTTAGGATCAAATGAAATTTGGAGATTTCCTTGACTCTAAGTATTAGGCATACATCAGTGTGTGCCCTAGAAAAATAGAAAATTAAAATCAGCAAACAAAGCCAACAGCTCAACAAACACACTAAATCAACTCCGTAATTATATTCCTCGACAATGACACCAAAATTTGATGTCACCCAAATTACACATCCGAAAAAGTATTAAACAATTGCTAAATCAAATATAGAACCCAATTAGGTTAGGGTCAACCCCATAAGGAGTAGGACAAAATCTGATCACATATTTATCAAGGTGAATTGGTGATTAAGTAAAAGAAGGGGGGATTTTTGTACAATAAGAGATTATCAGATTAATTGCTTTTGAATTTGTATTCAATAAAAGATGAGTATTAGGATTATAATCCACATGATTTCATTACTCCACAGGTTTCTTGTGCTAGAAAACTATCCTAATGCATTGCATGCAAAATCTAACAAGAAAGGTTTATCTAAACGTTTTTTAACCTTGATTATATGGATTTCACTCATTTACTCCCA
Organism: Capsicum annuum; assembly: GCF_002878395.1. Taxonomy (NCBI): domain Eukaryota; kingdom Viridiplantae; phylum Streptophyta; class Magnoliopsida; order Solanales; family Solanaceae; genus Capsicum; species Capsicum annuum. The sequence goes on along the minus strand of NC_061121.1, from coordinate 180,909,636 downwards.
AACTCAGAGTGTTTCACTACAAACCCTTGTTCTTGATCCCAGATTAACTATCTCTGTCATGACTCTAGTTCTTAATGAAGGTTAATAGCTTTAAATCTCTAATTATTTCCTTTTCCTAATTTATACCTCTCTTCTGAGCAAGTCTAGAATATAGGTGAGCTCCTAGAGTGTACACCCATTAGAAAAACAATCATAATAAGGGAAATACCAATACATGCAAGTACACCAATCTAGAATAACTTGGGACTTAACCCATTTCATTATTTCATCATAGTTTCTATAATCCTAGTTGTGAGATTTAGCTACTCATAGCTGTAAGAACAGAAGAATGATTTATAGATAAAAGCATTATTATGAACTTACAATTATAAGTAACTCTAACATCTCAAATTTATCGGAAACCTTAGGAATAATGTTTGTAAAAATTACAAGAATATGCCTTAGAACTTCACAAAATAATAATCTCCAATCAAAATAGTGCGTAACATATAAAAATAGCCCTACATGTATTTATAGATAAAACAAATCCTATCCTAAAAAAAAAAAAGAAAAATGGTGTCCGCTGCCTCAGGCAAGAAGAATTTATGATCATGGTTAGATACCATGATCGTATTTTTGCTTTCATAGTTGGTATTTGGACTTGTTATCATTTAGTACTTCGAAGGTACGTGTAATACCCAAAAAATCCAAACAAATGTTAGCATCATGTTCCAAGCTCATGCATAGTACATTATGGTTATTTGATAGTTTTATGAGTTAGTTTGATGTATATCAAAGTCTCAAATAACTCTCATCTATTAGAAAAATCAATATAATCCTCATTGATTGAAATTTCGATATGAATATTTCTTTAGTCAACTTCAAATGAGCATATATTTTTCTATACTCATAATTTTCTATCTCAAGACCCATCAAGTTTTGAAAAATTGAATTAGCTTTCCAATGATACCAATTTTGTCCAAATCCGATACTTGGGTGAGAAGTTATGACACTTTTAGTGAAAGCAGTAGCTCATTACGAGCAGCACCGCATCGTGGTGACCTCAAAAATAATGTTCATCCTTTTCCAGTGTGTCACTACAATAAGTGCCACGTTACACCAAAGGGCCATTTCGCAATTGTCACTTTCCAATGAGTCTCCGCAATTGGTATTGCGTCATGCTAGAGTGCTAGTTCGCACTCGTCAATTTCTAGTGACGCAGCGCGATTCCAACGCATCGCGTCAAACTGCATTTTTGCACTTGTCCATGGGAATACATTTTCAACCAAATTCCAGTGGCTCACCACAATGGTACCGCATCACGGTGAAGCCCAAAAATGGGATTTTAGTGACGAAACTTTTTAATTATTTTAGGGGTAGTTAGGTCTTTTTTTCATGACCCTAATCAGTGCAAAACACAAAATTAATGCCCTAAAAGCCTACTTAGTCATTATTTTATTCAATTACTCTCAAATCAAGAGCATTCTCTTTCAAATAGAAAACCCTAGCCTTCAAGATTCAAGATCAATTCCTAAGAAAATTTCCAAGAAACTCCAATAGTTCAACTACTCAGGTATGTTAAGTGTTCGTCCATAGGTTCCTTTCACCCATAGATCCCAAGTACCCAGTTTTAAATACAAAGTTAAGATCTTTACACATTATTATGATTTTAAATAGCGATCTTAACCATGAACTCCCATGAATTGCAATTCTATACCATGTTTACATGAAATTATTGTTGTTTATCAAACCCCACATGTTCTAATATTATTATTCACTGATTTAAATCATGATTAAGTGTTATTGATGTCGAAATCATGCTATTACTCCAAGTTTCATACTATTTCCATGATTAGCTTAAACTATCAATATCAAGTGTTTGATAAAATGCCTACAAGAATGAATATTTGATAGAAGCTTTCGTGTTTTGTCCTCCAAGCTTAAGTACTATCTTAATATTATTTCTATTGAGTCCTGGGGGTTATGAATACCCAAAAACTTAGTTGTTTACCTAGTCTCAGTAAATTCAAAATAGTTTCAAAATTTGTTATGAGCATTATCAGTTCAGTCAGTCATTAGAATTAGTTAAACTTAGAACAATTTAGCATTCTAAGTTAGTTTAGTTGGGAGTAGGATTTAGCACCGAGCAAGTGCAGGGATGGAGGCTTCCTCGTTAGATATGCAGAGTCGTTAGTAGCAGTCTCTGTACTCCAAAACTATGTATCTAGCATAGGATATAAGGAGTCACCCATCAGATTAGGCTTGACTACCTCGTAGAGGTCACCCATCAGTTTAGGCTTGACACCCTTAGTCTTTCGGGACAGTACATCAGTATAGTGGATCCACACAGCCAGCGTTGGTACCCATGGCCTGATACTAACACCCTTCTAATTGGGGTTACAGGTTGGACCCTAATTAGCTCAGATTGGGGCATGTCAGTTAGATGATACCTCCCACAGTCTCAGTCTAGTAATCAGTTCAGTAATTTATTTTCAATTGCTGGACCATAGCATACAAATATCAATGATTTAGGTATTAGATTTTAGTATTTTAGTATTCACAGATTTTATTCAGAACATGTTATGTTCTTGGTCATGCATACTCAGTACTTACAGATTTCATGCATCCTCAGTATTTACAGATTTCACGTATCCTCAGTATCTATAGATTTCATGTACTCTATTCAATACTTCATAGTATATATGTATTCAGATAGTTATTATTTATGTTCATGAAACCATGCATATCAGCCTACCTCATTTAGCATACCAGTACATTAAAGTACTGATCACATATTCTTTTCTTGCGCTATAATGTATTTTATCATTGCTTTGGATACCCAGTTCTCGAATCGCACATAAATTTTCCAGACTATCAGCCATAATAGTGGTGAGTCCTCATATTTCGAGGACAAACTATTTTATTCTTATGCTTTCAATTCAGTAGCTAGATGGAATTAGTTGGGTCCTGTCCTATTAACTCCCCTTCAGTTAGTTTAGAGGCTTTCAGATATTTTAGACAGTTAGTCAATTCTCAGATTTTAGTTGTCATTGTCAGATGTTTTATTAGTATTATCAGTTTGGTTTACAGATTCTATCAGTTTTATTACTTAAAACCTTATGACATTTCTCAATTAAATTCCTCATATGTTATGTCATTTTCAGTTTTACTCAGTGCTCACAACAGGTACTAGCTCATGGGTTAGCTTATGGTCCCTCAGGACTATAAGCACAGTGTGGCACCCAGGGTGTACTCTCGAGGCATTACAGTATGGTTCTCAGTACGATTTTTTGGTATCAATGTACGATTATAGTAAGCTGTCGTATGATTATTTTTAGATTAATCTTATGTAGCCTTCATATCTTAGCCTTCATCCTACAATCATATGGTAAGATCATCACATCAAAGTACGGTCGTGACATGTTCTCATCTGATCATCTCACACATAGGCTCTGGAACCTTGTTCTCAAGCCTTCTTACCATGAAAATAAGGTACAGGCATGGATTCATAGTATAGTCGTGAGAATCTTTTATCTGATCAACTCCTGGGGACACTCTCTAATTCAAGGCACAATTGCCTTGGTATGACCGTGTTCAGATCCCACAATTGTCATTCCTTTTGTATAATGCCCCTTTTCGTCCATTCTCTGAAAAATTTTATTTTCTAAGTCCCTAAGTCCCGCAACACCAAAAACATCAAATCAACAAAAATATGCTCTTGTACTTACAAATATTCCTTATTTTAAGCATCTTAAGTGCCGCAAGTTCGCGACACATCACCACCCACTCCCACAGATAACAAATGTCACAATACAACTACGAAAAGTGGTAAAATGGTCAAAAATCATAAAAATCTAAATTTCACTATATTGGTTATTACACACACTCTATCTCAACTTTTTAATATTATTAATTATATTAAACATAAATTCCTTCTTTTAATTTGTTACTTACAATGGTAAGAGAAAATTAATTTTTTTCTTTTCAATTTTTTACTTATCAGTATTTTTATCAAAACAATTAGAATATCTATAGTCAAATTTAATTTCGAAAAATAATTTAACCAAATAATTATTTAATTAATAATATTTTTTATAAAATGAGTTTAAAATGCAAATTAAGTGAATAAGGAGGAACCTATTTCCCTTTGATTATCGACTCCTACCTTGTTGGAATTTCCTTACTATGCTCTCTTAAGCCTAACATAGAGGGGAAGGAACATGAAATGGAAATTGCAGCATCTTAACACCAAAAAAGAGCAAATTAAAAAGGAAAAAGAAAATACCTGAGGTCAAGAAATCAAAATATTTGACAAACAAGCCCACTAGTGTCACGGCCCAAAATTTAAAGGTCATGATGACACTTTTTACGACGTACCTTGACAAGTAAGCCTATCACCAAAACTGATACACAAAGGGGAAAAGATAAAAATACCCCCAAGATAAGGCTTCTAGAACAAATCTAAACCATATAAGAATAACAAATGCGGAAAGAATAATCAACCATACAGCTAAAACTCAGAAAACTTGATGTCAATAATATAAGAATGTATCTAGTACAACTCAAATCCAAATGAAATACATAAGAGATCCAACAGATACAACTCTGTCTCTGAAAAATAGTAAATACATAGTCTAATGATAGAGAATATAGTAGAAGAAATCCAAACACCTGAAAATCATCCACTACCTTGAAAGCACCAATAATCTCCCAAGTTAAGCAATGTGGGGTGCACTGAAACCTGAATATACACCAGAAGGGTACAGTAGGAGTGAGTACAATCCACTTGTACTTCATAGGTATCATAGGCCTGCCGAGTAAAGTAGAAAATAAGACATACAAAATACACAATAAGGGCATGCCACCTGCAATTAGAAAATATCCCACAACATAGCCTACACCGCTTGCTTTAATAGTTCTAATATATCACATATATTGCAACAAACACAGAAAAGACCACAATTGTACAATATAAGGACAAGGAAGGACAATATACATACAAGATGATTGAGTACAAGTATAAGAAGATAGAACAATTAGATAGGTATTAAGTCAAAGTAGAAGTACAATCACATCACAACCATAATAAATTAAACACAATAAGAATGATGTTGATGAAAATAATGATAATGACAATGAGGGTGAAGCATGATGTTATTGCATAACCTACGTATACACCTACATAGGCAAGCCTCCCGACGTAGGACCCATGGAGGGTTTGTTAACCCATATACTACCCTATAACACCTATGGAGAAAATCCTCTTGACATAGGACAATGGGGGTTTCATTAACCCATATACAACCAATATCCATGACTCTTCTCTGGTATAAAATGTCTATAAGATCCAATGTCCGATACCACTATCCATAACTTCTCTCCAAAACCTCCATCAGAGAAGGTCTATAAAACTTTGATGTTCCCATTATTTCCAGAGTCTCCAGTATTTTTAGTATTCTAGTATGTCCAGTATTTCGAGAGCACACATATAACTCAAGACACAAATCAAATACACATTCAACAACAACAAGTATATATAAAGCATACAACAATAAGTAAAATTATGCGTATGATGCCATGAGGATGATTATGCAATACCATAAGGATGATGATGTAATATTCACAACCAACCACAATACGTATTTCCACAACCAATCAATACGCTAATTATATGGGCCAATTATCCGCTCATTATTTTCAATCATTCATGAAATTCTCACTTGATTCATATACCAATAGAGTATAAATACATCATATTTCACAACAATTGATACCACAATTGCTTTTCAACAAGCAAACCTAGTTATTCTTATGTATATAGGCTAGCAATCATCATATATGACCCCACACAGTCACACATAGCACATAATATACTAAATTCACCAATTACATTATATATAGGCCCCTACATGGGTAAAACACAATAAGATAGTCATTTTTCATGATTAGTTCCCACAACCTTAACATGCATTTTGTAAACAAATTAACTACTTCCAGTCCGAAAAAAGTTATGCCATAACCTAAATGCTAAAATCAATCCGCAATAATTCACACTGCAACATCACTTCTCACGAATGATCCTAAAATCAACTAAAACCAAGAAATATAGAATCTATGCATCAAAATAAAGCCAATGATATCCATATTCCCTACTTTTGATTGGGGTCAAAACGAATCTCCAAAATGGGTTTTTCTAAAACAGAATGGCAAAATCATAACTTGTTTTAAAAAAATGTATTTCCCATGTTTTTAGGAATCTACAGTTGAAATCCAAGTCAAACCGAGTTAAAAATGAGGTCTAAATCAAAGAAAAGCCATTTTTAAACTTTATTGGGTAAAACCTTTGACATCCATTTTAAAATCAAGAATCGAAGTTGTTTTAAAGGTTATATTGAGGAAAACTAAACTTATAGGATTAGGAACATCATTCAAGTAAAAAGGAGTGAACTTGGGGCTTAAAATCAAGTCCTAAGATTTTTAGGGTTTTTGAGAAATTAATCAAGAAATTCAACCAAGAAAAAGATGGATTCTTACCTTAAATCCTTAAGAGAATCGAGAAATGGATGTTAATCTAGCTTCACTAGCACCCACAATCTTCAATTTTAAGCTCTCACACTATTTTTGCGTTTATCTCTCAAGAGGCAAGGTGAATAATGAGCAAAATCATGGCCTAAGGGTTCTTTTTATACCCCTTCCAGGTCCTTAGATGCTACAATTGCAGCATGTAGGCTGTAAAGCACTATCTGGTGTCAGACCCAGATGATGCAATATACGAAAATGAACTATATTACTATACTAAATTCAATGCTCTGGACTAAATGGCTATATCAAATTTTTAAAAGACGTCTTTTTCACACAGTTGACCCCTAAAACTCAAAATCACAATTTTCCAAACTGAGGGTCAAAATGAGATTTAAAAGACATAGAACCACACCAAATATGTTATAGCCCTAAAATCAACGTATCGAATGCATTGGGACAGTCCGTTTATCCATCTTTCACACCGATCAAAGGATAACCATAGAAGTCCATAATAAGGCTCTGGTGACATTCAAGCTATACCTCTACTCTAAAGATGATATATATTCGTTTCCAAATATAGTAACCCAACATAGGTTCGGGTCAAACCCCAAGGGAATACATGGAATCGTGGCTCTCAGCTGTTATAATCAACAAGTAAAACTGGAAAGTAAATAGGGGGTTTTAAATATCAATGTTGAACTAGTAGAAAACATCCACTTCAATTTTATATAGTCATAGGTGAACACTAGGATTGTGTTCCCCCTGGTTGGTCAAATCCGTAGGTTTATCGTGCTTTGTTGATCCAACCTGATACCTTGCATACAGAATTGATAAGTTATGTACCTGCTATAGTCTTTTGGATGAGTAGAGTGATTTCACCCTTCACTTTTTGAGTCTCAGGATGTCGCCTTACTAACCCTTATCTTGATCCCAGTTAACTATTACCTTTTGAGTCTCTAGTTATTAGATGAAATCTTATGATCTTACTTAGATAAAACCTACTAGCGTAGATCGATAGTTAAACTTCAAATTACTGTTGTCATTATCGTTTCCTAGTCACTCCTCTTATTTTGGAGTAAGTAGCAATAATATAAGCGGGATCCTAATGTTTGGAACCGCTAAGATAACTATTAAAGTAAAGATAATACAATGCATGAATGGTTATCAGTTTAGAAAAACAATAGCACTTCCCCTACTCTATCAATCCACTAGGGTTTCCACAACCCTAGCTAAGGGCTTTTAGCTACTCATGATTGTGAAGTAATTAACAACATTCATGATTGAAGAAAGAAGATCAAATCACAATAATCACAAGTAAAAACTCAAAATCATAACTGAATTAATCAATCAAATCTAATACAAGTGAATTCTAACACTAAAATCGAAACTTGGTATAAAAATATATTTGTGAGTATCAAGAGTGTGTAACTTCTACTAAAAAACACATAAGGGGTATTTATAGTACATGAGAAAACCCTAAAACCAAAGCCCAAATAAAAGAGTAGAAAAAAGGGTCGGTGGCTATATGTAGTCTCTACATGCGCCCTATCCTTGGGTGCATATAGTACATGCAACCTACAGGCTGGGCGCATGTAGTGACCGCATATGCCCAGAACAAAATTCCCTATAGGTTACCTCTCAAGATTTTGGACTTCTGACACATTTTTTCCTACATGCGGTCCACATGTGCTATATGCGATCCGTATGTTGATGTACCATGTGCCAGAAGTTATTTTTTCAACTCTTCTTCAATTCCCGCACATGCTTTGATTATGATCATTCTACAAAGTGTCCCAAACATCCATAATTTCTGTCATAAGTATCCAAAAACACCTTTTTTCATCTTTTCAAGAACTTAACATCCCAAATATGATTTTCTGCAAAACATACCCAAAACGCATCATATCTAACAAAACAACCTCAGAAACTTGGATATTTTCATAAGTTTAAGCATCGTAATAGCTATATTTCTATAACACATCAAACCCTCAACTTAGAACATTTGTATGTCCTCAGGCAGCAAAACATAACAAAACAAAACTAAACTAAACGTGATGCTTAATTAGGAGAATCTAAGCTATTCAAGGCAGTTAATCAATACTTTAAGCTCAAATCATAACATCTCCTCCTATCTCACTAGTCAAAACCAACAATTTATAAACATAAAGCACAACAATGTGACACAATGGGATCAAGGAATGTTATTACATTAGCAACAAACAATCATGCATATGCACAAGTTACATTACCCAAACATGTAAGCAGCTAGCAATATGACTCATATTCCCTTAAAACAAAGATGTCCTACTTACTCATATAAAATAATGCATATCACTGAAAGGAAAGTCAAGAGACACTCACACTCAGAAGATAAGTTCCAATCAATATACATAAAATACCAGAGGCTTACCCTTATTTTCTTTACTTTAGCAGTCAAACAATCAAGTTAGAATCACTATAGGACTTTTCTCGGCTTGTAATGTAGGCTTGGGGGCTGGTATGGTACATATGAACATATCAAGCGACTATGCCTCCTTAACACAACACTAACCTTGGGGTCTCACTTATTAACCAATTTCCTTTTTATTCCTCCCTTTTTTCTCCCTTTTTATTTTAAAGAACATTTGGTTGGGTATAGTCTTTTATTCTTTCATTTTCATTTTTTCACACTTTTTCTTTTTCTCTTTTTTTTTCAGCTTATTCTACTACACCCAACCCTACTTTTTTATTCTTTTATTTTTCCTTCTTCATACCCAGTTTACATCATGCACCCTTATGATAGCCACCCTCAACTTAGGCAATTTTTCTGAGTTAAGGTGCACAATGTCCAAGGAGGACCAGGGCCAAAATAGGTCCATTGTACCATAAAATGGAAAAGTGATAGGTGAAAATAAGAAAAATAGGCCATAAGGTTCAAACTTAGGGATCAAGGGATACAATTCAAACATAGAAGGTCATTTAGGGTAAAAGTGGACTAAAATAAAAGATAGCCTATCAACCTTTCATAATCGACTATCCTTCAACCCAGACAAGACCAATCAGGCAAGTTCTGAATTCATTACACAAAGGGAACTATGTAGCATCTCACACACACATGGCACAAAGTCAATATTACAAAATTCTACTTATTTGGTTTATGTAATTGTTAGCAAGTGATTATCATGTCCTCAATACTAATGTCATAACAAGATCCATAATGCTCACACATATATACATTTACAAGTTCTAAAACACACTTTTAGAGAGGTATCATTTTTCTTAAAACTCAATAAAAACATGATTACAACTCTAAATACTTCAAAATCTCCTAATTACACAAAATCACAACACAATGCAAAAAAAATTAATCTAGATATGTCAGTTCTACAACCCTACCACAATCGATAGGAAAAAAAGCACGACAATAAAAATCCACAGAAGCTATGGTATACCCCACCCCAACTATAAACTACACACGACCCCCAATACACTAAAATAATATAAAACATTGGGAATGAGGACATACCTGGTACGCAGTAAGCATTCATGTCACGATCTTCCCTAGATGGGGTATATCTATTAGCGGAGGCCATGGTGATGGCGGTTCACTATGATAAGATATATCCCCAGCTACCTTGGCATGCCTCTGCCGATTAACAAATGCAGTCTCTGTTGAATCATGGGTGGCCCTTTTTATGGCTTGCTCATATGGCCTATTTGGATTTTGAAGGTCCCTCTCTCGTCCTCTCTTAGTCCCAACTATAAGGACCGCCACATTATCCACAGTGAATAAATCAAAATGTCTTAGGACCACACAGAGGTGATGGCTGAACAACTAGAGAGATAACTAATATATGGCTCTCAGTGAGAGAGCGTACCTCTAATCTAAGTAGGTCTACCTCCTCCCTAATAATTTGTAGGCCTGATATGTTGATCCTGCTGAATTGGGTCGATACTCAACCCTCAAAAACATCTATGCATGAGTGCAAGTTAGCTCGTAACTATGACATCTCAGCCCAATGCATAGACTGCATTCTTATTAATAGTGTCATCACCTCTATTCTCCCCTCAATACCTGGTATATCTGGCACACTAACCTCTATAATAACATTCTTATTAATAGTGTCTATCACCGAAACCACTTGCATATTATTTGGCTATTGTGCTATCATACGCACATCAAAAACTAGATGCTCATCATTCAGTTTGAAGGTGATCTCCCTTAAGTCCATATCAATCAACACCCAACTACTAAATAGGAAGGGTCTACCTAATATAATAGGGGCTTGAAAATTCATCTCACAATCAAGAACCATGAAATCAATGGGGAACATAAAGGATGCAACCCTTACTTGTACGTTACACAAAACACCCGCCGATTTCTTCACAGATGAATCAGCCATCAATAGCTTTATAGAGGTAGGTTTGAGTTCCCCCATCCTCAATATCTTGTATACATCTAGTAGCATCACATTTACTTTTGAACCCAAGTCATGTAAAGCCTGTTTCATGTTGAAAAGCCCAATAGAACATGGAATAGTGAATGCTCTGGGATCCTTCTTCTTTTTTACTAACGGTAAGGGAGGAGTTGCACTATAAGGGTGCATATTATCATTGGACTCGGTGACCCAATCCTCACTTTTATCATACTCAAACTCATCATCACTCCATATTAATTTCTTAAACTCTCCCTTGGGTGTCTCATCTCTCTCAACGCTATTAATTTTCAAATCCTCAATAGTAGGTAAAGGGGGATCATCAGTAGTGGTACCAGAATTAGTGGTGATAGATAGATAATGACTAATGCTTGAAGGATTCTACACTATGTTATGTGGGAGGGTATCCAACTGCCTTTGATTCAGTATTGCTAACACTTTACCAAACTGGTGTTCCAACTGCTTGATAGCAGTGGCATGAGATTCAAACTTCTAGGTAAAACCTAAAATTTCATCCTTAATCTCCTTAAGCCTATTCTCTTTATTTTCTTGACCCTTTACCAGCTTAGTCAGCATTTTTTCCATTCTTGATTCTGTATCTCATCTGCCAGGAGGAATATACCTGTCTCCCTTCTCTTTGTAATCATTTCTTCTTCTCCAGTCACTATCTCTATCCCTACTGCGGTCTCTATATCTATCATTATAGTAGTTTTGACCTTGGTTTCTTTACCCTTGGTCTTGTAAACCCTCTAACTGACGATCCAGAGACCTATCCTCCTCTTCTAATTCAGACTCATCAGATCTAAAAGTTGCACCCTATGCTCCTACAGCATGAGATTTCTTAAAATTTATAGTCATGAACCACTCTACTAGAAACCTAAGATCATTCCTTAGTAGCACAATCTCTTGTTCTGCAGAATCATCAGCTATTCTCTAGTCACCAGCAGCTCCAACAGCATAATTGCCAGAACCCCTCTCTGCCTCCTAAGTTTGCCACCCTCAATTAGTGAGAGAGATCTAGTTGAGAATATCTAAAGCTACCTTCCAGCATAATTTCACAAGAGCTCCTCCAGAGATAATTCTACCATGGCTTTGTGTAATGCCCCATATTTCCTTAGCTTAAGATTAACTCTTAGTTCATGAGTTATCAAATATAATAATTCTGAAATGCTCATTATTTTTTAGTTTATACCTTCCATTGCATAGGAAATTCAATTAGATTTCCAATGATATAAAATTTTCCCGAATCTGATAATCGAATAAAAAGTTATGGCGACTTTAAGTTCCAGTCTTTAAACACCATCATTTTGATCACTAGCGCATCGCGGAGCTAGTCTAAATGATAATTGTCAATTTCTAGTGTGACTCTGTAATCTCACCATATCGCAGAGGGCTTCCAGGTCCCAATGTCTAATTCTAATAAGGGATCGTAATATTGGTGTGTCGCTCCAAAGACCGCTTCATATTTGTTAATTTCCAGTAAAGCAACGTGATTGTACCACGTCACGCTAAGATTATAGGTCTCATCCAAGGTGGCAACGCGATACCACCATATCGCACCACCATACATTATCCCTATTGGTAATTTCTAGAGACATGACACGATAGCGCCACGTCGAGCCAAGGGTAAAAATCAGGATATTTCAGTTAATTCTGAGATTTAATTTCTAAGGGATTTTAGGTCTTTTCCCCTCATTCCAGTCAGCCTAAACACAGAATTAAATCCCTAAATAGCCTATTATCCCATTATTTGCTCACTTATCTCAAGAAATAAAATCCTTCTCTCTAAAATACAAAACCCTAGCTTCAAGAATCAAGGTCAAAACTCAAGAATTTCTTCAAGCACCTGCAAGAACTAATAACCCAAGGTATGTTAGGAGTTCCTCTATGGGTCCCTTTAACTCATAGAGTCCAAGAATCCATTTTTAAATCTTTAAGATTTATGATTTATGATTTTCATGCTTGAAATTGAATGTATTCATTTTCATGATAGTAATTGGGATCCAATGCATGTTTAATTATAAATTTCCATGAAATTAAGATAGTTATGTGGTGGATTGTATGAATTTTATGCTTCTCCCTTGAGTTTGAACTTGAATGTTGTATTTATGATTACATGCATTGACCATCATCATGTGAAATACTCCATGCTCTCCATGTGTTCGATAAAATGCCTATGTAAATAAAATAGTGCCATTATAACATGATAGCATGTATTCCCCATTCATGTATAAGTAGTTGCATTGCAAGTGATTGTTTAAATGTCTCTATGAGTGAATTATGGACAAGTATACATTGTTATGATTTTCAAGAGTATATTATGCTTTATTTTTCACGCTATAGAGTCCTGGGGGTATTTAATACCCAAAAATTTAGACGTGTGTCTAGAGCCAGTGTCAGTTGTAGAATCTCAAACATGTCACGATCAGTAGTACTCTCAATTAGTTACAAAACTTAGGAAAATTTAGTAAACTTACTATCAGTTCTGTGTATTTTAGTTGGGAGTAGAATTCAGCACCGAGTGAACCAAAGGATGGGGTATCACCTACTAGTAGAGGGTGCGATCCTTAGAAACAATCCTTGCATTCCAAAACTATGTAGCCAGCATAGGTTGAGACATCAAACCTGCCAATTGAGGGTTGATGAGGTGTTTTAACCTGAAAAATAAGGGTTTTACTATTCTTATTAGAGTACCTACCAGATGAGGGTAACTCTTCAGTGTCTTTACCCGTGGCACGGTACCAACACCCTTCTAACTGGTGTTATAGGTTGGACTCTATTTATCTTATTTAGGGTATGTCGATTTAATAATTACCTCCCACAGTCTCAGTTTTAGTCTTTAGAATAGAACTCAATTTAGTTCTACCTCAGTATCAGTAACTCAGTTATCAGTAACTTCAGCTATCAATTACTCAGTATCAGAACTCAAGACTTAGCTTCAAATATTCTTCGTCACAGTATTTATTTATATGTACATTAGTAAATACTCAGTATTTACAGTAGTGTCAGTTATCCATGTTCTCTCATGTTCAGTTATTCTATATCTATAGTCAGTTATTATTCATGCATATGAATCCTTGCATTCATCCTTACCTTATCTAGCATACCAGTACATTTCACGTACTGACACATACTCTTTCTCTGTGCTATGATGTCTTATATCATAGGTTTAGACACTCAGGTTCTCAATCACGCATAGATAGATTCAGATTCAGTCAGCAGTAGTAAATTAGCAGTGAGTCCTTATCATTCGAGGATATTCTTTTATTTCATTATTCAGTAGACTTAGTATTTCAGTATATGGAGTTAGTTGGGGGATTGTCCCCTCAACTTCACTTTTAGACAATTTCAGATTAGAGGCTTTTTAGACTAGTTTTTAGTCAGTATTCAGTTTTACAAATTGTTATTTTAGTTGATATACTTTATCAGTATTTCAGATATTTTGAACCTTATGGCATTTCAGACTATTTTCTGCATTATTACAGTATAATGTTTCAGTGCTCACAGCAGATATCAGTCATGGGTTAGTTTGTAGTCCTTTAGGGTCGTAAGCACCGTATAGCATCCGAGGTACAGACTTGGGGCGTTACACTTTGGAAATGATGGTCAGGGCTCTAGGAATAACTCCAATAAGTTCTTCCCCGAAATCCAATGGTTGGGCACTATACTTAGCTTTTTCTTGAACTTGAACCATGCCTCGCATATAGATTCGTATTTTAGTCGCCTAAAAATATAAATCTCGTCCTTCAGCTGCAACATTCTAGATGGAGGAAAGAACCTGCTCAAAGATTATCTGTGTAACTCATTCTATGTAGTGATAGATCCTCTTGGAAGTTCTCCCAGCCGTAAAGATGATACTCCAGCAAGCAAGAAGGAGAACAACCTCAATCTAAGTGCCTCCTGATCTACCCCAACTATGGTATATAAAATGCAGATCCTGGTAAAATTTTCCAGATGTATGTTTGCATCATATTTAGGAAACCCCGCAAACACACCCTTTAAGTATAAGAGCTGGTTCATAGCATAAGAGATATTAAACTTGACATCAAAGGGCAAGATAAGAGGTATAATGGCTCCAGTCTCTGGCGGCTCAATGTATCCAATATATTTTTCATCATCTACATATAGATACGGATACTAATATGCTGGGATCACTTGAACAAGGAAGCCTCTAGCTTTATTGTGATTTCCATAGAGTGCTACTCGGCGGTCTGCTTCTTACCTCTGCTCAGCTAGCTCTGCCTCCCTAGCTGTCTGTTGGCTTCTTCTGTTGCCATCATTTTATTTTTAGATTGAGCTAAAAGCTTAACAATATGTCGAGCAGCAATATCTTGTACTCCTTTGCGAGGAGGGAGAGGCACATAATCACAAACCCCTTCAAGAATATCATCTCTTTTCTATCCCATCATTCTACTAGGTGTTTGTATGATACTCTCTAGATTCACATTCAATGGGAGTAAGGGATTGCCTCTACTCCATGTGTTAGGCATACACCGGCATATACCCAACTAAGAATCAAAACAAAAAGACACATAAAATGCAACAACCTCAATTCATAAATCAACATCTTATTTCCCGGCAACGGCACCAAAATTTGGTGATGTCCAAGCTACAATTTCACTCTAAAGATGATAAGGTTGCTGCCAAATATAGTAACCCAACAAAGGTTGGGATCGAATCCTGAGGGAATACATGGAATCGTTGCTCTCAACTATTGTAATCAATGGGCAGAATTGGAAAGTAAATAGTGGGTTTTTAATATCAATGTTCAGTCATAGGTGAACATTAGGATTGTGTTCCCCCTAGCTTCTCAAATCCATAGTGATATCCTGCTTTGTTGAACCAACCCGATACCTTGCATGCAAAATTGATAATTTATGTACATTCTACAGTCTTTTGGACAAGTAAAAGGATTTAACCTTTTACCTTTTAAGTCTCAGGATGTTGCCTTACTAACTCTTCTCTTGAAACCAGTTAACTATTACTTTTTGAGTCTCTAGTTAGATAAAATCTAACCATCTTACTTAGATAAAAGCTAGTAGTATTGATCGACAGTTAAACTCTAAATTACTGTTGTCATTATCTTTTCCTACTCACGACTCCTCTATTAGAGTAAGTAGCAATAATCTAGGTGGGATCCTAATATTTGCAACCTCTAACATAACTATTAAAGTGAAGATAATACAATTCATGCATAAGTATCAGTTCAGAATAACAATAGTACTTCCCCTACTTCGTCAATCTGCCAAGCTTTCCACAACCCTAGCTAAGGGTTTTAGCTACTCATGCTTGTAAAGTAATCAGCAACATTCATGATTGAAAGAATAAGATGAAATCACAATAATCACAAGTAAAAATCCAAAACCATAACTGAATTAATCAACCAAAACTAAGACAAGTGAATTCAAGTACTAAAATTGAATATCAGAATAAAAATATATTTGTGAGTATCAAGAGTGCGTAACTTTTACTAAAAACACATGAGCTACATTTATAGTAAATGAGGAAACCGTAACACTAAACCCCAAATAAAATAGGATAAAAAATGGTTGGTGGTTACATGTGGTCTCTACATGCACCCTTTCCTTGGGCGCATGTAGTACAAGCAGCCTTTAGGTTAGGCACATGTAGTGACTGCACGTGCCCAGACCAAAATTTCCTGCAGGTTAGCTTGCAGGATTTTGGACTTCTTATACATGCTTTGCCTATATGCAGTCTGCATGTTGACTTAGCATGTGCCAAAAGTTATTTTTTCTGCTCTTCTTCAATTCCCGCTCATGCTTTGATCACAATCAATATAAAAAGTGTTCGGACATCCATAATTGCTCCCATAAGTAGACAAAAGCACCTTTTTTATCTTTTTCACAAACTTAGCATCCAAAATATGATTTCCTACAAAATATATCCAAAATCGCATCATATCTAACAAAACAACCTCAGAAACTTGCATATTTTCATAGTTTTAAGCATCGAAAGTGCTATATTTCTATAGCACATCAGGCGCTCGAAGCTACCAAAAATTACAATATTGCATAAATGGCACCAAAATGCATTGGGAACTATGCCAACTAGTCCCACACCTCAAAAATATCATGATACAACTATAGGGAGAGGTAAAATAGTCAAATCACACAAAAACACATTTTTCACATATAATATCAAAATTCAGGTTCTTACAAGTAGATCACGAAGTTCAACCTCAACAAACTATAGAAATTATTTAGAACCTTGAATAAAAAAATGGTATGAGGAAGAAAATCAATAGACAGAGGAGAAAGGAAAAGGATATCAATAAAAATCAAAATCAAAGATGGGACATACAAGATAAAAGGTAGAGAATAGAGAATAACACCTCAAAAGGATTGAGTGATAGTAATCGCTCCAAAATCAACCCTTAAAACTAAGGATAAGAGTGTTGGCAAAGAAGAAGATGGAGATTTTAGAGAGTTATATTATTGATTTTACTTTTTCTTTTTTTAATAGTTTTGGTTTAGATGCTTTATGTTGTATGACTTTAGAAACACAGTAAATTGTTAGTGGGACTGTGGCCTATTGATATTTTTTTGTTGAAAGAAAATATTTTATTTCAAACTAGCATCATTTACAACTCTAGCTCTTTTGGACTATCGAGCTAGTTCCCGTAAAATCCCATACTATGCTGCAACAAATACACCAAGAAAACAATACAACTTATACAAGGTGTTTTCCATTTTCTCTTAAGTGTTCTGCCATTTCCAAAATGATTGATATATATGATGTTATTGTAATTGTCCTAGCGATCAAGATACTTTTTCTACTTTTTTCTTGAATCTCTTGAGTTTCTCGTAGTCCAAATGTGACAGATAGTCATAGCAAGGACAAATCTCAATATGTTTGTTTTTGGTATACCTTTGTGAATTATTGTTTATAGCCATATAACTTCTTCTATCCAAGGTTGTAATTATTTGTGAATGTTTATCCAAAAAAGCATAGTGGACCAGACAAAGATAAAGAGTGGACATCGAAAGGAAAAGTGATCTAATGTCTTTATGACTGTTGACTTACAAAATACTTGAGTGATTTTTATTCCCCATTTGGCCAATCAATCTACTATAGCCAGCCTATTTTTTACTACAAGACAAAGAATGAACTAGTTACTTGGATGTGTTCTTGTGGATAGAATTAGATTTTGCCATGCTACTTTTGGATGTTGGGGGATTAGAGACATGTATAACTTCTTGATATAAATGACCCCACAATAGAAAATTGGTTCTAATGGATAATAAGCTAGTATTAGGGAACAACTTTTCTACATCAATTATCTTCCTAAAATGCCAACCTGCTTGTTTTGGAGTTTCCATGTCTACGAGGTTTCTAACTTTCATATAGAATTTATGGATCCAATTTACCCACAATGCATCCTTCTTTTGAGTTAGATCCCGTAAGAGTTCCTAATGTCTTCTTTATTCTCTTCTAAAGTCAATTATATTTATTCCTCTAACTGTGCGGGCATACATATTGTATCCCAAGTAACCAAAGCATTCCTTGAGTTGTAACATCCTCATGTCCATAAAAATACTTTGTATATGTGTGTTACTAGTTGGGTGATTTTATTAGGTATAAGGAATATCTGAGCCAAATACATCTGCATCTCAAAAAGTACACTTTTTATGAGTTGCAACATTCTACTATGGGATAGGATCTTTGAATTCCAACATCTAATTCTAGCAATCATCTGCTTAGCGAAAAGTAAGCACGTATGAATATTCAATTTTCTAGAGGAGAGAGGGACTCCTAGGTATTTAAAAGGACTTTATCCCATGGTAAACTTTATTTCATCTAGGATTTAGTCCCTGAATGATTATGAAACTCCAACTATATTGAAATAGCTTTTATGTAGATTTTCCTGAAGTCCTAATTCTGTAGAAAAGTTCTCAAAAGCCTATAACAACCTTATTAAATAATTAACATACCAATAACACATGATAAAGTCATCAGGCAAACAAATAAGGACCAACTAAAGTCTCTCACACATTGGATGATAATTGAAGTTTGGGTTGTATCTCACCTACTTAAGAGAGTTGTTATGGTATTCCATTACCAGTACAAACAAGTAAAAGGAATAAGGGGTTACCTTGCCTTAATTCCTTTTTTACTTAGAATGTAAGTGTTAGGCCTCCATTGACAAGAAGGGAGTAACTAATAGTTGTTACACAAGTCATAATACACTACAAGATCTTTGATAACACACATAACCTCAAAGTTCTGATTGGATCTGGCTCTTTTTAAGAAATGACAGTATTTGATATGTAAACACCCAATGATTTTCGAGTGAGGATTGGTCAACTAATAAGTCACTCTTGAGGTTAGGAAAAATATTTCATCTTTATGCACCCTAAGATTTTTTAGGAAAATAGTGCTTAATTGATTAATATTGAATCTAATACCCATTTTTGACCTATGTGTACTCTATGATTTCAAGTAAATAATGTTGAAATGATCTTGAATTAATTGATCCCTATCATGACACAAAACTCATTTGTGATAGCACTTATAACACCTACCATAATAGGTGAACCAAATTCTGAACATAAGACTAAAACTGACAAGATAATAAGCAGAAGAAAAGAAATAAAATGAAAACCCAAATTGTCTAAAATCCCAATGAATGTAAGGCAGTACAAAATATTAATAATAGCCCAAGGTCTAGTAATCACAAATCTAAGACCCTACTATGTAAGAAAATACAGTACCTTGTCCAGGAATGTCTAAAATGTGAAAAAGGGATCAAGACTTGGATAGAAGAGATCTAGTAGTTTCATAAGGCACTACCTCAAGAATTTTCGTAAAGCAACCACTAGATAATCATAATCAACTTTTGGGGACCACTAACAAAGTACTTTCATGTAAGGGTAAAAAATAAATAAGCATGATCACCAACCACAAGTAACTAGCAGCATCGTCTACCGACCCTAATTCAAAGTATTGTGAGAACCACCCAAAACCAACCATTCAACACAACCATATAAACCTATCCTCATGAAAGCTACTATAGTTTAAAAGATAACAATAATAATAGAACACAACAACACAATCCCATCCCAGAATATCTCAAAGTAATATAGTATTGACAATCTACCAATCATAATATTCAATCACAACAAAACTAATAGATGAGATAAATGCAGTATAATGCAATATATGACACAGTATACACTCATTGCTCAACCTGACTACCTGGGACCTATGAAGTCTATATACATATATGGTTTTACCATTATGGCCTTCAAAATAATCAAAATAAGTATAAAAACTCAATCTGAATCTTGCCCTTAGGGCTCTCAGGAGTACCTCAAATCATGATGCCTCAATAAGATCAAACCTTCAGATCCTTCTCTTGAGTTCCTTAGAGAAGAACCAACAATCTCATAATAATATTTATGTGGAGAGGGGAAATCTCAATAGAAATATAATATTAGTCCGGTACTAGAATTATCAAACAATGACAGTGCCTTTTTCTCAATTACCCATAATAAGAATATTTGATTAACCTCCATACCTCAGTATCATAGTAAATAAATTAGGGTACCATAACTTTGACCACTAATCAATCATGTCACATAAATCAAGGTTTCACTAAATCAGTCAAAACAGTCACTAGTCATTTTCAACCCTTTCAAAATACACTTGTACCCATGTAGATGCTTATCATATCATCTAATAAGACCCCCATATACCCATCACTCCACATACATATAACTTACACATAAGCACTTTGAAGGCAAGTCAAATAAAGTTCTAACTTTCCTTAAAAAAAGACCTATAAAAGTAAAACTATAGGCTTTCCCTCTCAAATTGCCTCTGAACGAGCCCAATCAAATAAAATATGAATTCTACATAAAACTACGAAACCAAAACCCATATATTCATACTTCTAATCTGGATGAAAAAGCTCAACCTTACCGTATAAGTCAAATAGAAATTTTAATGAAAAATCTATTTACCTATAACTATAGAGTTCAAATCTGAAATTTTATCAAAAATGGATTTGAAATCAACTTTGAAATTATCAAATCATCAACCTTTAAAATTACTAAGAAATACTAAATTTACAAGCTGAAAACCATGGTTTGAAGATGAAATCTAGAATAATCATTCAAAATTATAAAATATTTGTGTAGAAAATGATGATATCTTGATATCCCCTTCAGAATATCTCAAAATTATGATCTAAACTTCAAAAATAAAGTTATGAGTTTTTTGGTTGAGATTAGAATGTTGAATCTATCCAAGAAACTTTATACATCATGATCGACAGGCTGAGCTAGAAAAACCCTTCATAATTGCAATATACGAATAGGATGAACAATTTTATTCTAAACTTTTCCTGACTCAAAACCCTCTTAATGGCCATGATCATCCCTCTTCTATCACAATTCTAAACCTTATCCTTCATGATCGTGATAAGGGCATCGTGAACATGAAGAAAAGGTTCCATGTACTAGATGATAACAACCCAAATAGCTGAAACACAAGTGCAAAACCTCCTTAATGGACCCTCAAAATGTATTCATACCCCTGAACATAATCCAACTATGCTACTAGACCATAATTGACATTCTAGACTCACAAAATCATTAGAGTTATTAATAGAGATCATTAAACATGGATGTTGATCAAAGTCAACTCTAGGCTAAAAACTTCAACTTTTCAACCAACTACTCAAAGTCCATTTAAAGCCTCAAGACCAAACAAACAGTTGTACTAACCAAAAAATGACATTCTAAATCTAATGGAATTCTCATGCAACATCTAAATCCTCAAATGTTGACTAAAGTCAACCCTAAGAACTTCAATACCTTCCAAAGAAAAGAACTCACACAAAACACAACCAACTACGTTAAGAACTATATTGCCCACTACTGTAAAAAACAAATACTAAAATGCAACTACACAAAGGGGTAAAATGGTCAAAACATAGAAAAATAAAAATTCACTCGAGCTGTTAAATCTTCAAGCATTAAAACACATACTTGTCCTTGAATGCAAGAGTGAGGAACGTTCTTAAATAATCATAAAGTTGGGGATATCTACTCCACATATCTGACATTATCTCCCATATAACTTATTTAATTAGATAATTCTTCAACTAAATCTTCACTGAATCTATACTTTTAGAGATCAACTTCCTAGTATATATATCTAAAATAGTTATTGTCTCTTTCTCAAAATTTAGATTATGATCCAAATCCAATGAGTCCCTTTAAATCACATGAGAACCATTAGAATGATATTCATTAACATTGAAACATAAAAATGGGATGCATAGCTGAATGACTTAGAGTTAAAGCCAAATCATAGGCCATCTCCCCAACCCTTTGAGGAATATAAAAAGGTCTAATAACCCTCGATTTAAGCTTTCCCTTCTTTCCAAAACCCACTTACTAATGATAAACTCTAAATCTCAAACTCTGTTATTCGCATAACTTTTTTGTCTACTCTAGGCTATCAAATTTTAGTACTATATTAGTCTTAGCCTTTCTATAGAGTCCCTTAACAAATCCAAACCAACCATCCAGACATTTTCATAGAGTCCTAAGGCATTGAATTAAAAGAATCAAACCAACCAACTAGAGATATATATTTTCTCTCATACAAATCCTCAAATGGTGCAATTTAAATACTAAAATGGTAGCTATTATTTTAGGAAAACTCCACCAATGACAAAAATTGATCCTAATAATTACCAAAGTCAATCATACAAAGCTGAGTCATATCTCCAACTCCTAAATATCCCACTATGTCTTACCTTTTATCCAAGGGTAAAATGTTATACTCATCTCAAATTAGTTGTCTAACCCTCGTTGCATGGAACTCTATAAGTGAAATTTTAACTGACTAGCTCTGTATAAAATAATGGAAATAAAAACACCATATATCTCAAATATAGATGTTTTCTAACTTCTTTGTATTACTATTCACATTCACATAAGATGATTTGGTCAATCTATCTATAATTACCCAAATACAGTCAAATTTCCACCAAGGTATGAGGAAAACTAACTACAAAATCTATAGTAATGTACTTTCACTTCCACTTATTTATAAGAATCCTCTAATTCAAGCCACCTATTCTATGATGATCATACTTCACTTTCTGATAATTTAAACACTTATCCATAAACTCTACAATATTCTTCTTAATCTTACACCACTTATAATGTCACTTTGAATTATGATACATTCTTGCTATACCTGAATGAATAGAGTATCTCAAACTATGAGCCTCCTTTATGATCTACCTCATCAAGTCACCAACCTCATAAGGTGGGATATTCTTGCATCTATAATACATCATTGTCCCTATTATATTATGTGGCATGCACCATACTTATTGCATTTATTTAATTTTTCACTTATTATGGTGAATGAGTGTTTGATCATGGAAACGACATTATTTTCTTGATATAAGTTGTTATAATTTTTTTATCTAAATATCTATACTTGATTGTTTATATCCAGTAAGTTTCCTTATTATAATTTTAAAAAATTAGACTAGGTATGACCTTCTTGAGTGCAGGCTTATATGGTTGGGTTGTATACTGTAGGTTTTAATGGTTGTTGACATTGATTTTAATTAGGGTCGATCACTGATGCTACTAAGTACATATTGTTGGTACTCACATTTGTTTATTTACAGCATCAAACGTGTAAGTACTAAGTCAGTGGTCCCTAGACATTGATTTAAGATTATTTGGTGATGGCTTTTTAGAGATTTTAACAATAGCGACTACTAATTATAGAGATTCTAAATCTTATCTATCCTATTAGTATGTTTTGTTTAACATTTTTTGACATGCTTGAACTATGTATGGTATTTTCTTAATTATTAGAGGCTTTTACTTATGGCTATTAAATCTTGGATTGTTGTAGATGTCTATATTCTCTTCTATTACATGATTTTTAAGACTATTTGGGTTTTAACATTATTTTTTTCTTTCTCTTATTATCTTGTCAATTTTAGATATATATATATAGGGGATTTAGCTTACCTATCAAGGTGTCTGTGATAGGTACCATCATGATTGAATTTTGGGTTATCATAAGTTGGTTAGAGCTCTAGTTTTATTGGTCTTACAAGTACAAGCTGGAACTAGTAAAGTCTTGTGGATTGGTTTGGAGTTTTACATTATCTATCTTCAAGAGGCTATGATAGTTTTGAAAAATCTCTTTCCTTTTTCTTATTATACAAAAATAATTTCATTGTTTACAAATACTCTTTGTCTTATTCTCTCATATATAGTGAGGACTCATGTGTCTAATGATGGAGTTAGGAGACTATTCTAGAATCTATGCTTATAGCCTATGTTAGGACACATAGATATGGAAGAGGATTTTGTAGGGTCTAAGGCCAAGGTAGATATAGGGCTCGGGCATCCTCTCATGCTCAAGATAGGGCGGAGTTTCTTAATATTGAGTATGAGGCTTAGGATAATCATTTTATGAAGAAAAGGCTGGTATAATTTAGGCAACACCTAGTTTGTTATTCTTTGGTTTAGGTATTTGGTATTTTTGAGAGTTTGTCTTATGGTGATAGATTGGTAGGTACTCCATAGGGTTCACAGACCAAATTAAGGTCCCAAAACCCATATCAACATCCTATTCTAATACTTTCAGACCAAGTGGACCATTTAGTAATCCAGTACCTAGATATGATGGCATGCCCTTTCTAAGAGTTGGAGTCATAAGTGTGGTTAGCACAACCATTTCAAATAAGGAGAAAAGGTGGTTTGACAGGCCTAGAAAAATAGATCTATATCTGTTTTAGTGTAGACAGAGAAAGGATGCATATGATTTTCTAGTCATTTTTATTGAGAGGCTCCAAAACATGGATTAGCTTTGCAGATATGTTGCCCTAGCAAGCAATGAGGTCCTCCTATATGGACTATAGACCTGTAAGGTATCCACTAATAATTTGGACTTTATTTTGATAGGCTTTCCTTGATCAATTCATTTCTCCTAGCTTGAGAGAAGTGTATACATCAATTAAAGCACTTAACCTATGATGGTATATCACTGACTGAGTATGAGTGTTAGTTTTATACATTATCCCGTCATCCCATAGGGATTCCACTAAATGATATTGAGAAGATCTAATAATTTGTAAAAGGTTTGACTATCAATATTAGAGAGGTTGTGTTTCCTACATCCTAGACTGGGCTACATTTCAAAAGGTAGATAAAGAGGCTAAAGAGTTTAAGCTCATGCATTGTAAGAAGAGGTACCACACTTTTATCTAGTTTAATGGTACCTTATTTGTAGATTATCCCTTCAAGTGAATCTTTTAAATTCATTATGGTAGGCCAGTTCATGCGTCTATGTAGCATCTGAGGGTGGATATTTTAGATAAGGCTCTTTTGGTCCAGGACAGACTTCTCAATATTCTTCTCTAAATAAATGGTAGTGCATTAAACAATTCAAATAGCACCCTATTGAATGGAAAAGTCCCATACACAAGTGACTTGATCTTTTCTTAGTCTTTGAGAGTAGTCAAAATCTGATTATATCCTGAATAACCATCAAGAAAATACTGCCATCCTCTACCAGTAAGGTGGTGTAATATTTGATCCATAAAAGGCATCAACAAAATGATCCTTCTATGTTTAATTATTTTGTTTCTTGTAATCAATACATAATTTCTAGCTTATGACTAATCTTAACAAAGTAATCTCATTCTTAGCATTTGGGATCACAGTGAACCCACCCTTTTTGGCACATATTGGACTGGGCTAACCCACTTACTTTATCAGATAGGATAAACCATGCCTACATCCAGTCAATTAATAATATCCTTCTTTATTAACTCTTGTATGGGTGAATTAAACCTATTTTGATGCTCAATACTAGGAATATAAGTGCAAATATCATATAAAATCCTAATGATATCAGTAATAGACCAACCAATTTCCTTCTTGAAATGCTTTAATATGGACACAAAAGCTTTCACTTGTTGCTCGAGTAATTTTTCTGCAATAATACTGGCGAAGTGTCATATGACTATAAGAATCATATCAAAGATGGAAAGTGTAAAACCCCAAAAACTCCTAGCATAATTCAGTCCTTTAAGCTTGTTAAGGGGTTCCAGACTTAAAAATTTCTAGCTAAGTATTCAGACTTAGTTTATTTTAGGCCTTCAAAAGTTGACAATCTTATTTAATGACCTTAAAGTCCTTTAAATGTCTATATTTTAGTTAATTCATGATCAGGAAGGTCAATAGGTGTTCCCAGACAAGTTTCAGATTTTTCGGACTTTGTTTGAAGCTCCTTTGGAATCCCAAAATAGTGTACCAATGCGATCTTAGCATGCTGCATGGCCTATCACGTTGGTTAATATTTTCCCCAGCTACCAGTGCCAAATTTCAATGTGTCGGTGTGATCTTAGCGCGATGCGTTGGATATCCCATCGATGCCATCGACGCGCTACATCAACCTGCGCGTCGGCAATCCAGTTTTCACTCATTAAAAGATCGTGTTATTAGGGGTATTTGGTTCTTTTTCACCCGACTCTCAGCCCCCAAAACACAAAATTTAATACCCTAGGAAGTAAATAAACCCATTCTTTCTCAATTTCTCTCAAGAACATGCCTTAAGGTTTTTAAATTTCAAATCAAGAACTCAAGATTTGCACCATTAATTTTTTAGAAATTCTCCAACAAGGTATGTGAAGTGTTCATCCAAGGGTCCTTTCCACCCTTGAAGTGCAAGAAACTTCTTTTAAAACATGAATTGTGATTTCAATACTGTGGATTTGAATGTAATCATGTTGATGTTGTGGTATGTGTTCCAAGTTGAAATCTTTATGTATTTCTTGATATTATGATAGCATATAAGTTGAATTTGGTTTCTATTATATTGAAACCCTTGAATTATGAAGTCATGATGTATTAGCATTGTTGTTCTTGGGCAAGTATAAATCTACGCCTACTATGTTTTTGATTAAATGCTAAATTAAGAATATGGTGCTTTTGTAATCCTTGGGTGGTCTAAACAATGAACTTATGCTATACCCACATGTTCACAATGTCTTCCATGTTAAAGCTATACCTTGTATGTGTTTGATTGAATGCTCATGAGATTAGTTTAATGAAATTATGATCTGTTAGTATGTATTCCTATTCATGTGCAAGTTCATGACCTTCAAGTGATTGATGAAATGCCTCATAGATAGTAGTGTGAGTTGTTGACTATTGTCAAGTATTCAAGAATTGTCATGTCTTATTACTTTCATGCTATCGAGTCCTGAGTGTATTTAATACCCGATAATTTAGTTATATTCCTAGAGCCAATGTCAGTTACAAAATAGTCTTAATCATGTCATGATCAGTAGTACTCTAGTTCAGTCCTAAGTAAACTTAGTCAGATGACAGAACTCAGTAGTATTCTGTCAGTCAACAGAACTCAGTAAACTCAGCTCAGTTCAGTTAATCAGTACAATTAGTAATAGATCTGTCCAGCCTAGTAGGAACTAGGAAATCAGTTCAATGTCTATTTAGTTGGGAGTAGGATTCAGCATCGAGTGAACCCAAGGATGGGGACTCACCTGCCAGCAGAGGGTGTGACCTTAGAAGCAGTT
Organism: Capsicum annuum; assembly: GCF_002878395.1. Lineage (NCBI taxonomy): Eukaryota > Viridiplantae > Streptophyta > Magnoliopsida > Solanales > Solanaceae > Capsicum > Capsicum annuum. The sequence goes on along the minus strand of NC_061121.1, from coordinate 180,882,108 downwards.
TTTCCATTCCATAACTACATAGCTTATGTAGATTGAGACATCAAAACCTACTAGTTGAGAGTTGATGAGGTGGCTTAACCTGACAGTTGAGGGTCCCAACATTCTTATTTGAGAACCTGCTATTAAGGGTATCTCTTTAGTATCTTTACCCATGGCATGGTACTGACACCCTTCCAACTGGGGTTACAGGTTGGACACTAAATCTATTAAAAAAAGGGCATATCGATTAGATGATTACCTTCGACAATCTCATTCTCAGTCTTTAGTAAAAAAAACTCAGATAGTTCTATAGATTTCAAGATTGTTAGATACAGTCACTTAGCTTAGTACGGAACTCAGCTAGTTCCACCAGAAATAGGACTATCAGACACAGTCACTCAGTAAATAGTATATCAGTTATCAGTTATATCAGTTATTAGTAATCCATGTTATCAGTAAACTCAGTATTCAGAATCCTTATGACATAAGATATAGTTATGTATTCATGCATGAATTCTCACGCAGTCATGTTCATGTTATTCAGTCAGTTATAGTTCATATAAATGAACCCTTGCATTCAGACTTACCTTACTTTATGTACCAGTATATTTACACGTACTGACATATACTTTTGTTTTGCGCTATAGTGTTTTGTACCTTAGGTTTAGATGTACGTGCCCCAGAGCATTATTAGCAATTAAGACATTCAGCCAACAGTCGTAGACTAGTAGTGAGTCCTCATCATTCGAGGATATACTTTTATTTCATTATCTCATTAGATTCAGCATTTCACTAGATGGAGTTAGTTGAGGGATTATCCCATCAACTCCTTATTCAGACAGTTCAGTTTAGAGGCTTTTTAGACTAGATGTTTAGAAAGTATTTAGTATTTTAGATTCTAATGTTTTATCAGACTTCATCAATTTTCTTTTTATCAGTATTATAGTTTTGAACCTTATGGCATTTCAGCCTATTATTCTGCATTACACCATATTATGATTTAGTTATTACAGCAGGTACCAGCCATGGGTTAGCTTGAGGTCCTTCAGGATTATGAGCACCGTGTAGCGTCCGAGGTACAGATTTGGGGCGTTGGAAACTTGGTATCAGAGCCTAAGGTTCAACAGTATCCTAGAAAGTCTGAAAGTGGCACCACACTTATGGATTGGAAGCTAAGAGATATTTTAGGAACAGTTTCTTTTTTTCAGTATTCATGTCGTGTGAGTGAGCATAAGCTCCAGATAAACTCTCTTTTAATACAAGTTTCTCTTCTATCTACAGAAAATGCCTCCAAAGAGGATTCAGGTAATAACGCTCAACTTACACCTCAATTTAGTGCAAGGTAGGCGTCGTCAATATATTTTCCCAACTTTGGAGTTGGGGTCGAATCCACAAGGAACAATGTAAGTGGTGATTAAATCAATTTGAAATTATAGATACAATTTTAATTCAAACGAATAATACAAAAAGATAAAATGGGGGTTTTAATGATTAGCAACTAATTATCGATCGCTTTAATTAGTGTTTGTAATCAAGATTTTATAAAGTAACCAGAATTATGTTCACTAGGGCTTACGGTACATGACAGATGCTAAAGGTGACTTAAGATTCTCACGGTGGTTAAGATAACAAGCTATCTTTATCAATGATATGCTTAAATTTCTCTCGACCTATTTAAGTGTCTAATTTCCTAATCCTCTCGGACTTAGGGAATTTCTGTTCATTGTCCATATTTTACCTCAGGTTAACCAACCTTGTTACAGCGCTGATTATTAAACAAAGTATTTCTGAGTCCCTATTGATAATTCACTTCCTACTGTATACGATTTCTTTCTTAAGCAAATCAAAGTAGGTGTGTCTACTATTTGCAACTAACAAACGTTAATTAAAATCTCAGAATTATCAAGAAATCCGAACACCTATTAAATCTTGAGTGTTTAGCACATTGTCATGACCTAACCCTAGATCCCATAATTCAGGTTAATGGATTTTAGCTACTCATGATGCAAGGAACAAGTACACAAATTGAATTCATAAGTGAGAATATTAACTTACAACGATGATGAAAATCAAGAAGTATAACTTGAATTGAACCACAGTACAAAACTCCTACAATATTTTAACTAGCGAGAGAGAAATATCTTATGTTTTTCGAATAAAGATGAGTCCCAAAAAAAATTCCTCCCTATAAAACCCTAAAACAAGGATTTAAATAGTTTAACCTAATTAAGGAAATAAAATCAAAGTTATAGATTTTCCTCGAAATAGATGACAATGTCCGTGATGGCTTATCATGAGTATGACGGCTTATCACGGATGTCGTTAGCTCCTCTGCACTTTTATATTTCACTGCCTAAGGCTAACAATGATGATGATGTCTTATCACTAGCCTGACGACGTGTCATGGATGTCGTCACAAAATTGTCTTCAACTTTTATCTTTTGTTTAAGGCTAACGACTCTCCTGACGCCTTATCACCAGCCTAACACCTTATCACAAAGTATCGTCATAACTTCAACTCATGCCAAATCTCTGGTTAAGTCTGATGACAACTGTAATATCCTATCATAGGGTTGACAACTTATCACAGATGTCGTTAGCCACACTTCTCTTTAGATTCCTCCAGATTTTAACTTCTTTACTTCCATTCTTGTTGGTTCTTTATGCCATTAGCTTAAACTGTAAAATAAGACATAAACAAATCATAAACGACAAAAATTGCTTAAGACTTCGCAATTATTCTTGGTTAAAGGTCTTAAATGTGTTAGCAATTGCTCACACATCAACACCCTCAACTTAAAACAATTGCTTGTCCTTAAGAAACTCAACACAACTAAGAGAACACATAGCATATTCAGTAGCCAATTTTCTCTTTTAAGCTCAAAGCATAGTTACCACCTCCAAGGTTAATCTAATTAAAACCAACTGTGTATTTCATTAAAGAAAAATAATGTAACATAAAGGACTCAAGCGATGGCATCGAATTAGCAACAATAATCATGCGTATATACAAATTACACTTCCCAAACAAGTAGGCAACTAGCAATACAACTGATGTGCCCTTACAACAAAGAAATCCCCTTTTTCTCATAGCAGACATCACATATATAACCATGGGGCCAATCATAAGACACTCATTCTCTAAATGAAGTTCGAATCAATGTATGCTGAATACCATAGGCTTGCCCTTATTGTCATTACCATAATCGTCAGACAGGTTAGCTAGGATCACTATAGGTCTTCTCTTTGTCTTGTAATGTAGGCGAGGGGATGGTATGATACTCGATGATATTTAAAGTGACTAATCCTCCTTGACACTACGCTAACCTCTTAGAGTTTCACTTTTGAACCTTTTTATCTTCCTCTCTTTTATTGATCACGCATGCTCAAGGTGGGTTCTATCTTTTAAAAAACCAAATTATCTTTTTCTAATCTTTTACACAACTTTTTCTTTTCTTATTCTTTTGGCACCACACCCGGCTTTTTATTTTTTCTTTATTCTACCTCTCTTCCTACTCATTTTACATTACGCACCCCTATGATAGCCACCCTCAACTTAGGCTATTTACCTAAGTCAAGGTGCACAGTGTCCAAGGAGGACGAGGGGTAAAATAGGTTCATTATGATATAAATGGGAAGGTGATAGATATCATAAAGAAACAGGAAATTTAGGCTCAAAAACAAGGATCAAAGGATATTATGTACACAGGGAAGGTCATTTAGGCTAAAAGTGGGCTAGAATCAAAACGGCCTATGATCCTCTCCTAACCACTATACTACAACCAAGGCAAAACCAACCGGGCAAGTTCTGGCTTTAACACACAATAGGAACTAGGTAGTAGCTCAAACACACATGGCACAAAAGTACATCACAAACTACTACCCATTCGGTTCATGCACTTGTTAGCAGTGATTATCATGTCCCTAGTACTAATTCCATAACAAGATGCATAGTGGTCACACATAAATGCATATCACACAATTATAAAATAGACCATTGGAGAGGTATTGAAAAATCAACAAAAACATATTAACTGCCTAAGGTATTTGTATTTCTCCTAGTCAACTACACATATTACAAAACAAAACACAATACGCCTAAACATGCCGGCTCTACTAAGAACAAGACTCTGGAGAAAAGAGGCACGGCAACAAAAACCCCAAGAGGACATCAACACCCACAAGTAGCCTCACCCTCAACTTAAAATTATGCAATGTCCCTAATGCGTCAAACCAAAACAAGAGAGTTAGAAATATACCTGTGGCACCATGGGTGCCAAGATCTGATGTCAATCACATAATATGAATACAAACAACAAAATGCCTTGAGTTATCTCCCAAGCGGTGCCTAATTTAATGTCGCGGTACGACATCATTCAGTCATCCTTTATCCCTTCACTTAGACGATTTGAATTGTCAGCCCATCTTTTAATCGTTACATCTTCTAGGTGTGTTGGACAAATAAAAGGGCATAATAAGGAATGTTCTATCACGTCACTTTGAAGACTTAAACTGTTTGTCCAATTTTGCATCAAACTTTCATGTGGACTCATTGGGCACTGGTGAGAATATTAAAAAGACACTAAATGGACATCGATCTTTAACCTTCTTGGCCTTCAAGATTAGGGATGTAGTATACCCTTTCAGAAGGACAAACTCCAAAATGTAAGAATTTTCCTCCTTATTTTTAAAATTTATCATTTGCTTGAGTAATTCTACTTTCATCACATTCACCAAGCATAATGTTGGTGGTTCGAATGAGGAATAACTCTCAATTTTGGAGTAGTATCCCTATTAGTATTTTTACCCCAAAATAGACTAGAGTCTTCACAAGGATTGTGCTTGATTTCTTCTTTTGACTCTAGTACCATTTCCTCATCTTTGGCATCTTTGTTCGTGAATGGTTCGGTTGGTTGAGAAATCACTGAGGGCTGCTCATCATCAAGCTCAACATCAATATAGGTTTCTTGCTCTTCATCTTCACATTCTTCCATTATGTTAAATAATTCCATAGACAAGATATCATCTAACATAATGTAGAAAAGTGCTTTGAATGCTTGACCTCTATATCCATCTCTTCTATCATTCTTGTTTCCTCATTATTTTCCCTTATGTCTTAATGTATATCATGTATGATATAATTGATTATGTCCATACAATCCAACATTTGTTGAAGTATAGCTTCAATGCCACTCTTTTCGGTGCTTCATTCTTCCTGTTTTTGACCATAAGACCTATCAAAATCATAAGAAGAACTAGAATTTGGGTAAGCATACCGGGGAAGGGGACATTTGGGCAATCACTCCAATATCCATCTTGACCACCACATAATGAATAATCATACTCCAGGTAGGATGGAGATGCTACACACATCTCTCTCCGAGGACCATAGCTATAATCTTGTCAAAAGTGAGGTCCATCATAATATGGACATGGATTATCAAGATAAGATTTCCAACCACCAAGCTCATGTTCATTCCACGATGCCATAGTAATAAGTAAACTAAAATAAAAGTCTACAAAACACAAGAAATAAAAGTGAACTAAAAACAAATATTTACAAGTTTGAATTCAATACGCCAAATTGTTCCCCGGCAACGGCGCCATTTTAAATAACGCTCAACTTACACCTCAATTTAGTCCAAGGCATTCTTCGTCAATATATTTACCCAACTTTGGAGTTAGGGTCGAATCCACAAGGAACAATGTGAGTGGCGATTAAATTAATTTGAAACTATAGCTACAAGTTTAATTCAAATGAATAATGCAAAAAGATAAAGTAGGGGTTTTTAATGATTAGTAACTAATTGTCGATAGCTTTAATCAGTGATTGTAATCAAGATTTTATGAAGTAACCAGAATTATGTTCACTAGGGCTTACGGTACATGACAGATGCTATAGGTGACTCAAGATTCTCATGGTGGTTAGGATAATAAGCTATCTTTATCGATGATATGCTCAAATATCTCTCTACCTATTTAAGCGTCTAATTTCCTAATCCTTTTGGACTTAGGGAATTTCTGTTCACTATCCAAATTTTATCTCAGGTTAACCAACCTTGTTACAGCGTTGATTATTAAACGAAGTATTTTTGAGTCCCTGCTGATAATTCACTTCCTACTGTATATGATTTCTTTCTCAAGCAAATCAAAGTAGGTGTGTCTACTGTTTGCAACCAACAGACATTAATTAAAATCTCAGAATTATCAAGAAATCCTAACACCTATTAAATCTTGAGTGTTTAGTACATCGTCATGATCTAAACCTAGATCCCATAATTCAGGTTAATCAAGTTTAGCTACTCATGATGTAAGGAACAAGTACACAAATTGAATTCATAAGTGAGAAGATTAACTTACAAAAATGATGAAAATTAAGAAGTATAATTTGAATTAAACCACAGTACAAAACTCCCAAAATATTTTAACTAGCGAGAGAGAAATATCGTATGTTTTTCGAATAAAAATAGGTCCCAAAAAAATTCCTCCCTAGAAAACCCTAAAACAAGGCTTTAAATAGTTTAACCTAATTAAGGAAATAAAATCAAAGTTATAGATTTTCCTCAGAATAGATGTCGACGTCCGTGATGGCTTATCATAAGTATGACGGCTTATCACGAATGTTGTCTTCTCCTCTGCACTTTTGGCTTTCACTGCCTAAGGCTGACGACGACGATGACGCCTTATCACCAGCCTGACGATATGTCATGAATGTCATCATAGAATTATCTTTAACTTCCATCTTCTATTAAAGGCTAACGATGCTTCTGATGCCTTATCACCAGCCTGACGCCTTATCACAAAGTGTCATCATACCTTTAACTCATGCCAAATCTCTGGTTAAGTCTGATGACAACTGTGACAGCTAATCACAGGGCTGACGACTTATCACAGATGTCATCATCCAGACTTCTCTTCAGAGACCTCCAGATTTTAACTTCTTTGCTTCTATTCTTGGTTTTCTTTATCCTATCAGCTTAAACTGTAAAATCAGACATAAACAAATCAAAAACGACAAAAGTTGCTTAAGACTTTGTAATTATTCTTGATTAAAGGTCTTAAATGTATTAGTAATTGCTCACACATCATCAGGGAAGAGGAATGAGAGTTCAGCCAGCCCCTCATCTCAACTAGCCCAATCCTTTGGGTGAACATATCTCCTACACGGAGTTTAGAGTAGCATTCACCTCCCTAGATTATTCTATGACAACTCAAAATAAATGTCCAATTGCCGTTCTAGCCATCCCAGTGGCCAATACCACAGCAGCCAAGATTTAGGACTTCACCCAAATTAACTCTCCATCTTTTTTTGGGTCTAAGTCAGATGAGGACCCTCAAGAGTATCTTGATCAGGTGTAAAAGATTACTAAAATTATAGGGCTGACAGCTAGTGAGAGTGCTGAGCTAGCTATATATCTATTGCAGGATATGGCTCACACTTAGTTCAAACAGTAGAAAGCACAGAGGGACATAGATGCAGGGCCTATTAAATGGGAGAAGTTTATGACTACTTTTCTAAATAGATTCTTTCCCCTAAAGCTGAGAGAAGCTAAGGTTTTAGAGTTTATTAATCTGAAGCATGGCAATATGATTGTGAAAGAGTGTTCTCTCAAGTTTACTCAATTAGCTAGATATATTTCTTATGTGGTGGCAGATAGTAGATCCTGAATGAGTAAGTTTGTCTTGAGGGAGAATGATAGTGTGGTCAAAGAGTGCAGAACCACAATATTGATTAGTGAGATGGACTTGTCTAGGATAATGATACATGCTCAGTAGATAGAGGAGCATAACAATAAGGAGAGAGAGAAGTAGAACAAGAGAGCTAGAACAGGTAGTTTCAACTTTGCTCAGCCTAAGTCAGAGGGTTAAAACTGTTCTCAGTTCTTTCTAAAATCTTTAGTTCCAGATCCATCCTCAGCTAATGCTCCACTACCAAAATTCAGAGATGATAATAGCGATAGGGCTCTAGGCCCTAACTCTGAGGGTAGTATTAGTAGTACCAAAACCAATCTTCTTTATCAGACTTGTGGATAGAACCATCAGGGTATTTGCAGAGCTGGCAGTGATGTTTGTTTTAGATGTGGAAAGCCAGGCCACAGAGTCAGAGATTATCCCTGGTCAGGTTTTTAGGGTCAATGAAACCATCCTCTAGCTTAGTCCGATCGCTTGAATCAACAGGGTGCCTTATGCAGTGCCACCAGTGGGCAACGTCCAAATAGACTCTATGCTCTTCAATCCTAGAAGGATTAGGAAAATTCTCCTAATGTGGTCACTGGTACATTACAGATCTTTCATATATATGTTTATGTTTTACTAGATCTAGGGGCTTCCTTGTCTTTTATTACTCCTTATATTATAGTTGATTTTAGAGTCAGTCCTGAAATTCTAGCAAAGCTTTTCTCAGTCTCTACCCTAGTGGGTAAATCCATCATAGCCCAATGGGTATACAGGAAACGTCCATTTATGGTATCTCCGAAAATGACTTCAGCAAACTTAGTCGAATAAGAGATGACTGATTTTGATGTCATTCTCGACATAGATTGGCTTTATTCCTACACTGCCTTAGTCGACTGTAGAAATAGAATTGTCTAGTTCCAGTTCCCCAATGAACCCATGCTAGAGTGGAGGGATAGTACTTTAGCATTTAGGGTTCATCTTGTCTCTTACCTTTGGGTGAGAAAATGATATCTAAGGGATGTGTATATCACCTTGTATGAGTCAAGGACTCTAGTTCAAAAACCCCTACTCTTGAATTAGTGTTAGTAGCATGTGAATTCCCAGATGTATTTCCTGAAGATTTTCTCAAAATTCCTCCCGAAAGGGAAATTGATTTTGGAATTAATCTTCTCCCAGATACTCAGCCCTTATCTATTCTGCCATACAGAATGGCACCTGCAGAACTCAAAGAATTAAAAGAATAGTTGAAGGATCTCCTAAACAAGGGATTCATAAGACCTAGTGAGTCCCCTTAGGATGCACCAATTTTATTCGTGCATAAGAAAGATGGTTCTCTTAGGATGTGCATTGACTACCACTAATTAAATAAAGTCATGATAAAAAATAAGTATCCCCTTCCCAGAATCGATGAATTATTTGACAAAATTCAAGGCGCTAATTACTTTTCTAAGATAGACCTCAGATCAGGCTATCATCAGCTCAGATTCAAAGAATGTGACATCTCAAAGACAGCTTTCAAAACTCGGTATGGTCACTTTGAATTCTTAGTCATATCCTTTGGTCTTACCAATGGCCCAACAATTTTCATGGACTTGATAAATCGTGTGTTCAAGCAGTACTTGGACATGTTTGTCATAGTTTTCATAGATGATATCCTGGTTTACTCTCACAGTGAACATGATCATGTAGACCATCTCAGAATAGTAGTGCAGACTCTCATAAATCACCAATTGTTTGCCAAATTTAGTAAGTGCAAATTTTTACTAACGTCGGTAACATTCCTTGGCATATCATTTATGGTGATGGCATTAAGGTGGATCCCCAAAAGATAGAATCGGTGAAAAACTAGTCCAGACCCATCTCTCCATCATATATCAAGAGTTTCTTGGGTTTGGCTGGTTATTACAGGTGGTTTGTTGAGGGATTTTCATCTATTTCATCCCTTATGACCAGATTGACTTGGAAGAAAGTCAAATTTCAGTGGTCAGATTCTTGCGAGAGGAGTTTTCAGGACTTAAAGACTCGACTCACCTCAACTCTAGTTTTGACTTTTCTAGATGGTTCAGATAGGTTTATGGTATATTTTGATGCATCCAGAGTAGGTTTGGGTTATGTCCTTATGTAGCATGGCAAGGTCATAGCCTACGCCTCCAAATAGCTTAAACCTCATGAGAAGAATTATCTGACTCATGATCTCGAGTTAGCAGCAGTAGTGTTTGCCTTAAAGATTTGGAGGCACTACTTGTATGGGGTGCACGTACATGTGTTCACAAATCACAAAAGCCTCCAGTATGTGTTTTCTCAAAAAGACTTAAACCTTCATTAGAGAAGGTGCTTGGAGTTGTTGAAAGATTATGATATAAGCATTTTGTATTTCCCAGGCAAGGCCAATGTAGTGGTTGATGCTCTCAGTAGACTGTCTATGGGTAGTTTTGCTTATGTTGAGAACAGTAAGAAGAAGTTAGTTTAGGAAGTTCATCAGCTTTCCCGACTAGGTGTTCGCTTAGTCGATTCAGCAGAAGGTAGTGTGTGACTTCAAAACAATTCAGAATCATCTCTAGTTTTTGAAGTAAAGGAAAAGAAAGATAGAGATCCCAGTTTAGTCAAGTTGAAAAAGTTAGTCAGAGATTAGAAGGTGGAGGTTTTCTCCTAAGGGGGAGATGGCATTTTACGTTGTCAGGGTTATCTATGTGTACCAGGTGTAGATGACTTAAAGCAGCAAATTCTTATAGAGGCACATGGTACGCGTTACTCTATTCATCTAGGGGCTACTAAGATGTACCGTGATTTATGAGATATCTATTGGTGGAGTGGGATGAAGAGAGATATTATAGAATTCATGGCTAAGTGCTCAACATGTTATCAGGTTATAATTGAGCATCAGAAGCCAAGTGAATCTATACAGGAGTTTATTATCCCTACTTGAAAGTGGAAAAAAGTGAACATGGACTTTGTGATGGGTTTGCCTCGTACTCATCGTCAGCACAATTCAGTTTAGGTCATTATAGATAGGGTGACCAAATCTGCTCACTTTCTTCCAGTCCATACCTCATATTTAACTAAGGATTATGCCAAACTCTATATCAGATAATTGATTAGATTGTACGGTGTTCCATTGTCCGTTGTCTCAGAGAGAGGTACCTAGTTCACCTCTCATTTCTGGAAGGCATTCCAAAAGGGTCTTGGTACTCAAGTTCACCTCAGTACGGCCTTTCATCCCCAGATAGATAGTCAAGCAGAAAGGACCATTTAGACTTTGGAAGATATATTACGAGTGTGTGTGATAGATTTTAAACAAAGTTGGGATAACTACTTGCCTTTGATTGAGTTTACATACAATAATAGCTATCATTCCAGCATTCAGTTGGCTCTATTCGAAGCTCTTTATAGTAGGAGATACAGATCTCCAATTTTTTGGTTCAAGGTGGGTAAGGCTATAGTTGTAGGTCCTGACCTAGTATTCGATACCTTAGAGAAAGTTCATTTGATCAGAGAGAGGCTCAAGATAGCTCAAAGCCGACAGAAATCATACACAAATGTGCGTAGAAAGGATCTCAATTTTGATATTGGTGATGATGTGTATTTGAAAATATCTCCCATGAATGGAGTAAAGAGGTTTGGCAAGAAGGGAAAGCTCAGTCCCCGATATGTCGGTCCCTTCAAAATTCTCAGTCACTTCGGCAAAGTAGCTTACGAGCTTGAGTTGCCTTCAGATTTATCTTAAGTCCATCTAGTGTTCCATGTCTCCTTGCTAAAAAAGTGCATAGTTGGCCCAATAGTTTTAGTCCCTATATAGAGCATAGATGTTGAGAACAACCTCTCTTTTGAAGAGATTCTAGTCGAAATCCTTGACTATCAAACTCGCAGATTGAGGAACAAAGAAGTCCCTCTAGTCAAAGTTCTTTGGCAGAATCAGTCCGTTGAGGGAGCTACTTGGGAAGCAGAAGCAGACATGCCGACCAATTATCCTCACCTCTTTTTTGCTAATCCAGACTCATCCTAAGGTAATGGATTTTCTTAAGCTTATTCTATTTCATGCTCAAATTTCCATTACAAACTTGGTATCATTTACCTTTGCATATTGAGTTATATGTTCATGAGTCAGTTCAATCATGTATTCATGCATCAGATATGCATGATCAGTATGAGAAACCCAGCTTATCAGCACTCTCAGTTAGGTATTCATGAACCAGCTCAATTATGTACTCATGTATCAGATATGTATGTTCAGTGTGATAATTCGGTATATCTGTAATATTAGTCCTATAGTCATGTCCTAGATGTTCATGTCCAGTTAGTAGATACAGCCTACTAGTACTCTCAGTTTAGTCAGTCTCATTCAAGGACGAATGTTTCCAAGGGGGAGATATTGTAAAACCCCACAAAATTCCTAACTTAATTCAGTCATTTAATCTTATTACAGGTTGGACCCTGAATCTATTCAGAAAAAGGGACATATCGGTTAGATGATTACCTTCCACAGTCTCAGTCTCAGTTTCAGTCTTCAGTAAAGAACTCAGACAATTCTACATATTTTAGTACTATTAGATACAGTCACTCAACTCAGTATATAACTCAGCTAGTTCCATCAGAAATAGGACTGTTAGACACAGTCACTCAGTAAATAGTATATTAGTTATTAGTTATTAGTTATATCAGTTACCAGTAATCCATATTATTAGTAAACTCAGTATTCAGAATCCTTATGACTTTAGTTACAGTTATGTATTCATGCGTGTATTCTCACACAGTCATGTTTATATTATTCAGTCTATTATAGTTCGTATATATGAACCCTTGTATTCAGCCTTACCTCACTTTGTATACCAGTTCATTCACACGTACTGACGCATACTTTTCTTTTGTGCTATGGTGTTTTATACCATAGGTGTAGACGTACGGGCCCCAGAGCATTCTTAGCAGTTTAGACATTCAGCCAGCAGTAGTAGACTAGCAGTGACTCCTCATATCTGAGGAAATTCTTTTATTTCATTATCTCAATAGATTCAGTATTTTAGTAAATGGAGTTAGTTGGGGGATTGTCGCATCAACTCCTTATTCAGACAGTTCAGTTTAGAGGCTTTTTAGACTAGATGTTCAGACAGTATTCAGTATTTTAGATTCTGATGTTTTATCAACTTTATCATTTTTATTTTCATCAATATTACAGTTTTGAACCTTATGGCATTTCATCCCATTATTTTGCATTATATCGTATTATTATTCAGTTATTGTAGCAGGTACCAGTCATGGTTAGTTTGTGGTCCTTCCGGATTATGAGCATCATGTAGATTTCAGGGTATAGACTTGGTCGATGGAGTCATATGGTTCTTCATATTATGATCTAGTTGTTTTGGAGAATAAGAGTAATATCTCATATCGATAAATGTATGAACTATCTAATTATTTTCACCATTATCATCCCAATTAAAATTAAACAACTAATTAATCCTTAATAGATACCTCACATATTGTTTCATTAATCACATCAATGATAGAAACAACTCTTATGTTTTTTGTCTTATATACTGATAGACATGCTTTAAATGCTATTTCTTCATAGTTTAGTTTAAACTTCAATTAACCATTTTCCATATTAACAAATGCCATTTCGATATCTAAGAATGGTCGCCCCATAATTATATGGAACTTAAAATCAACCTCGCAATCCAAAATGACAAATTAAAAAGGAAAAACAAAGGTCCAAACCTTCACCAAAACATCGTAGTGTATTCCAAATGATGCTTCATAGTGTGATCCACCATAAGTATTTCCATATTTATGTGTTTAGGGGATCACAAACCTAATTATTTGAATACAGAAAGTAGCATAAGATTTATGCTTGCACCTAGGTCATACAATTCCTTTGCAAAATTGAATTCCCCAATATGATCCTTTTTTATGACAACAGAAAGGGAAGCTATTGCACTAAAGTAGTACAAATTTTCAATCGACTCAAAGCTACCAGTTCTCTTCTTTGTCATTAGATCCTTCATGAACTTCACATTACCTAACACTGCTCAAGTACCTCTACTAATGTGATGTTTATAGGCAATTCCTTCACTATGGCTATGAACTTGTGGAATTTTCCATCGTCCACTTTCTTATTTATGCATTATGGAAATGGATTTTGAGGTTGTGGAATGGGATTCAATATTTTTAGAACCTCTTTTTTTCCCTTATCAATACTAGTCCTATTTGCATTAACTAGAAACTTTTCACCTTTCTCTCGACACTTATCAACAACAATTTGATCTTCACGATCAACTACTTTATTTTTGTCAAGGATATCTTCTACAACAACCAGTGTTGGTTGCCTATTCATTTGCATTTTTCTCCAAGTAGTGACTGCCATGCAATTATTATTATTTCTTAGATTTGGCACAGTATCACTTGGCAAGGTACCATTATTCTTTTGATTTAAAAAAGCAAAAATCCACCCTATTTTTTTTGTCTAGCTACTTGATAAGGGTGGAATGAGGGTCGGTGAACGTGTTCACATTAGCAATATCACCATGAATGTCCTTGATCCTAGCATCAGTGGATTCTACCCATTTAAGCATCTTTGCCATCATGTCCTCTAATCTAGAACCACGAACATCACCTTGATTTTAACTCCTTAGAGGGGATATAGAGCATGATTTGACTATTCTTATAACTATCTTTGTTCCTCTAATTGGATTGCTCTCTATATTAACTCATGTATCTATACCAAACTTGTCATAATTATTATCCTTGTAATATGAGTTGTTATCCTTGTAATAGTCCCTACCTTTATTTCCTTGACCTTGGTATTAATAGTCTTGCTTAGACCCTTGGGCATTAGATTACAAACCCTCATTTGTCTGTTCACAAAATTTTCCTCCTCTTCAGAGTAGGGATCATAATTACCATGCCTTGGCACTATACCTTTTAAAAACATTAACCTACTCAGAGTTGACCCTCATTAAGTTCTTTGTAATTAGTTCCATTTAAGTCCTTATATAAGTCTTATCCTAATAGTGTTCCTCTTCTCTTCTATGTTGCTTAGCCGATATTACCTTAGGATAAGTACCTATAGTGACCTTAAACTCTCAATTGTACCATGCTTTGTTAGTCTTACTAACTCGATCTAGAATCACAACTACATTTGTATAAGTATGTGACATCAATGAACCCCTAACAATAGTATCAACTACCAGCTTAGTTGTAGAATTTGGTGATTAGTAAAATATCTCCTTGATATTGTCATTATCTAGCTTTTGCTTGGTACTACTTCAAATTCTTACTGAACCTCTACCAAACCTCATGCAAAGTTTCTTTAGTCAGCTGCCTATAGTTGTTGATCCCATCGCTCTACTGTAGCATTCTAGAAGGTGACAAAACTCTCTCTAGAAAAGCTTTAATCAATCTCTCCAATTAGTAAAGGGGTTATTAGAAATTTATCCAACCATAGAGTTGCTTCCCCATATAGTGATAACGGATACAACCACAACCTGATACCATTCTAACTTACACTTTACAGCTAATATGCCTTAATTATTTCCACAAATTTGATTAAGTAGAGTCTTGGATCATCTCCCATAGCACCTCCAAATAGGACCTTCATATTCAGTAGTTATATCATAGTCCTTGTGATGCCAAACTTAACACCAGGGGATATTACAGGAGAAACTATGGCAATAGTAGTTTTTTGGGATGATGGACCTTTGTTCTTATGTGAATTATTAGAATCTTCAGTAGTTTGTGCATTTTCATAGTTAGCACAAGCTTTAGCCTCTACAACTATTCATTTTTCTTTAGCCTGTCTAGATGATGCTTCCTCTTAAATTTCTTGGGAGCTCACCTTTCTTAGAATATGTTGAGCTCCTGGTTATTGGGAAATAAGGTATTACCTTGAATTTAAGTGTTTAACATAAATGAACCTTCACTCCTAAAGAAATAGAATGAACAAATAAAAGTAAATTAAGAAATAAGGATTAATAGTCAAATTGACATAACTGAACTAATCCTAAATTGTATTCCCTGCTAAAGTTTTAAAAATTTGATATGCTCAAATTACACCTTATAATGAATTTAACATAGCTGTTGATCAAATATAGAACCAAACTAGGTTGGAGTCGATCTGATAGGGAATGGGCTAGAAACCAGGTCAATGCATTTATTTAAACTAGTAGTTGTTTATTTCAAAAAGGGTTTTTTAAGTAACAGTATAGTTTGTAAGCCCTTTTTAGACAATTGACAAAGTATTAAATTATTGTTTGTATCAATTAGTAAGAACGGACTAGGACTGGTGTTCCTCATGATTTCATAACTTAGTAAGCATAATGTACTAGTGATTTATCCCAATCCTTAGCATGCAAAATTGGTAAATTAGGTTCACCTAAATGGCTTTTAGCCTAATTCAAATGAATATCACTTAGTCAGTGATTTGGTCTTTAAGAGTTTGTTATGGACTTCAACCCTTAATCTCAAATTAGCTTTCCCTAGTTAAGGCTCAAGCTATTTGATGAGAGTTGGTATCCTTAAATATATGTTGTTAATCTCTTTTCATTTTATTTACCTCTTTGGTCAAGTAAATTAATAATTAAGGTGAGTTTTAATATTTGTAATCATTAAAAATCAATCACTACAAAGAGAAAAACAATGCATGCATGAATATCATCCAAGACTTACTAAGTACTTTTACATACTTTGTTAATTCATCATGGTTCTCATAATCCTACTTATGGGATTTAGCTACTCGGTTTTTCAAGAACATAATCAAAATTTATGGTAGAAAACATAACTAAGAACTTATGTATTGAGTAGATCAAATCCAGAATCTTGAATTATCAAATCACAACCAATACTCAAGAATCAATGGATGTTAATGCTCAAAACTAAGGAGAAGTATAGTCTTAAGCAACATAAAATGTAATAATGTATTTAAGGTGTGTCAACTATAAATAAATATCTATGGGAAGTATTTATAAACAAAATAAAACCTATTCTTAATAAAATAGGAAAGCATACACATCATCATACCATGATTCATAGGTCTGGATCACGACTCGTGGCCAATAAGGTAAAATCCATGGTATTTAAAAGTTTGTCAGTTTCTTTAGTATCTCATAAGATAGTGTATGACTCATAGTCCTGACTTACAGGTAATACTGAGACTCTTGATAATTTTATGCATTTTAAAATCCTTCTCTTTATGAATCTCAAAATGAGTCAATATGATTGTGGTTTGACATCACAATTCATAGGTTGCCTCATATTATTGGATCTAATTTCAAACTTTTTATAATTCACTTCATAGGTCAGGGTATGACTTATTTTATCATGTCAAGATTCGTTGTATCAACATCATAACTCAATGTTGTTGATCAATAGTATGCAATGAGTACAGTTTATACTCTTATATTATGGTTCATATTATCATCACACAAGTGAATTGTACTCATAAATTATGGTTCATACTATCATCCCACAAGTCAACAATTAGACTTTTTATCTTATTTTTTATTTTTAGATTTTAGGGCTTATTTTCCTGGACAAACAAATAAAAACACATCATATCTAATAGAACATACTCAAGAACATGAATAATTTCTATATTTTAAGTATCAAAAGTATAGTCAAATTATATTACATCAACCACCAGCCAGTTGAAGAGATGGTACATGATTTTTTTTTATAAAAGGTGATAGGGCTCAGTATTGTACTTTTTTGGTAGGCTGGAGATAGAGACTTTAGATGTAGTTATCACAAGTGTCATCTCAGTATCGACCTACTTTAGTGTTATTAGATCCTAGTTCTACATTCTCTTGTGTGCTTATTTATTTCTGCATCGGGTCTTGATATGATAAATGGGTCTATTATTGTACTAATTTATATTTCTACACTAGTAGGTAATCCTTTAGTGGTAAATTGGATGTACCAACCTTTTTTGTGACTATTTTAGGGTATGATACTTAGGTAGACTTAAGTATTCTAGCTATGGTAGATTTTTATATGATTTTAGGTATGGATTGGTTTTTCTATATCATGTTATCTAAGATTAGCATACCAAGATAGTAACTTTAGTCATTCAAAGTGTCCTATTGTATTTGAAAGGTACCTAGGGTTCATATCCTAAGAGGGTAAGTTCCTTAATCCAAGCTCAATAGTTGGTTGAAAAAGGGTTTCTTTCTTGTTTGTCCTAAGTACCAGAAACTAGTGTTGAGGGTAGTTAAGAGAATTTATGGATGTGTTTCCTACAAATTTTTTAGGTGTTTCTTTTGATAGAAGCATTGATTTGGACCTTAGAACTAACCCGATCTTTATTCCTCCTTATAAAATGGATCTGATAAAATTGAAAATTTTAAAGGATCAGTTGTAGGATTTATTGAGTAAGGATTTTTTTTTATACCTAGAATTTCATCTTAAGGTGCTCCTATGTTGATTAAATAGAAAAGGATGGGTCTGTGCATATATGTATTGATCATCAATAATTAAGAAAGGTTTCCATCAAGATCAAGTACCCTTTTTCATGTTTTAATTATTTATTTTATCAGTTTTATGGTTCTTTTATGCTCTCAAAGATTGACAAGAGATTGAGGTACCATTATTTGAGTATTAGGAATTCAAACATTGTTAATATGACTTTTAGGACTCAATGTGGTCATTATGAGTTTTTGGTTATGGCCTTTAGGTTTAACAATGCCTCAGTGGTATTTATAGAGTTGATAAATGAGGTATTTTGGCTTTATCTTGATTTCTTCATGATTGTGTTCATTGATGATATCTTGGTGTGTCACAAAAGTGATACAAATTATATGAAATATTTGAGGATTATGCTTCAGAGGTTGAATAATATGAAGTAGTATGCTAAGTTCTCTAAGTATGAAATTGGCTTAGTTTTGTCGAATTCATAGGGAATGTGGTATCTAAGAAGGCATTATGGTTTATTCATACGAGGTTGAGGTAGTTTAAGATTGGTCTAGTCCTGCTTCATCTACTAAGATTCAGAATTTTATTGGTTTAACTAGCTATAAAAAATGGTTTGTTCAGGTTTTTCTACTATTATAGCTCTTTTGATTAGATTGACATGAAATAATATTTCTTTTCATTGCTTTGATGATTATGAGGAAAGCTTTCAAAATCTTAAGACTTAATTGACTTTAGCACCTATTCTAACTTCACTTATTGAAGGTAAGGACTTTACAGTCTATTGTGATTCTATATGAGTTCGTCTTGGTAGTGTTCTGATGTAGATAGTAAAGGTTATGGTTTATGCTTAGAGGTTGTTATAGACTCATGAGACGAACTATTCCATGATCTGGAGTTTGCAGTGCTTGTGTTAGTGTTGAAATTGTGGCAACATTACTTATATAGGATTCATTGTGAGGTGTTCATTGATAGTTACAACGTTCAATACATCTTCACTAGAAGGATCTTAATTTGACATAGCATTGGTGGTTAGATATGTTGAGGACCATTACATGACCATTCTAAAACATTTATACAAGGCCAATGTAGCGGAAGATGGATTGAGTAGGAAGGTGATGAGTGATAAGTCATCAATTTGATGACTTGTTAGCATATTTTAAGCTTAATTATTATGATTTTCCATTTATTTAGTGTTACTATCATGTATAATGCTCATTTGTTCATTTTAATGTTGAAAATGAAAATGAGCAAGCCATTCAAGTTAATGGGAGGTCAAATATGAAAGAATAAGAGCCCTAAAGTTCACATGTGCGCGGGTGGCCAAAATGGAGAAAACCAAGGTGTGCGCCATCTACACCTAGGGTGCTCTCTACCTGTGCCCAATATTCTATGGATCTACTCAAGCAGATCAATAGTACAGTGGTATTTTTATAATATTAGGCACACAAGAAATTGGGGTTAAAAGAGGGTTTTCAGCTCATTTCCACCATCATTGAACTATTGTTGTACTTTTATTGAGCTAAGAAACATTAGAGTGACTTTCAAGTGAAGCACTAGTAGTTTTCATTGAATATTTATTGAAATTAAATCTTGGATATTGTATTCTCTTTACTTTCTATAGATCAATTTGAAGGAAATTTTGGATATATCTCTACTTTCTCTCTATGAGTAGCTAATTCTTCATCTTGGGGTTATGCTTGAATAGGTTGTGATTAGTTCATAGGTTTTGTTTATTTGTCTTCCTAATTATCTATTTGATATGGGTTTCATATTCATTCTATGTTTTAACTAAGAATTGGGGGCTTCGAACCCCAATTACCTTTGAACTCGTATCATCCTTGATAGAGGGGATATGGGTAAGGAATAGGTGTAAGCAACAACTTGAATTAGTTCATTTAATAGTATCTCTTAGACATAAGTATATTATAAGAGGCCATAGATTGGTGAAATTGTTACACTCATGAGGTGTTCGACAAAACTCATTTGTGAAACTTGGTGTTTTATTAACAAATTAACACCAAAACATCTAAATCTAGCCTACCCGTGACTTTTAGCTAAATTTGGACAAATAATGAATTACTAATGCATGCACCCAAACCTAGGAAGGCATAAACCCAAGTCCCATAAACACTTGATTAATCTCTAACTAATTTTGGCTTCGAACTATTATTCTCATAACTACAAAATTGTTAAACTTGAAAACATTCAAACAAACCCCTACTTTTTACTTTCATGTTTGTTTACCACACATAGCAAGTGAGTTGACTCCTGACACTCTCGAGTATTAAAATCCTTCTCTTAAATCTCTGTTTATTTGACCCCAACCTCTGTTGGCTTACTATACTGATAACGACCACTTACACCTCAAGGGTGTAGTTTGAGCGCTGTCAAATTTGGCTCCATTATTGGAGAGTGAAACATAGTTTTCATTCTTGTAGTGCTTTTAGTATATTTGGGTTAGTCATAGCATTTATTTTACATTGTTTGTTGGTTTTGTTCTTTATCAGGTGAGGATAATATTATACATGATACTATGAGCCAACACAATAGTAATACTAGTACTTTTGATGGGCATCTCGAGGACGAGAATCATCTCGGTGATTGTTAGACCCTAAGATTTGTATGATTTTATTTTGGTATCTCTTTTATGTTTTATGGTGAATTTTGAGTTGAATTATGATAAGGAATGATAACAGGTCTATTAGGAAGTGTTTTACAATTTTTGGAATGAGTTTTGGGACACTTTGGGAACCCCAAATAGTAAGGATCTACGTTAAGAGCATGCCACAGAGAGAAGGCGCACCCTTACGTGAAAACCAGCAAAGGAATACAATAAGAGTGTGCGACGCTCTGTGTAAGTCGCGATGGGCGTGCCACGCCCAAGGGTGCAAAAATGCTAGTTTAAATTTTTTTAAGTTTGGGTTGAGGTATTTTTGTTCTTTTACCTATTAAATGACTTTCTAATCATATTAAATGCAATTCCCACCCTCATAACCTAGATTAAAACATCTTCTCTCCTCCCAAACCCTCAAAAGCATAAAGAAAGAGTTTTTCACCCAAATTCAAGATTGGAAGTTTCCAATTTGAGTTTCTCTCAAGAAATTCACCAAGTCTAGGTATGTGAGATTTGAACAAGTATAACCTTTCATCCTTGTGCCTAAAAGTTTATATTTTTACATGAATGTAAAGATTGATGGCTAGGGTTCATACCCAGTTTTCATGTTTTTGTAATTATGAAATTATCATGTGAGTTAAAGTTCAATGAGCACAAAAATTTACCTTTACTCAATTTTTTACTTGCATGATTATTACAATAGGATTCAGATTTCAGTTTTGATTTTATGATCTTAGACATAATATAAAATTCGTACAGTTAATCATAAGTTTATTAATAGAAGGTGATTTTTAGATTTATAAACCCATATGCTTAATTGAAGGTGAATTTCATATATTATAAGCACCAGTATATATTTTGGGAGTAGTATTTAGCACTGGGGGGGATATGGGTTCAGCACATCTTATTTCACAGAAACTACATACCACCGTAGGTTTAAGGTGCCTCACCAGAGAGTGTCTCCTTGACCGAAGGGGCTTAGTTTAGTGATCACTCCAGCTCAGTTCAGGTTCTATACCGATGGCAAGGATAAAATAGCCCTCCTCAATATAGGTCAGACGTTGGAATCCATGCTAGCTCACATGGTTTATGTTGGTTATGAAAATCTCCCACAGATAAGAATTTAGAAACTAAGTGTAGTGACTCACATAGTTTATTAGATTGTACTTTGTTATTGATACTTTTATGATATTTTAGTTTTTAGTTTTTTCAATATTATGGTGAGTCTATTTACACTTAGCATGCATGATTTGTAAGTATGTTCAGTTTCATTTTTACTTATTTTGTTCACCCTCCATACTTAGTATACTCCAGAAGTACTGACCACATTTATACATCTGTGTGGATGATGAGTGGCAAATTTTTCACTTATTTATATCCAAATTCTTGCACACTACAATGATTTAATTGTATACGTGAGACTAATTCTCCATTTAAATGCACTAATGTCCAGCTTTTGTGATCTTGTAGGAAATATGATGAATATGAATTAAGATCAAACTGGAATTAAAGAAAAGTAGGCAAGAGGAGCAAAAGCTAAAAATCAGACAACCCTCAAGTACTGAAATCACAGTTCGGGGGTTGCGATCAT
Source organism: Capsicum annuum (assembly GCF_002878395.1). Classification (NCBI taxonomy): domain Eukaryota; kingdom Viridiplantae; phylum Streptophyta; class Magnoliopsida; order Solanales; family Solanaceae; genus Capsicum; species Capsicum annuum. Next base: position 180,859,852 of record NC_061121.1, on the reverse strand, counting down.
AGTCGGAAGTCAAGTCAAACTTCAGCGATCACAATATAACCACCACAATATAAAGAATTGCAAATACAATAAAGAGATGATGATTTTTGTAGAGCAAAAAAAATACAAGGGCAAAAATGGAATTTGATGAAGCTAGATCCCAAAGTACAAAATAGCTAAACCCATTCACAACTGATGCATCTTTGATTCTATTTTGAGTTTAGAGAGAATAAACACTCTAATTTTGAGTTAAGAGAACAATTTGCTAATTTGATTCCAAGAGATTTTAGTTGTAAATTGAAATTGAAGCTTGGGTTTACTCTTATTTGGATTATTATGGATCAAGTGCATGCCAATTTGGGTATATCTCCTCTCTTTAATTTCATAAGTAGATAAATCAATATCTTTATTTTATGTTTGATTAGGTAGTATATTGTATGTGGGTGTTGATTGTTAGTCCAAATAATTGATTAATAGTGATGGGCATTGCTTTTTCTCTATGGTTGAATTGAGAATTATGGGTGAAAACTCCAATTGTCTTGGATCTCATAGCATTCTTGAAAGAGGGATATGGGTGAAGAGTGATTTTAAGCAACACCTTTTACTAGCTTTTTTGTTAGCACTATCTCAAAAATAGGGGTGTTAGTTAAATGTAATACCCCATATTTTTGTGTTAAAATTCTAATCGTCGTTCTACACGTCTAAGCTTTAATCCAAATGAGTTGGATGTGAATACAAGTTTCATGATCATTATCCTAGTCTATGGAATAGTTTGGAGGTTAAAAATTTTCATAGCAATGACCTAGAACAAAGTTGAGCTAAGATTAACTAATTCGTTCAAAGTTTGGCATTCGATTCCATAAGGGTCTACTTCAAACGTGTATATCTCTTAACATACATGGAATTTTTCATCCCAAGACCTATCAAATTGTAGATAATTGAATTAGCTTTCCAACGATACTAATTTCACAAAAAATTTAATACCCGAGCAAAGAGTTATACCTATTTTCGTGAGAGGCAGTAAGGGTGTACGATGGACAATGCGCCGCCCAATAAAATGTGTGCGATTGAGAGTGTGAGGTATACTTAAATTTCTGCCATAAGGTGTACGACACACACCTTAAAGTCTGTCATGGGTTGTGCGCAGCATGCCTCACTTCCAAGTACAAAAAACACCCCTATATATATTTATCTTGTTGTTCTGGTGTTAGTTGAAAGTGTGGGTTTTTGTGTAGTGATAGAAGTAGTAATGTTTATTTGAAAATCTTGTGTTAGTAGAACTTGTGGATTTAGAAGTGTAGAGGAAAGAATGGTGGTAAGGGCGATTTATTGGATATGTATAGCTGAATTTTTACTTATGATTGAATTAGTAATGAAGTGATATACCCTTGTTTGTTAGTTTAGTGAAGTTAGAGAAGAAGATTATTAGTTAAGGTGGATTGTTGTTTGCTTGAAGTATGAAAAGAGTTATTGATGGTATTTGTTGTGCTAGAAAAGTATAGTTTTTAATGGACATACTTGGTGGTTGAGTATTGTTAATTTAGGCTTTCCTGAGATTGCAAGAGAAAGCTTAGTTGAAATTTATAGAGCTATGAAAGAAATTTAGATGTGAAGATGGGTAAATAGTAATGATGTGAAGAAGGAGGATGTGTTAACAGATTATGAATAAGATAGGCCATATGATTATGATCGATTGTCATTGTGTACTAGTTTTTCTTAATGCTATGTTCTATAGTTTTGAAGAGAAAATTGTGTGTGAGATTGGGTTGTAAATCATGTTTAGCTCTAGACATTAAGTTTGAACATTTGATGGTTCGGTTGTTGATGCAAGTTATATAGAGGTGATCTAGTAGGCCTGAATAGTGTATGCAAGAGTGTAAGATCATGTGTTCATAATTAAGTATGGTGTAGAGGTGTGCTCAAGGTGCTATGAGGATGCATTATTTTTTTGAGGATTATTGCATATTGTGTGGTTAGTAGTAACATTGAGTTGCTAGGTGGAGAAAGGCTAGTTAGATAATTTATGTTGTTCTTGATAGCTAAGTTAAGGAGTTATAATTGAAGATGTTGAGTCTTTTTAGTATGATTTTATTCTCATGGTTTGGGGAAAATATAAGTATAGAAATGTGAACTTGGTAGGCTATGATTATGTGATTAGAGATGTAGATATGGTTGAAAATGAGAGTGTAAGTCTTTGATGATGATTATTGAATCTAGGAATTAAGGATGGCATATGGATGGGTTGTTCAAGAATGAAGTTGGTAAGTTCGAAATTAGTTTATTCTTGTGATTTTAGCATTTATTTGTAGATATTAGAATGATGAAATTATGGCTTAATCT
>NC_061121.1:180780925-180854533 GCF_002878395.1 Capsicum annuum | reverse complement strand
TTTTCAATAATTCTTCGAGATTCGGAATCCCCATTCCGAGGGCTACAAAAAACACTCATTGTTTTCACGAATAGAGTCCCAAGGTTAAGAGTTCATTCAAAGCTTCAAGTTTAAGGTATGTGAGGTTTTTCAACAAGAACACCCTTTCGTTCTTGTGCTCAAATTGATTTTTCTTTTATGAATATACATGATTTTACATGTTTTGATATGAATTTGAAGCATGAATTTATACCCTATATGGTTTTACATGAGATTATGATACTCTCTATGTTTTGGAAGTTGAATTGAATGACATTTTTGTACATAAAGCTGAATTTTTCAGATTTTAAAGTAAGTGATATATATATATTTATGATGAAAAGCATGAATCTTGAGAAAATTTAATATGATTTTGATGTATGAGACCTTGATTCCTAATTGGGATTGTACCTTGAGAAATTATGTGCTATAAACATAATGAGATTTGAATCCCAAAGCTAATTTTCTTTACCAAGATGTATGATTATAAAGCTGAAATTTTAAGTTTTAAGTGATTATTTTTGTGCTTATGTCATAAAGTATGAAACTTTGGAAGGTTTTATGGTAATATTGATGTATGGGTTTTTGGAACCCTATTTGAGATTATTATTTTGAGAAAATCATGTGTTATAAACACCTTGAATTTAATTAATTTGAGATGATAAAGAAGCTTTGACCTTTTGGTCGTAAAAAGGGTTGTTTTTGAAACCGAGATGAGAAAAGAAATCCACTTTTATTGATTTATTATGAAAGGGGTAGTATGATGGCTCCCGTTGTGAATTGTTGAAATATTTATTAGTGGATTTTCTTTTGAAAAGATCTGAGCTAAGTCCGAGAGTAGTCTTTACCATCGAGCGGGAGGTATAGCAGAATTAGTACTTCCCTTGAACTACATGCCCCCATAGGTTGTGAGCCTGAGGCTGATTTATATATAGTGATCACTAGTGAATAAAAGATTAAGGTCCTACTCCGATGGCAAGGATAGGACAGCTCTCCCTAACGTGGGTTGGATATTGGACTCCATATAGCTCACATGGTTTATGTCGGTTATGAGAGACTCCCAATGTGTGTGTGTGTATTCTCCTATCTATTATAAAAAGTCTTATTCTTCTATCTGAGATGAAAACATATTTATTTGAAAGCCTGAGTTTGAGAAAGTCATTATTTTCAAAAGATTTAATAAAAATATATTCCAAAGAGAATTGTTATGAGATTTGATTTCTTTGATGATTTGGAATCGAGATGGAAGTGAATTGAGATTTATTATGATGACTCACATGTTTCACCGATATATTTTACTCTCTTATGATTATGATGATTTTAATTCAAGCTAAGTGGGTCATTTATATCAGCATGCATAGTTTTATAAACTGTGATGATATTAAGATATTATTTTATGTATGCATTGCACCCCCCATATGCTTGGTACGTTTCCATGGTACTGGACCACATATTCGTATGTGGGCTACATTTTATTGGAATGTAGGTACAAGGTATAATGTACATCTTCAGATCCAATCAGTTCGCGGCATTCAGTCAGTAGGTGATGAGTCCTTTTGATTCAAGGGCTTGAGTTAGTTATACAGTTCGAGAAGTGTTGTATTTTCTTTATTTAGTTGTATTGAGTTGGGTTAGTCGGGATTCATGACCTGGCTACCTACAGTCAGTACTAGTAGAGGCTTAATAGACAGTCAGTAGAAGTTGATGTAATCCATTTCAGTTTTGGTTGTAAAAGTAGAGTTGTAATCTTGTAAATTTAGCTTTGTATCTATCATATTCAGAAAAGAGTTATTTTTCACAGATTTGTATAGATTTATACTTTTTGTTTAGTTGCTTATGAGTTATGCCTGTAGAAGGGTTAGCTTGGGGTCACTTATGATCCTAAGCACCGTGTGACGTCTCGGGACCCAATTTCGGGGCGTTATAAACTTGGTATCAGAGCACAGAGTTCAAGTGTCCTAGGGTGTCTATGAAGTCATGTCTAGTAAAGTCTTACGGAATGGTACGGAGACGTCTGTACTTTTCTTCGAGATGCTACAGGGCATTTAGGAAATGTCTCTATTCTTTCAAGTCTTAAATCATGCTATAGAAAAGTTCTTCAAAAAAGTAATATAGATTCTCATCTTACTCTAGTCAGGCCATCTCTGCCTTATTTCTAATTTATCAAAAACAGTTGAGCTTAATTCTCCATAGATAGATATGGAATTGTAAGAGAGCTACAAAAGTATCCTATCAGTAATTTTAAGTTTTGAAAACTGAAGTGCTTTGTCAGGCCCACAAAAATCGTGCATTAAGCCCAAGTCAGATATGCTTTCAAATTTCTTCTCATAATTCATAATGATATTCTATACTTCTCTATCTATGTACTTTTCTTGAGGTAACATGTTCGGCAAGTTTCAATTTTCTCCCCAGATAATGCTCTTATATTTGCTGGCAGAAGTTTCAGAAGTTTCATAAAGTGGCTTGAGAGGAGCCTTTTAGTGTGTTATAAGTCCTTCAAATTTAAGTTATGCCCTCGTTCTTATGAGTTATTTTAATTAAGACAGAGTATGGTGTATTCTTAGATCGTTGAATGTTGTGTGTCAAGTTTCTATCTCTTGTATTATGTAATCTTGTTATCATTATGTTTGTGAAAAATCAAAGTCTAGTGAAGCTGTGTGAGGTATATTTCGATTCACTAGCATAGTTTCTTTGTTATTCATATAATTTTCTTAATCAAAACACAAAACTAAAGCCTACTGAAGCCATGTGAGGCCTATTTTGATTCACTAGCAACTTGTTGTTTATCTTGTTGTTCTGGTGTTAGTTGAAAGTGTGGGTTTTTGTGTAGTGATAGAAGTAGTAACGTTTAGTTGAAAATCTTGTGTTAGTAGAACTTGTGGGTTTAGAAGTATAGTGACAAGAATGGTGGTAAGGGCGATTTATTGAATATGTATAGCTGAATTTTTGCTTATGATTGAATTAGTAATGAAGTGATATACCCTTGTTTGTTAGTTTGGTGAAGTTAGAGAAGAAGATTATTAGTTAAGGTGGATTGTTGTTTGCTTGAAGTATGAAAAGAGTTATTGATGGTATTTGTTGTGTTAGAAAAGTATAGATATTGATGAAAGTACTTGGTGGTTGAGTATTGTTAATTTAGGCTTTCCTGAGATTACAAGAGGAAGTTTAGTTAAAATTTATAGAGCTATGAAAGTAATTTAGGTGTGAAGATGGGTAAATAGTAATGATGTGAAGAAGGAGGATGTGTTAACAGATTATGAATAAGATAGGCCATATGATTATAATCGATTGTCATTGTGTACTAGTTTTTCTTAATGCTATGTTCTATAGTTTTGAAGTGAAAATTGTATGTGAGATTGGGTTGTAAATCATGTTTAGCTCTAGAAATTAAGTTTGAACAGTTGTTGGTTCGGTAGTTGATGCTAGTTATATAGAGGTAATCTAGTAGGCCTGAACAGTGTATGCAAGAATGTAAGATCATGTGTTCATAATTAAGTATGGTGTAGAGGTGTTCTCAAGGTGCTATGAGGATGTATTATTTTTTTGAGGATTATTGCATATTGTGTGGTTAGTTGTAACATTGAGTTGCGTGGTGGATAAAGGCTAGGTGGATAAAGGCTAGTTAGATAATTTATGTTGTTCTTGATAGCTAAGTTAAGGAGTGATGATTGAAGATGTTGAGTCTTTTTAGTATTATTATATTCTCATGATTTGGGGAAAATATAAGTATAGAAATGTGAACTTGGTAGGCTATGATTATGTGATTAGAGATGTAGATATGGTTGCAAATGAGAGTGTAAGTCTTTGATGATGATTATTGAAGCTAGGAATTAAGGATGGCATATGGATGGGTTGTTCAAGAATGAAGTTGGTAAGTTCGAAATTAGTTTATTCTTGTGAGTTTAGCATTTATTTGTAGATATTAGAATGATGAAATTATGGCTTAATCTTGAGAATATGTGAAGTATGACTTTAGGGGTATTTACCTTAAAGTTATATGTGGTTTTAATGATAGTCTTGAATGTCATGTTGGGTGTAAGATGATGTATGTAATATGCGCTAGTAAATCCATATCAAGAGTTTTAAATTAGTCATTGAAGTGGTAATGCATGTTATGCTTAGGGTGTGAGCTCTAAGAAGATATAGAATATTGAACCTTGTGGTTTAGACTAGTATTGTGGTTTGGCATGTTGTATCTTGTGATTTAGTGTTAGGCTTGATCATGGTGAGAGAACTTAGTTTAGTTTAGACCTTAGTAGAAAGATTTTGTAGTGCCAATAAAATAATTATAAGTTGAATCGAATAAGTATGGTATTTAAGGGGAATAGTATAGTTGAGAGAGCATTTGAGAAGTGATGCTAAGCTTGAAATTACAAAGTTGTGTTGCCTACAGCCTAGTAATCCTATCCTAGTTTATGAGTTATATAATTATATTATATGCTATAGAGTTATATCAATGTTGTAATTCCTTAGTTAAAATGTCTTGTTCAAAGTATGCCCAAAATTCTTTGCTCCCTAATATCAATAGAATTTCATAGAAAAGTGCTAAAGAAATACTTCATTTGAGTATGCGCAGCCAGTATGATCCAGTCCATATAGCCTTTAATCTAGTTTAGCAAGCAAGGAGATAAGCTCTTATAGATTCCTAATTTTCCAGCTAGTCTTACTATCCGCAGTCTTTTATGTAAATACATTCCAAGAGGTAATGTGTTTGTGTCCAATTATATTATGAATTCAGCTCAGTTCATGCATCAGTTTCAGTTTCAGATATTAAGTCATGATTCAGTTCGTAATAATCCTGTGTAGTATCACAGTCTATTCCTAGTGTTTTCACCAAATTATTATCATTCGGGGATGAACGATCCCAAGAGGGGGGATGTTGTAATACCCCGAGTTTTCATGACATAAACCTATCATCTTTTTCTCATGGGATCAGATCCAGCACAAAGTAATGGCTACTCATAAGTTGACACTCTTGTTTCTATCTTAGCCATATAGTTATTTTTATGAGAATTCATGCACTTGCATATCAGTTCAGTAACTCATTATTCTTGAGATCCAGTGATTCAGTTTCTATCAGTTGCAAATTATAGCTTAAAGACAAAGATTCCTTTGTGTGTCAGGTTAATTATCCACATTCGAGGACGAATGTTCCCAAGGAGGAGATAATGTAATACCCAGTATTTTCGTGCTAAAATTCTGACCGTCGTTCCTACGCATCTAATATCTAATTCAAATGATTTGAATGTGAATACAAGTTTCATGATCATTATCCTAGTCTATGGGGTAGTTTGGAGGTGAAAAATATTCATAGAAATAACCTAGAACAAAGTTGAGCTAAGATCAATTGATACATCCAAAGTTTGGCATTCGATTCCACAAAGGTCTGATTCAAACGTGTATATCTCTTAATATACATGTAATCTTTTATCCCAAGACCTATCAAGTTGTATATAATTGAATTAGCTTTCTAACAATACCAATTTCGCAAAAATCTGATACCCGAGCGAAGAGTTATGCACATTTTTGTGAGCGGCAGTAAGGGTGTGCGATGGACAATGCGCCGCCCAATCAAATGTGTTCTATTGGGAGTGGGAGGCATACTTAAATATCTACGATAAGGTGTACAACGCACACCTTAAGCTTTGCCATGGGTTGAACGCCACATACCTCACTTCCAAGTGCCAAAAAAGCCCCTATATATGTCTATAACACAGGATTAAACTCCCATAACACCAAAATAAGTTTACTTTCTCTCAAAATCACCAAGAACATTCATTAGGGTTTCAACCTAAAAATTGAAATATCTCAAGATTCAACCATGAGTTTTCAATAATTCTTCGAGATTCTGAATCCCCATTCCGAGGGCTACAAAAAACGCTCATTATTTTCACGAATAGAGTCCCAAGGTCAAGAGTTCATTCAAAGCTTCAAGTTTAAGGTATGTGGGGTTTTTCAACAAGAACACCCTTTCGTTCTTGTGCCCAAATTGATTTTTCTTTTATGAATATACATGATTTTACATGTTTTGATATGAATTTGAAGCATGAATTTATACCCTGTATGGTTTTACATGAGATTATGATACTCTCTATGTTTTGGAAGTTGAATTGAATGACATTTTTGTACATAAAGCTGAATTTTCCAGATTTTAAAGTAAGTTATATATATTTATGATAAAAAGCATGAATCTTGAGAAAATTTAATATGATTTTGATGTATGAGACCTTGACTCCTAATTGGGATTGTACTTTGAGAAATTATGTGCTATAAGCACAATGAGATTTGAATCCCAAAGCTAATTTTCTTTACCAAGATGTATGATTATAAAGCTGAAATTTTAAGTTTTTAGTGGTTATTTTTGTGCTTACGTCATAAAGTATGAAACTTTGGAAGGTTTTATGGTGATATTGATGTATGGGTTTTTGGAACCCTATTTGAGATTATTATTTTGAGAAAATCATGTGTTATAAACACCATGAGTTTAATTAATTTGAGATGATAAAGAAGCTTTGACCTTTTGATCGTAAGAAGGATTGTTTTTGAAACCGAGATGAGAAAAGAAATCCACTTTTATTAATTTATTATGAAAGGGGTAGCATGATGGCTCCCGTTGTGAATTGTTGAAATATTTATTAGTGGATTTTCTTTTGAAAAGATCTGAGCTAAGTCCGAGAGTAGTCTTTAGCACCGAGCAGGAGGTATAGCAAAATTAGTACTTCCCTAGAACTACGTGCCCCCATAGGTTGTGAGCCTGAGGCTAATTTATATATAGTGATCACTAGTGAATAAAAGATTAAGGTCCTACTTCGATGGCAAGGATAGGATAGCTCTCCCTAACGTGGGTTGGATGTTGGACTCCATGTAGCTCACATGGTTTATGTCGGTTATGAGAGACTCCCAATGTGTGTGTATGTGTCTTCTCCTATCTAATATGAAAAGTCTTATTCTTCTATCTGAGATGATAACATATTTGTTTGAAAGACTGAGTTTGAGAAAGTCATTGTTTTCAAAAGATTTAATAAACATATATTCCAAAGAGAATTGTTATGAGATTTGATTTCTTTTATGATTTGGAATCGAGATGGAAGTGAATATAGATTTATTATGATGACTAATATGTTTCACCCGATATATTTTACTCTCTTATGATTATGATGATTTTAATTCGAGCTAAGTGAGTCATTTATATCAGCATACATAATTTTATAAACTATGATGATATTAAGATATTATTTTATATATGCATTGCACCCCCATATGCTCGGTACGTTTCCATGGTACTGACCCACATATTCGTATGTGGGCTACATTTTCTCAGAATGTAGGTACAAGGTATATTGTACATCTTCAGATCCAGTCAGTTCGCGGCATCCAGTCAGCAGGTGATGAGTCCTTTTGATTCAAGGGCTTGAGTTAGTTATACAGTTTGAGAAGTGTTGTATTTTCTTTATTCAGTCATATTGATTTGGGTTAGTTGAGAGTCATGACCCGGCTACCTACAGTCAGTACTAGTAGAGGCTTCATAGACAGTCAATAGAAGTTGATATATTCCGTTTCAGTTTTGGTTGTTAAAGTAGAGTTGTAATCTTGTAAATTTAGTTTTGTATCTATCATATTCAGAAAAGAGTTATTTTCCACAGATTTGTATAGATTTATACTTTTTGTTCAGTTGCTTATGAGTTATACTAGTAGAAGGGTTATCTTGGGGTCACTTGTGATCCTAAGCACCGTGTGAAATCTCGGGACCCAATTTCGGGACGTTACATTAAATTAGTTATATTCAAAAACATCATCTTAGAAATTAGGATGCTAAGTTTGAGCTCATAGATTAGTAATCTTGTCACGCTCATGAGTTGTTCGAAATAATCCATGAGTAGAATTTAGTGTTTTGTCAAAAGATTAACACTAAGATGCTAAATCTAGGATACCCAAAACCCTTAGCCAAACTTGGACTAACTCTTGATTTCCCCTGCATGAACACTACTTAGGAGAACATAACCCCAAGATCTCTCTTAATTTGATAAATTTAACAATTGTATCGATCTCTCTTTAGTGTGATTTGGTAATTGTGTTCAACAAAATATAACATTCAAACCCCCCAATTTACTTTCATGTTTTGTTTTAGTTTCGCATTATGGGTTAAATCATAGTTAACTCTCAACACGTATAGGTATTGAAAACTAGCTTGCAATCCTCGAGGATTCGATCCTGATTCATGTTGGGTATATATTGACAACGATCTCCTTACATATAAATAATGGTGTAAGTTAAGTGTTATCAGTGGCTACATTGTTTCATAATGTAGGTTCTAGTGTTCATCCCCAGCAGCACGATTAATCATGGGCACCACATCATATATTCAGACGGTTGGTGAGTCCTAATAGTTTGAAGTCAAAGTTTATAAATGTTTCAAATGTTTATTGCTTCAGCTATTCAGCTTTTAGTTCGAACCAACTGGGTTCTGTCCAAATGGTTAGTCAGACTATGTGTTTCATTCAATTTTTCATAGATTTGAAAGTTATTGAGTTACAATATTTTTGTTGAGATTATTTATCTAATTGAAGTCAGTTATAAGTGTCACGACCTAAGAATACCCCTAGTCATAAAATGTTACCTAAGGTAACAAGTAACCCCAAGCTAACCCACGACCTGGCATACATTAGGATACTGAAGAAATTAACAAAATACTGGGCAGAAGCTAACTGAAATAAATGGTGGAAATCATAATTATGTAAAACTAATTATCAACCAAAACTAGAAATAGAACTGTCTAACAACAAATCATATGAAAATCTAAAACATTTGTCTAAAAGCCTCTAAAACATAATGAAATAAAATAGACTGAAAGGAAATAAATAATTTATAGCTAGTTATGGAATTATGAGGACTCACCAATAACTACTGCTGAGTGGTACCAGAACATGCTAAGTATGATCCGGGTACAGAGCATCCGAACCTATATTATAAGACAATATAGTGCAAAAAAGTATTCGATCGGTACTTTGAATGTACTGAGTATGTGGGATGGGAAGACTAACTAGTATAAACTGAACATGAACGCATGAACATGTAAACTGAATGCAAGACCAAGTATAAACATGTACTGGATAAAACTGAAAAAGTGAATAACTGAATAACTGAATACTCAGTCAAGAAAACCTGAACTGAACATAAATTGAAACATGAACTGAGGACTGTGGGAGTTAACAATAATCGGCATATACCATTCTAAGAAAATCAGAGTCCAACCTATAACCTTAGTTGGAAGTCTGCTCATAACTTGCCAAGGGTACCAACACTGGCTGGTATGGATCCACTAAATTGAGGTCCTGAAGGACTTGGGTGACATGCCTTAACTGACGGGTGACCCCTTATAATCTATGGTTGCACCATAGGTTTGAAACTTAGGTACTTTTACTAATGGTCTTAATCCTCAACTGACGGATGAGCTATCATCCCTGTGTGCTAAGTACAACTTCCAACTGAAAGACACTGAAACATAAACTGAATTTATCATCATAGTATCATTCTAAAAATATCAATTGTGTATAATATGAAGTGCTCAAAGACATTTAAATGGATGTATGCGTAAATCCCTAGGTACGAGTGTTGATAACCGACTAACTCTGACTAATACAACTGGACATGATATATTAAAAGCTGATCACAATAGGGAATTTCATAATTCAAGCCAAAACTTAATCAATTATCAAATATAGGGGAAATTATGATTCTAAGAATGAGAAGATATCACTCATATGGGAAAATAGGTAATCATGCTTAAATTACAAGAACAATGGAAGAAATCAAGGAAAACTCATATTTGACTTGGAACTCAATTCTTGGAGGGGAAATTAAACTTGAAGATTGAGAAGTTATTGGTACTCAATGTATGGAAGGAGCATATTGATGAAAGCCCACATATCTAGAGATGGGAGCCTTGGATAAATCCTTGGAATATGAACTTGAAGTTGAGAAATCCTAACTTGCCTTTGGATAAGAATAATTGCTCCGTTTCTTGGTTTTAATTGATTTTGTGACTTAATAGGGAATTTGGGGAAGTTTAGGATTATATAACACCCTTGGGGAAGCCTAAAATACATGGTTTAGGATTTATAAAAATGGTAAAAGACTAAAAAACCCTTTTTAAAATATGCAGGAAAAAGCTGATACCAATCGTAATGCCTGAGGTAACGAATCATTAGGTCAGATAATGAGTCATAGCTTGGAGTCATCATCAGAGGTTGTACACCTTGGGCCCTTACTATTATGACAATGAATTCACTCCTAATAAATCATTATGTCTGACAATTAATCATTGTCTGATTCATTGTCATTGGCAGTTGATAGTCCCTCGGGCAAATTTTCCAGAACTTCTTACTACGATATCAGATGAAGGTAAGACTAGTGGCATTGGAAAGCTAATTCAATAGCCTATCTATTGATGGGTATAGAGATAAGAAACTTGGGGTATTACAATATCTCCCCCTTGGTATTAATCATCTTCAAATGAAACTAACTAAGCTGAGAGGCTAAGGGATAGCTAAAATTTTCACTACACACTTACGAGCTGAACCATGAGTTAATATCTAAATCTGGGACTGATGTATGGACTAAACTAAACTCATGAATGCATGCTATGACATGGAAATAGCTGGATGTCCTATGATAGAAATAAAAGAATTAATTAATTAAAGTAACTATTACCTCAAGTTGAACTGGGTTCGAAGAGAAAAGATGGGGATACTTGGCCAGCATATCTGCCTCTGCTTTCTAAGTAGCTCCCTTGACTGTTTGATTTCTCCATAGAACCTTTACCAAAGGGACTTCTTTATTTCTCAACCTATCTGATGATCAAGGATCTCGACTGGGACCTCTTCATAAGAAAGGCAATTTTATACGCCAACCCTTTCTAAAGAAACTACTAATGTTAGGTCACCAATGCATTTCTTCAACAAGGAGACATGGAAGACTGGATGCACTGATGCTAAATCTACAGGCAATTCCAACTCATATGAAATCTTCCCAAAATGTCTTAAAATCTTATATGGACCAACAGTGGGGACTGGGATTCCCACTATAATATAATATTATTACCCCTTTCATGGTAGAAATTTTCTAGTAGACAAAATCCCCAATATTAAACTCAAGCTCCCTTTTTCTCATATCTGTGTAAGATTTTTGATGACTCTTAGTAGTTTTCAACCTTTCTCTAATCAACTGAACTTTTTCATCGCCTCATGTACTTCATCTATACCTATCAAAGTCTCTTCACCCACCTAAAACCACCCAATAAGGGATCTAACCTTCTACTATAAAGAGCGTGAAACAAGGCTATCAAAATACTAGAGTGATAACTGTTATTATAAGCAAACTCAATCAAGACAAGTGATTATCCCAACTATCTTTGAAGTTATCTAAGGTTAGAATGGTCTTCTCTTCCAGACCATTTGTTTGCGGGTGAAAAGTTATATTAAAATGAACTTGAGTACCAAGACCCTTCTGAAAATCTTTCTAAAATTGAGAGGTAAACTAGGTACCTATATCAGAAATAATGGTCAAAGAGACTCTATGCAATTTCACTAACTCCCTAAGATAGAGTCTAGTATAATCTTTGGGTTAATCTAATGTGTTTGACTGGAAAATAATAAGCTGGCTTAGTCATTCGTTCCATGATAACCCAAATAGAGTCATGTTGTTGATATGTACAAGGCAACCCTATAAGAAAGTCCATATTCACAACTTCCCACTTCTAAGTAGGAATACTGAATTCCTAAAGCATACCATTGGGTCTCTAGTGATCAATGCTAACCTACAGTTAGTCTGAACATTTAGCAAAGAATTTTGCAATATCCTTCTTCAAGCCATTACACCAATAGATATCCTGCAAATCGTGGAAGATCTTAGTGCCTCCTGGGTAAATAGAATATCAAGAACCATAAGCTTCTACTAACATCTTCTGCCTCAAATCATCCACAGCTGGAACACATAATCTGCCCTAATAGTAAATAACACCATCTCCACCTTAGGAGAAAACCTCAACCTTCTAATTTTGAACTACTTCTTTCAACTTAAGTAAAATAGGATCATTGTCTTGCTTTTACTTCACCTTGGCAACCAAAGAAAATTTTGAACCATTCTAAACCTAGAAATTACCTTCGACCGAATCAACCAACAGAACTCCCAACCTAGCAAGTTGATGAACATCACGAACTAACACTTTCTTTTATTCTCAATGTGAGGAATACTTCCCATAGACAATCTACTAAGGGTGTCGGCCACAATATTAGCCTTACTCGGGAGGTATAATATGCTCATATCATAATCCTTTAATAAATCTAGCCACCTTCTCTAATAAAGATTTAGATTCATCTGAATAAACATGTACTGGAGGCTCTTGTGATCCGTGAACACATCAACATGCATCCCATAAAGATGATGCCTCTAAATCTTAAGGTGAAGACAACTACAGCCAACTCAATATCATGAATCGGGTAGTTCTTCTCATGAGATTTGAGTTGTTTAGAGGCATATTCTATAACCTTTCTCTGCTGCATCAACACACAACCAAGGACAACTCTTGAAACATCATAATATGCCATGAAACCATCTGAACCCTCTGGTAGTGTCAAAATTGAAGCGAGGGTCTAAAACTCTTATCCCGAGAATCAGACCCTTGAAATTTGACTTTCTACAAAGTTAGTTTGAACATAGGAGAAGTAATAGACAAAAATCCTATGATAAATCATCTGTAGTAATTGGCTAAACCTAAGAAGCTCTTGATATCTGACAGAGAGATAGGTCTAGGCTAATTTTTCACTGCTTTGATCTTTTGAGGATCGACTCAAATGCCTTCATCAAAAATAATGTGAATAATAAATGTCACTTCTTTCAACCAAAAATCACACTTCCTAAACTTAGCAAATAGCTGATGATCCTCAAGAGTCTGCGCATAATTCTCAATTGGTCTATTTGTTCAACCTCACTTCAAGAGTAAATGAGGATATCATCTATGAAGACTATAATAAACATGTCCAAATACTGATTGAACACTTTGTTCATCAAGTCCATGAAAGTTGTAGGGGCATTTGTTAGACTAAAAGACATAACTACAAATTTAAAGTGACCATACTGAGTTTTGAAGGCTGTCTTTTGGATGTCACTCTCTCTGACTCTGATATGATGATAGCTGGATCTGAGGTCTATCTTAGAAAAATGGTTTGCACCCTATAGTTTGTCAAACAATTCATCAATCCTAGGTATGGGATACTTATTATTGAGTGTGACTTTGTTCAACTGATAGTAGTCGATACACATTCTAAGAGAACCAACTTTCTTACACCCGAAAAGAACTGGGGCACCTCTTGGAGAGATGCTAGGCCTGATAAAACCTTTGTCTAGGAGATCTTTCAATTTTTCCTTAAATTCCTTGAGCTCATCTAGAGCCATTCTATAAAAAGGAATTGAAATAGGCTGGGTATCTGGAAGGACATCTATTCTAAAGTCAATTTCCTGCTCGGGAGGAACTCCGAGAAGATCCTTGGAAAATACTTTTGGAAAGTCATTTACTACTAAAACTGACTCAAGAATCAAGATTTCAGACCTTGAGTCCTTGATTCGAACAATATGATAGATGCATCCTTTAGAGATTATTTTCCTTTCTCTAAGTAAAGAGACAAACTGATCTATATGCACTGGGGTTGTACCCTTCCACATTAAGATTGGATCATTTGTAAAATAAAACTGGACTACTCTATTTCTAAAGTCAATTGAGTCATAACAAGAGTAGATCCAATCCATGCCAAGAATAATATCAAAATTGGTTATGTATAAATCTACAAGATAGACTGAAGTGACTTTCTAGGATACTGTCATTAGGAAATTTTGTATAGCCATTAGTCTATGATTAAACTACCAACTAGAGTAGAAACTAAGAAGGGGTTTGCAAAAATTTTGGGACTGACACCAAAATCTAATTCTATATAGGGATTCATGAAAGAAAGTGTGGCTCTGGGATCTAATAATGCATAAACATGAATATAGAAAACTGCAACATATCAGTGACCGCATTTGGAAAACCTTCCTGATCCAATCGAGTCTAAAGGGAATAAAACATACTTTGACAATGACCACCAGTTGCACTAGAAGTGACACCCTACTGAGTAGAGCGACCTGCTGGAACTGTTGAAGAGTTAGTTTGACTCTACTGACAATTATTCCTGCCTCTCTGTGCAATCGTTGGTCAGTTCATCACTCTGTGGCCTAACTTGTCACACTTAAAATAGTCATCTCGACCAACCATGCACTTACCCTTATGATTCTTACCATATCTCTTACAAATTGGGTTGGTGCAACCACTATTCATACTACCTTGGGACTTAAAGCCTAGTGCTCTATCTCGAGCATCCTATTTGACCTTAGGAACCAGAGCACTAGTGGAAGATAGGGATGGAGCTAATTTCTATCATTACTGAGAATGATTCCCACTATCAAACCTCTATTGAGAGAAATTAAAACTACTATTTTTGACCCTCTTATTCTCCCTTTCTTTCTCTTTGATATTTTTCTCCTTAATTTGTTAAGCATAAACTATCGATATGGAGATGTCCATCTTCTTAACCAACATGACCATCGTACACTCCCTGACCATGTCCTCAGCAACACCAGACATAAACTTACCCATTCAGGCTCTAGAATCATCCACCATAGTTGGAGCATAACTTGCCAACTGGGTAAACTTGAGTGAATACTCCTTAATACTCATACCTCCCCACCCCAAGTTAATGAAATCCTGCACTTTGTCTTTCCTCAACTTAAGGTGGAAGAAACTATCAAGAAATGCAGCAACAAACTCATCCCACTCTACTAGCCTTGCATCTTTACCTCTATCCTTCTTTCACTACTTAAACTAGGTATGATCCACTCCTTGTAGTTGATAGGAAGCCAAATTAACACTTTCACTTAAAGTAACAGCCATGATCTTAGTCACTTTGTGAACACTGTCTAAGAACTCCTATGGATCCTCTTCAGACTTCAACCCAAAGAAAGCTGAGGATTCACTCAAGTGAAGTCCCAAATTCTAGTTGCTACTGCATTCGCTGCTAGGTTTGTTGGGGTGGTAACCTACTGGTTATTTTGAGCAGTGATAGATTATGTTGATGTTGTGAAGGCAACCCTAATAGATTATGCTGATGTTGTGAAGGCAACCCTAAACTCAGAATGAGAGACTTGCTCATTTAAAAGGTCTTCGAGAACTAGTGGTGTTACTTGTTGGTTCCAATTTCTTCCTTCCATTAGTTCTCCTAGGAGGAATTTTCTATAGACGAGTGAAGGATGATTTAGGAGAAGAATTTTAGTAGAGTTCACACTCTATCATATGACATAAATCATGAAAGAAGTAAGTCCTTCCTAATATGTTTCATAGCCTCTCACTCATAAGTGGGATGCATTTCAGACCCATGAACAAGACTCTACTTAGTGTGGCTTTCAGTCTCCCTATGACACTTTAAAACTGATGCCTTAATACCAAGTTTGACATAACCCAAGACTACCCCCTAGTCATAACATAGTGCGTAAGGTTACAAGTGATTCCAAGCTAACCCATGGCCTAGCATGCATTGGGATACTGAAGAAATTAACAAAATATTGGCAAAAGCTAATTGAAATAACTGGTGGATATCATAATTATATAAGATTAGATATTGACCAAAAATGGAAATAGAACTGTCTAACAACCAACCGTGCTAAAAATCTAAAATATTTTTCTGAGAGCCTCTAAAATATAATGAGTTGTTAGGACAAACCCCCAACTTACTCCAACTGACTGATATAAAATAGACTAAAAGGAAATAAATAATTGATAGCTAGTCCCCACATGATGAGGACTCACTAATAACTATTGTTGAATGGTACGAGAACATGCTAAGTGCGATTCAATTATTGAGTATCCAAACCTATATTATGAGACAAAATAGTGCAAAGAAGTATTAGATCAGTACTTTGCATGTACTAAGTATGTGAGATGGGAAGACTAACTAGTATAAAATAAACATAAATGCATGAACATGTAAACTAAATACAAGACCATGTATAAATACGTATAGAATTAAATTGAATAATTGAATACTCGATCAAGCAAACCTGAACTGAACATAAAATGAAACATGAATTGAGGATTGTGGGAGTTAACAATAACCAAGATACCCCAATATGACCAAATCGGGGTCCAACTTATATCACCAGTTGGAAGAGTTCTAGTACTTTGCTAAGGGTACCAATAATGGCAGGCGTGGATCCAATGAATTGAGGTCCCGAAGGACTAAGGGGTCATGCCTCAAATGATGGGTAACCCTTTATAACCTATGGTGACACTGCAGTTCTATTACTTAGGTACTTCTAGTAACGATCTCAAACCTCAACTGATAGGTGAGCCATCATCCCTGCGTTCACTCAGTGTTAAGTACTACTCACAACTTAAAGACACTAAAACATAAACTAAATTGTTTATCATGATATTATTTTGAAAATACCAACTATGGATAATTTGAAGTGATAAAAGACAAATAAATGAATATATACATGAATCCCTAGGTATCGGGTGTTCATAATCCAACAGCTCTGACTAATAAAACTGAACATGATACTATTAAAAGTTGAACACAATAAAAAATTTCATAATTGAATCTAAAACTTAATAATTTATCAAATATAAGGTAAATTATGTTTATAATCGTGATAAAATGTTACTCATATGGGAAAATAGCTTCTCATAATTAAATTACAAGAACATCTAAAGAAAGCAAAGAAAACTCATATTTAACCTAGAACTCAATTCTTGGAGGGAAAACTAAACTTGAGGATTGAGAAGTTATTGGGACTCAATGGATGGAAGGAACCCATTGATGAAATCCCACATATCTAGAGGTGGAAGCCTTGAAGAAACCTTTGAATTCAAACTTGAAGTTGAGAAACCCTAACTTCTTTTTGGAGAAGTATAATCACCCTTTTTCTTGGTTTCAATTGAGTTTATGACTTAATGGGGAATTTGGGGAAGTTTAGGCTTATATACCACCATTGGAAAAAACTAAACGACGTGGGTTAGTAGTTTAAAGAGTGGGAAAAAACTAAACAACCCTTTTAAGAATATGCAGGAAAAAGTTGATACCAGTGTAACGAGTGAGGTAACACCATGTTAGGTCAAGTAATAAGTCATATCTTGGAGTCGTTATCAGAAGTTCAACTCCTTAGGCCCTTATTATTATGACAATGAATTCTCTCCTAACAACTCATTGGGTATGATAACAGGTCATTAGAAGTCTTTGTTAAGGACTTGATTTCTAGATTTCTTTATATTATGATGACTGAAATACCTAGACTAAGAACCATTGAAAAACTTTATATTTTGGTTTTACTGAGGAGGGTACGACTAGGGGCTTGAGTCATACCCAATCGATATGAGTTATATCCTCTCTAACCTCCTCTCTCATATCCTGAGTAGCCTAAGAAGGGTAGCATTCTATCTTCAATATAAGTAACCTCCTTAATCACACCCTAATGGTATGAGTCATACCTAGGTGAGTAGTATGGAGTGAGGTCTTGGCTTGGAGTAGACTAGTTTTGTTATGAGTGAAGCATACAACTAGGGGATAAGTCGTACCCCTGGATATGCTCAAAGGGGCATGGTCGTACCCTTAATAGTTAGTTTTACCTAAGAAAGGCCTAGGGTATAAGTCAGGGTACCACTCATACCTAGGGTATGACTGCTTAAGTGATTCGTAAGGTGAGTCGTACCCCTAGATGGATTCATTTTCTAGCTCTTAACTAAGGGACTTGTGGTTATTTCCCATGTCTAAAACCCTAAGCCCTCTCACTATATAAGTGTGTGTAGACTCTTAAATATCTATTTTGATGGATCAAACACCCTAAATACTCTCTCAATCTCATTTTTGAAAAATTAGAGGCTAGGGTTTCAAGGATGATCTTTAAGAGGCAAAAGGGAGTCAATATTTTTAGTGATTGAAGTTATCTAAGGCATTTACCTCTTCCCCTTTATAAATAACTCTAAACCTATGCATTTCTTGCTTGGATTAGTAAGTTTACATTGAGGTTTTGAAATTAAATGAAAAGGGTTTTGTTACCTAATAATGAATAATGATGAACCATACTTAGACTTATGTTTATTCATGTTATTGATCATAATTTGCACATGGGATTACTTATTATATGTGTTATAACATATCGGTATTGACTAACCCTATTCTTGATTAATTCTATCATAAAATTGTCCTTGGTAAAGGCATTTACACAATGTGTTTGTGAAAATGTCTAAGTAAGATATCTAGTTACATGATGATAGTTCTTTGAACTAGGGCAATGGACCAATGTGTATGAATGCTTTATAAATGATATTATGAAGGTAAAGTGAGCCATGTACTATGTAATTGATGGTTTGATGAATAAGAAGAGGGTTAAAGTCCCAAAAATGAAAATGAACGTGAATTTTGTGTGGGACTAAATTGTGGTGTAAAATTGCTAATGAAATATGAATGGATTGTAAGGGTCTTAAGGACCATAGTTTGAATTATATGATGAGTTTAATTAAGGTGTTGGCCTATTGAAATTGTTGAGCAATGAAGGCTCCCATGATGACCATGTGGTCATGTATGGTGTCTAATTGGCTAAATGGGTTAAAGTCCTTTTGCAGGAATTTAATATATGTGGTTTCATGGGCAAAGGGATAGAGTCCCAATGTCGAATAATAATAGTCTTATTTGCTTGAGGTTAAAGTCCCTTGCCTAATGAAATCGCTTATGGTTAAAGTCCCTTACTTAATGAGATCTCATAAGGTCAAATTACCTCTCTAAATGAATTAGATTGGGGTTAGAGTCCCCTATCTAATATTCATGAGGTTAGAGTCCCTCTCCTAATATGTGATCCTATGGTTAGAGTCCTTTCTTGACCTTAATGTGCGTGAGTGGTTAGAGTCCCTCACTTATATGAATGTGTGTAAGTGGTTGGAGTCCCTCACCTAAATGGATGTGTATGTGGTTAGAGTTCCTTACTTGAAGATATGTGAACATGGTTAAAGCCCTATGCCCAATGAGAAATGCTTGAATCTATAACTGTGGAAGGTTAGAGTCCTCTATTGCATGTATGATAAATGAGTACTTCCAAAGTATTGATAAATTTTATCCTCTTAATTAGCATGTGATATGTATATATATATGGAAAAGGTTATAAATGTGATTGAATATGATATATTGCTCGTTGTTGAATGATGATGTTATTTTATACTTAACCTTGAGTCACACACTAGTATTCCAACCACTAACCATCTAAGGATGCTATGTCCCCACGTGACATAAGGGCCGAAGTATCTTCTTCTCTTCCTATGCAGTAAGTAGACGATCAAAGTGGTTCCTACATAGAATTTGGAGTGGTGAGCTTCTTTTCTTTAGAAGACATTCATCTTTAGTGTTATATCTTTATACTTAGTCATTTTGACTGGTTTGGATATTGTTGGAGGCTTGTCCCGATATATACATTTCTAAACTTTGGTTTGTATAGAGATACTATGGATAATTGTGGACTTGGGTATATTGGCTAGTGTGTTGATATTTATGAAATGATTAGACATTGATTAAGTTATGACTGGTGGTATGTTTTTTGCCATCTTATTTTTGGTTGGGATTCACCCGACCTATGTGGCTGATGTAATGATTTAATGGGTTATTGGGGCGACCTTTAATTTATGTAGGATTAAGGTTCCCTACATCATAGCCCAATTTTGGGGCATGTCAAGTTGGTATCAAAGCCTAGGTTCATGGTTAGTTGGGTATTCATAATACCATGCCGAGTAGAGTCTATTTTATGTGTGTAAAGTACGCCACACTTATAAAAGAGGTGCTATGAGACATTTTAGGAAGTATTTCCCTTTCTTGTGTTTCAATCTCAAGTTATAAAGTCTAAGGTCTTAGATTCCTCTGATTTCTATTAGCTATCTTTCAAATTATGTCTCCAAGGAGATCTGAGGCTCAGGCAAACCCTTCTGATGGACCTATAGATGAAGCTCATCCAACTTCTGGATTCTAAACTCGAGCTAGGGCTGCGGCATCCAATCATCTTCATGGGGTTCCACCTATCCCCACTAACCCAGACTATGAGAGGGAACCTCCTATTTTGTCACCCAAAGGGATGCTACTAATGCTTAGTTTCATTTTTCTATCAACCTCTTGACTCAATTAGTAGCCTCTCAATTAGAGTATTGTTCTCCGAATACCATTTCTTCTGAGGCCACAAGAATTAGCCAATTTATGATATTAAACCCTGCTATGTTCTCCGGTATAAAGGTTGAGAAGGATCCTTAAGTCTTCATTGATAAAATAGAGAAGATCTTCTGAATCATGCTTGTTTTAGCAATTGAGGTCGTTGAGTCTGCTTCCTACCAATTAAAAAGTGTATCATACCAATGGTACAAGGGGTGGGAGTTGTCTAGAGGTGTTGATGATAGTCCCTCCATATGGGAGAACTTCTTCGAAGCTTTCTTAGACCGCTTCTTTTCTCTAGAGTTGAGGGAGGCAAAGGCGGAAGAGTTTGTGAATTGAAGTCAGAGAGGATGTCCATTCAAGAGTATGTCTTGAAAATCCATCAATTGTCAAAGTATGCTCCCGAGATAGTTTCTAGCATAAAGGCTAGAATGCATAAGTTTGTCTTGGAACTGTCCCATGAGTTAGTGCTTGAGAGCAAGGCGGCCTTGTTGAGTGAGCACATGGATATTTCTTGGCTGATTCTGTATTTGCAGCAAGTGGAAAAAGAGAAAGAATTAAGTTGAGCTTAGTGAGAGGCAAGGAAATAAATTTAGGCCTTCTGAGTATAGTGGTGGTGATGGTGGCAAGTGGCTATAGAAGAAGTGAGAGAGTTTGAGTTCTTTCTCCTCGGCTAGTGCCTAAAGTTTGTGGGTGATCGTCCGACTCAGTTTAGTGGAGGTTTTAGGGCATAGGGTGCCCAGTTCTAGGCTAGTGGTACCCAGTCAGTTCTACCTCCTTGTAGATTCTATGGTCAGAGTCATCATGGTCAGTATGAGAAGTGGAGAAATAAATGTTTCCATTATGGTCAGATTGGGCATATGCAATGTGATTGCCCCTCTCTAGCAGCTTTTTGAGCCAATAGAGCCCTTACTGCTGCTCCATCTACTCCATACCGAAGGGTGCTATGTTTGTCTCTACTTTTCTTTTTGGCACCGTTGTTGGTCTAAACTTCTTGTATGCACTTGCTACTCGCTAGGATTCTAAGGCATCTTTCGATGTTGTTATGGGTATATTAATATTTTCTCCTGTAACGTGTATTATTTTCTTGATCCAGGGTCTACTCTTTCTTTTGTGACCACATATGTGGCTGTGTACCTTGATTGTGGTCCCAAGAGTTTGTCAGTTCCCTTTTCTATTTCTACCTTGGTTGGAGACCCTGTGGTTTCTAGAAGGGTCTATAAGGGGTGTGTGATGTCAATTGGTGGTAGGGATACTCTTGTAGACTTAATAGAGTTGGACATAGTTGATTTTAATGTCATTCGAGGGATGGATTGGTTGTACTCTTTCTATGATTCCTTAGATTGTTTGACCCATAGGGTCATGTTCAAATTCCCTAATGAATTGGTAATCATATGGGAAGGCAGTTCCTTTATGCCTAAGGGAAAGTTCATTTCTTATCTAAAGGCGCAAAAGTTAATTTCAAATAGGTATTTGTAATATTTGGTCTGAATTAAAGATTCCAACTCAGAAGAGACTTCTCTAGAATTCATTTCTGTTGTTAATGAGTTTCCAGAGGTGTTTCCCAATGATTTTCCCAGTGTTCCTCCCAATAGGAAATTGATTTTGGGATTGATCATCCCTCCTAATAGAATGGCTCCAGCAGAGCTAAAAGAGGAGTAATTGAAAGACCTTTTTGCTAAAGGTTTTATCTGCCCAAGTGTGTCTCCGTAGGGTGCTACCATATTGTTCGTGCACAATAAGAATGGTTCCCTTCGTATGTGCCTTGATTATCGTTAGTTGAACAAAGTGACCGTAAAGACCAAATATCCTCTTCCAAGGATCAATGATTTGTTCGGTCAACTTCAGGGTGCGAAGTGCTTCTCTAAGATTGATCTTAGATTGGGTTATCATCATCTAAATATTAAGAATGTGGATATCCCTAAGACAGTCTTTAGAACCCGGTATGGTCACTATGAGTTTCTTATCATGTCTTTTGGGTCTACTAATGCCCAAACGACATTCATGGACTTAATGAATAGGGTTTTCCATCCGCTCTTGTAAATGTTTATCATTGTCTTTATTGTGATATCTTAGTGTATTCTAAGAGTGAGGTGGATCATGTAGATCACCTTTGTGTCGTGTTGCAAACTTTGAAGGATCATCATTTATATGACAAGTTCTCTAAGTGTGCATTTTGGTTGAGAGCCATAGCTTTTATTCATCATATTATCTCTAGAGAACGGATCATGGTAGATCCCCAAAAATTCACGGCTTTTAAGAAGTGGCCTAGACCTATGACTTCAATCGATATTCAGAGCTTCTTAGGTCTAGCCAGTTACTATAGAAGGTTTATGGAGAGTTTCTCTACTATAGTTGCCTCATTGACCAAATTAACCCAAAAGAAGGTCAAGTTCTTGTTATCCAATGCGTGTGAGGGTAATTTTGAGAAGTCAAAAGATAAATTGACTTCGACTTTAATTTTAACCTTGCCCTAGGGTAGTGATGATTTTTTGGTTTATTGTGATGCTTCTCGTGTCGGTCTTGGTTGCATGTTGATGAAACATAGTTGGGTGGTGTCCGATGCTTCGAGACAATTGAAAGTTCATGAGAAAAACTACCCTACCTATGACTTAGAATTGTCAGTCGTGGTCTTTGCATTAAAGATTTGGAGATATTACCTATATGGGGTTCATATTGATATCTTTTTCGATCATAAGAGCCTCCAATAAGTGTTTACTCAAAAGGACTTAAATCTCCAGCAAAGAAGGTGGATTGAGCTATTAAAAGACTATGATATAAGTTTTCATTACCATCTTTATAAGGCAAATATAGTTGTTGATGGTCTTAGTAGATTATCCATGGGAAGTTTGGCCCATGTAGATGGGGAAAAGTGGGAATCGGTAACAGACATTCACCATTTGGCTAATCTTGGAGTTTGACTTGTGGACTCTGGGGATGGTGGTGTGTTTGTGCTTCTGGTATCTCAGTCGTCTATTATTTTTGAGATAAAGAAAAAGCAAGCATTGGACCCCAATTTGATCAAAATCAAGAGAAATGTGGGTCAACACAAAGTTGTGGACTTTGTGATTAGTGGTGATGCTATCTTGAGAAACCAAGGTAGGCTATGTGTTCTCGATGTCGATGAATTGAGGGAAAGGGTTATGGCCAAGTCTCATGGATCTCGTTATGCCATTCATCTTTGTTCCACCAAGATGTATCATGATCTTAGAGAATTTTATTAGTGAGGTAATATAAAACACGATGTGGCTATTTATGTGGCCAAGTCTATAGTGTGTTAATAAGTGAAAGTTGAGCACCTGAGGCTCGGGGGTTAGTATCAAGAGATACCATTACCTGAATGGAAGTGGGAGGCAATTAATATGGATTTCATTACCAGTCTTCCTAGATCCCAAAGTTAATGTGATTCTGTTTGGGTCATTCTTGATAGAATAACCAAGTCCACTCACTTCTTGCTCGTGAGGACTAATTTCTCAGTGGAAGATGATGCTAAGTTGTATCTTTTAGAGATCGTGAAGTTGCACGGTGCTTAGGTCTCTATTATTTTATATTGTGGTCCTCCATTTTTATCTCACTTTTGGAAGTCATTCCAAAAGGACTTGGGTACTGGAGAATGCCTTAGTGCCTCTTTTAACCTGCAAATGGATGGGCAAGTGGAAAGGACCATCCAAACATTGGAGGATATATTGCAGGCTTGCATGATTGATTATGGTGGTAGTTGGTATGACCACTTGCCTTTGATTGAGTTCACCTATAATAATAGTTACCGCTCTAGCATTAGCATGGTGCCATTTGAGGCATTGTATGGTAGAAGATGTCGATATCCTATTGGGTGGTACGAGGTTGGCGAGGGTAAGTTACTTGACCCCGATCTAGTTCACCTAGCCTTAGAGAAGGTTAAGATGATTCATGATAGGTTGAAAACCGCTCAAAGTTGCCAAAAGTCCTATGCGGATGTAAGGCATAGGGACTTAGAGTTTAGTGTTAGCAATTGGGTATTCTTGAAAGTGTCTCCCATGAAGGGAGTAATGCGGTTTGGTAAAAAGGGAAAGCTTAGTCCCTGATTTGTTGGTCCCCACTTAATTGTGAAGAGGGTTGGCAATGTTGCCCATGAGTTGGAGTTGTCTTCTAGTATGAACTCTATTCACCCTGTTTTCTATATCTCTATGTTGCGGAAATGTATGGGTGATCCTTCGTTAGTTGTTCCCTTGAGGAATGTTGATATTTTGGACTCTTTGTCCTATGAGGAGATCCTGGTGAGGATCTTAGATCGACAAGTTCACTGATTGCAAATGAAAGAAGTGGCTTCGGTGAAGGTTCTATGGAGGAACCAAAAGTATGAGGAAGCTACTTGGGAGGTGGAAGAGGACATAAAGTCCAAGTTTCCGCATTTGTTTTCTATTTTAAAAACCTGGGATGGAGGTATGCGTTGATCTCCTTGCTTTAATTTTTGGTCTTTGATAGACAAAAGGTTAAATTCCCCAATATGTTGAGTTGATTTGTGTCTTGTTAGACCATGGGCTCAAGTCCCTAATGTTTTGAAACTATGTGTGTTTTGTTGTGATGGGTTTAAGTCCCGAGTATCTTGAGTTAATTCATAACTTTGGTAAATGATGGGTTCGAGTCCCTAATCCTTGAATTGACTAAATATCCTTGATAAGTTGATGGGTTTAAGTCCCTAAGTTGTGAAATGAGTAAGTGTTAATAAGCAAGGGTTTAAGTCCCTAAGATTTGAAATGAACAAGTGTCTTGATAAATAATGGTTTTGAGTTCCAAAGATGATAACGTGAATGATTGATTGATAATGATCATAACGTCTGTTATACCCTTGTTAAAGACTTGTTCTAACTTTTTTAAGGTCGTTTTAATGTATGATAATATGTAGGCCTGTGTTTATTACTTGTCTTACCCTTCATTCGAGGTCGATTGATCCAAATGGGGGAGAATTAAAACACATATACGTAGAACCATTGAAAAACTTTATCTTTTATGTCACTAGGGTGGGTACGACTAGGGGCTTGAGTCGTACCCAATGGATACAATTCGTATCTACCCTCACTTCCCCTCTCATACCTTGAGTAGCCTAAGAAGGGTAGCATTATGTCTTTTATATGAGCGACCCCTTCTCAATCATTCCCTAAGGGTACTAGTCATACCTAGGTGAGTCATATGGAGTGACGTCTTGTCTTGGAGCAGACTGGTTTTGTTACGAGTAGAGTATACAACAAGGGGGTGATTCATACCCTTTGGATACAACTCAAGAGTGCACAGTCGTACCCTTAATAGTGTTTGTCACCTAGGAGAGTCCTAGGGTAAAGTAAGGGTACCACTCATACCCTAGGGTACGACTTCTTAAGTGAGTCGTAAGGTGAGTCGTACCCTTGGACGGGTTCATTTTCTAGCTTTTCACTAAGGGCCTTGTGATTATTTCCCATGTATAAAACCCTAAGACCTCTAATATATAAGTATGTGTAGCCTCCTAAACATCCATTTTGATGGATCAAACACCGTAATTACTCTCTCAAGCTCATCTTTGAAGAATTGGAGGCTAGGGTTTCAAGGTGATCTTCAAGAGGAAAAGGGGATTAAATATTCTTGGTGATTCAAGTTTTCTAAGGCATGTACCTCTTCCCCTTTCTAAATAACTCTAAACCCATGTATTTTACACTTGGATTAGTAAGTGTACATGGTGATTTTGAAATCAAATGAAAAGGGTTTGTTGCCTAATGATGAATAATGATGATCCTTACTTAGACTAATGTTTATTTATGTTATTGATAGTATTTGGCACATGGAATTTCTTGTTGTATGTGGTCTAACATGTGGGTCTTGAGTAACCTCAGTCTTGATGATTCTATCATGAAATTGGCCTTGGTAAAGACATGTAGACAATGTGTTTGTGAAATTGTCTAAGTGAGATATCTAGTTACATGATTATAATGCTTTGAGCTAGGAAAATAGCCCAATGTGTATGAATGCTTGATAAATGATATTGTGAAGGTAAAATGAGTCATATATTATGTAATTGATGGTTTGATAAATAAGAAGAGGGTTAAAGTCCCTAACATGAAAATAAATGTGAATTGTATGTGGGACTAAATTATGGTGTAGAATTGCTAATGAAATATGAATGGATTTTAAGGATCTTGAGGACCATGGTTTTAATTGTATGATGATTTGAATTAAGGTGTTGGACTATTAAAATGGTTGAGCAATGAAGGATCCCATGAGGACTATGTGGTCATGTATGATGTTTAATTGGCTAAATAGGTTAAAGTCCTTATGTAGGAATTTAATGTATGTAGGTGCATGGACAAAGGGTTAGAGTCCCAATGTCGACTAATGATAGTCATTTTGGCTTGAGGTTAAAGTCCTTTCCCTAATGAAATCATTTGTGGTTAAAGTCCCTTGCATAATGAGATCTCATAAGGTCGAAGTGCCTTACCAAATAAATTGGCTTGGGGTTAGAGTCCCCTATCTAATGTGGTATAAGGTTAGAGTCCCTTGCTTGACCTAATGTGTGAGCATGTGGTTATAGTCCCTTGCTTGACCTAATGTGTATGAGTGGTTAGAGTCTCTCACTTATATGAATGTGTGTAAGTGGTTAAAGTCCCTTACCTAAATGGATGTGTATATGGTTAGAGTCCTTTACTTGAGGTTATGTGAACCTAGTTAAATCCCTATGCCTAATGAGAAATGATTGAATCCATATCTATGGAAGATTGGAGTCCTCTATTGCATGTATGATGAATGAGTGTTTCCAAAGTGTTGATAAATCTTATCCCTTAATTAGCATGTGATATGTCTCTATATATGGATAAGGTTATGAATGTGATTGAATATGATATATTGCTTGTTGTTGAATGATGATGTTATTTTATCCTTATCCTTAGTTACATGTTAGTGTTCTAACCACTAGCCGTCTTCGGATGCTATGTACTAATGTGATATAGGGGTCGGAGCTTCTTTTTCTTTTCCTGCATATTGAGTAGATGCACAAAGTGGTTCATGCATTAACTTTGGAGTGGTGAGCTTTCTTTCTTCAGAAGACATTCATCCTTGGTCTTCTATCTTTAGACTTAGTTATTTTGACTTGTTTGGTTATTGGCGGGGGCTTATCTCGGCATATAAATCTCTAAACTTTGATTTGTATAGAGGTATTATGGATAATTATGGACTTGGGTATATTGGCTAGTGTGTTGATATTTATGAAATGGTTAGACATTGCTTAAGTTATAATTAGTGGTATGTTTTCTGCAATCCCATTTTCGGTTAGGATTCACCTGACCCATATGGTTAATGTGATGATTGTATTGGGTTATCGGGGCAACCTCCGATTTATGTGGGCTTGATGTTCCTCTATGACATGGCCCAGTTTCAGGGCGTGTCAATGACAGGTCCACCTAATGATTCCTTAGGACTGATAATGAGTCATATGGTGGACTCATCACCACTGAACTAAAATCTAGGATCCCTTGCTACTGTTGCAACGACTCCATATAATGACTCGTTCTATATGATAATGGGTCATCGCAAGAGTTTTATCACTGGCAGTTAATGGTCTCTCGCATAAATTTTCCAGAACTTCTTACTATGATATCAGATAAAGGTAAGACTAGTAGCATTGGAAAGCTAATTTACTGGCCTATCTTTTGATGGGACTAGAGCTTAAAAACTTAGGTATTACAATAAGTTTCTTTAGTTTTTGCTCATGTTTTAAGTTTAGATTCATGATACTTCAATGCTGAGTAGATATCATAGGTTAGCTTAGTGATATCCGTAGTCTTAAGCATCATATGACATCTAGGGGATATTTTTTGGGTGTTATAGAGATGCAGACCAAGATAGTGCTATTCATATTCCATCGGCAGCCAGAAATAGAGTGTTTCATTTCCAACCGTGATGCTTCATTTTCTTCAAATTGAAGGGTTGTTTGGAAGTCAAGCACATGAGGATGTCAATCTACACTTGAAAAGTTTTATTGATCTGTGTTCTCCATTTTCTATAGCCCACATATCTCAAGAATCAATCTATTACATCTATTCCTATTCTCATTGATGAGAGAAGCGGTCATGTAGTTACGGTCTTTGACTGTGGGATCTATCACTTCATGGGTTGATCTCATGAAAGCATTCTTGGATAGTTACTTTCCTCCTTCACGGATATTGTAACTAAGGGAAAAAATCATCAAATTTTGCCAACTTAATGGCGAACAATTATATGAGGCTTGGCAACAATTCAACAATAAGATTGTGTTATGCCCAAATCATGAGTTTCTGGATAAAATGCTTCCATAAATCTTTTATGTGGCATTGGATTAATTATAAGATGGTAGCATATAATGCATTCAGAGGATCTATTATCAAATAATCTTATGGTGTTGCGACAACTTTATTAGATCAAGTGATAAAGCAAAGTAGAGGTTGGCACACAAGAGATACCGAGGTGGCTATGGGGGCTCTATTTGCATCTTTTTCATGCCAAGTGCAAAGAAATAAGTATGAGAATAGAGATGAGAACATGACTAAAGTGATAACTCAAATTGATTTTCTCACCAAGAATGTAATGGGAGCTCCTTCAAAGGCAAATAACTTCATTACTTTTAAGAGTGGTAAAGCTTATGATAATGAGGAAGATGAGTCGCTTGATCAAGAAATTCAATTCATGTGGAACTAATTAGGGGGTTCCCGCCCCACTTATCAAAGGAAAGATGGGAATCAAGGTTAGAAGGAAAGGGATTATGATAGAGATTGGTATTGGAGAGATAAGGATTAGGATTATGACTGGTACGTTCCTCCATGTGATAGGGACAAGGGTAACGAGTCAAGCTTTGTTGACCCGGAGAAGTTCAAAAATGAAGATGTTCTTGCTCGTATCTTAGTGGCTCTATGGGAAATGAAAAGATAGTGAGAGAGCTGAAAAGTAATTTCTCACAACTTAATCAAATAGTGATATCTAACTTGGCCTCTATCAAGAAACTTGAAACTCAAGTGGGTCAAATCTTGGCTCATCTCAATACAAGGCCAAAGGGTGGATTCACAAGTGACACGATTACGAATCCTAAGAATCATGCTTACGTCATGGTCATTATCACTAAGAGTGGTCAGACTCTTGGTAAAGATATTATTGATTTGATGAAGACACCAATGAAAAGGGAAGTGACGAACAAGCCAATAAAAAGAGAAATTAGCTAGAGAAGTCAAAGGAGGCGATTCCAAAAACCAATGAGTAAATTATTGAAAGGCCAAAAGTAGTTGAAGAAAGGGGTGAAAGTAAGGAAG
The DNA here is from genome assembly GCF_002878395.1 of Capsicum annuum. Taxonomy (NCBI): domain Eukaryota; kingdom Viridiplantae; phylum Streptophyta; class Magnoliopsida; order Solanales; family Solanaceae; genus Capsicum; species Capsicum annuum. The sequence goes on along the minus strand of NC_061121.1, from coordinate 180,824,967 downwards.
CTCCAAAAGTGGTTAAAGGTAATTCTCTAAAACTGGATGAAATCTGGTTGTTCATTTATCACAAATCATAATTCCTCTTTATTCCCACAAAGGCTCAATAAGAGAGAAAATGATACCAAGTTCAATAAATTTGTTGCAAAATTTAGCAACCTATCGGTGAACATTCTTTTATTAGAAGAATTGTAAGAGATGCCCAGTTATGCTAAATTCATAAAGGAATGGGTCACAAAGAAATGAGTCATAGATGTTAAAACTATAGAGGTAACCCATAATTATAGTATCATAGTGTCTAGCACAATGGTGGCGAAGAAGAAAGACCTGGGTGCATTCACTATTCCTTGAACTATTGGGGTGAACAAGTTCAAAAAAACATTGTGTGAACTTGGGGAAAGCATTAATTTGATGCCATTTACCGTGTTCTGAAAATTAGGATTGGGTATTCCCAAACTAACCACAACGAGGCTTTAATGGCTTATCATTCTATCAAGAAGCCCGTGGGAATGCTATGTGATGTTTTTGTGAAATTTGACTCCATTTGGGTAATTATGCATATATTAACCAAGTCAGCTTATTTTGTTCCACTGAATGAACTACAGTGTAGAGAAGTTGGCAAAAATTTATAATAGGAGATATTTTGGTTATATGGTATGACTATTTTCATTATTTAAGACATAGGTACTCAGTTTACATCACACTTCTAGAGTTCCATGCAACAAGAGTTAGGAACTCGGTTGGAGATGAGTACAGTATTTCACCCGCAGACAGATGGTCAATTGGAGCGGATTATTTAGGTGTAGAAGGATATGATTTGGGCTAGTATAATATACTTTGGGGGTAATTTTTACTAAATCTTTTTTATAACAGAGTTTGCCTATAATAACAATTATCGTTTCATTATTCAAATATCATATTTCAAGGTTTTGTGTGAGAGAAAGTATAGATCTTTGGTTGGTTGTTTTTATTCCTTTGAGGTTAGCCATGGGATATGGATTTATTGAGGTAATCTATGGAGAGAATAAGATATATATATATATATATATATATATATATATATATATGAATAGATTTTAGCATCCTATAGTAGACAAAAGAGTTAATCTAGTACGAGAGTTTATAACTTGGAGTTCATGGTTGGTGAGCAGGTTTGTTTGAAGGTATCACCCCTAATGGGTGTGATGAGATTTGGAAAGAAGTTTAAGCTTAGCCTGAGGTTTATCAGGCCTTTTGAGATTCTTTAGAAAATTAGAAAGGTGTCTTATAAGTGGAATTTACCTCTGAGTCTATCAATCATACATCCAATTTTTCCTGGTTTGATGTTGAAAAAGTGATCTTAGGCATATTTATACACCTAAGTGTCACTATCTATGCACATAGCTTAGTTTTGAGGACTTTTAAGCATGTTTTAATGTGGCTATATGCATATATAGTGTTATTTGTGTTTTTAGCCTCATGTTTATATGGTTTAATGTGCATTTGAATCAATTCAAGAACAAAAACAACAAAGGCAAGGCTAGACGAGTTAACTAATCAAACCAAGCTTGAGTGGTAATTGTTGGGATTTTTGATGAGATTTAATTGTTGTATTCCCTAATGATTGTTATAAGATGTTTTATGAGGTGAATTTAGCTTCTTTGGGTGATATTTGAAGCTATACAAGAGCTACAATGGGTGATGAAACAAGAAGCAAACTTGAAGGAAGAAATTGTGTGTTCTTAGAGTACATGGTGCACCATGCCTCCTAGTTCTTGATCTTAGTTTTGGGACACATAGTACCTTTTAGGTAGATACTATTTTGGCATGTAAATATTCCATGCGATGTGCCCCTCAAAGCCAGAAATGGGTTGTACGCCGCACATGGTTCCTACCTGGCTCAAAGTTGATTTTCAACTGTTTTAAGTGGGGGACAAAGTGGTAAATGCACCTATTCCGTGTGGTACTTGGTTTGGAAGTATGCACCTTTTCTACGTGATACTTGGTTTGGAAGTGTACAAGGACTATATAAAGAGCAATCAGTGGTAAATTTAAGATATATTTAGATCACATATGAATTGGAGAGCAAACAAGGCATCAAGGGCTCAACATTCGGATTCCTAGTCCTAGTTTGAGTGGGAAACAAGTTTGTAATTGTACCTAATCATTTTGGGACTTGATTATCATGTCTTCCAGGCTATAAATATACATATGGAAGCTGGAAAAATGAATATAGCACATTGGGGAACAAAATCACACGAATTCACAACACAAAACAACACAAGGCTTGGGAGAAAACAACACCTCAAGGAGGCTAGAACAAGGGTCCTTTTTTTGCAACTTTAAATTCTCTTAATTTTACTTGTTTAATTGTTGTCCTATGATTTTCATGTAAGATTATGAGTGGCTATAATCCCTTATTCTAGGGTTGAGGCTACAAAGAAGATTGTGCAATTTGGTTTATAGTCGGTTTATATGTTTATCATGTCATGTGTTTGCTCTTATGTTACTTTAATAATTAACTACTACTAGGGTAAATCTATAGTCCTAGAGTGAATTGACCATAGGACTGGAGGGACAAAATGAAGAAAGTAGGGAGTGTGGATCCTATCTTTATTAATTAGATACTAATTCTAAACAAGTGATTTACAGCTAGGATAGAGATATACCTAGCAGGTTTTCAAAGGCATTTTCGGGGCAAGTCCGGGGAGGGTGTAGTAAAAAGGCTTTGGGGTGCAAATAAAAAATTTAGATCCATGGAAATAAGTCCCGAGCATAAAAATGTAAGTACCGGGCATAAAACGTACGTCCGGACGTTAAATTTGATTTTCTTATTTTAAAAATATTTTTTCTACCATTGTATTTATTAATATTGATGTAATTATATTTATACCTTATGTTATAATATTTTAGTATTTTTTTCTAAAATATGTACATAAAGAGAGCAAGTTTCATAGAGAATGACACAACCATAAATAAATTGTTAGATAATTATTCTTGAAAATTGACAATAAGAGTTTATTCAAGTTGCTAGTTTCAACAAGAAATATATAGGACGGAGTCTCCATAATACTATGTTCCCAAAATAAATCAATTCATTTTTTGTTAAAGATCTTGTATTTTTTATCATTCTCCTTCTTTGAAATATATAAATAATAATATTAGTTGATAGTAGGAAGCCTGTAGATGTGGAGATGAATGTTAGATTTTGATTTTACAGATTTTCTCGGCTATATCATTTTTTGTGTTGTTACCTTTGTCAAAGAATAATTGTATTTTTTTCTATATCATTGGTGATTTATTAAAATTCTTTGTAGAATCACTGGAAATTTTGCTTTTACTTATATTTTTAGTAATAAAATTTCAAAAGTAAAGATACATGAGATATACGCCCTATAGATCCATAGGATTTACACCCCATGTATCGGTGTTATACATCACCCATGCTAGGTAAAACACCTTACCTCACACCCACATATTTTAAAACATTGATACCTAGTGCCCAACTTGGTTACGAATGGAAAGATAAACAATTGCATCTATATTAGAGACTCTCATCCCTGGTCAATGATGTAGTTGTGAGACTAATTTGGGTATATGACGTAAAGAATGATCATTCTTGAGTTATACTATCAATCCCATAAATTAACAATCATGATAAGCACCAACACCGGCTAGAAACCACAATTATTCATGATTGTGAAGTATGTACTGACCATGCAATCCTCCTTGTTATTGTTGATACCCCAAGTTATCAGTGTAGTTAATAGATTGTTTATACTTTAAACCCATCATATCTATAAATTTCACCGCTTGAATAAGTAATTGGAATTAGTTTTGTCTAATGCATAGTTAAAGGAAAAATGTTGGTGGGTTTGACATCCAACTCTCAAAGAGCCACTATATTACTTGCTAGACCGCGTACACTTGTTGTGCTAAGTCGCAACAAGTTTTTTGCGCTATTACCGGGGAATTTGGTGTTAATAATTTATCTATATTGGACTTTTCTATTTATTTAATTAAGTTATTTGTAGTTTGTTTTGGACAAAGTTTTCTTTTTCTTTTCTATCACTCTTCTTGATATGTCATCTCGGGATAGAGATTGGTTGGATGATTTGTATTCTTATTGTTATTGTGTAGAATAACACCTGTAGAGTTATTGTAATAGTGTTCAAATGAATGGGTTTCGCTCCACCGACCCAATCTTTTGGACTAAATATATGTCATATATATAGTGGTCATGATGGACATTCAAACGGTTGTCCTAACTTTTATGATCCTCCTATCGGTGGAGAATCTGGGATTTAGGCGATGTGGGTGCTCGGAATTACATGTATTGACCCACAAAGCTTTAAGATTCCACATGAAAACCAAAGCACCCAACTTTATTTTGGTTTTGAGGGTACTTTTTTCATCTTATACCAATTTTTATATATTTTTATATAATTATACCTATTTTGCATCGAGTTTAGTGGGTGTGGAAGCACCACCAAATTGAACCTAGGTCTACCCCTACCTCTCATGAACCTCTATTATGACCAGACCATTGTTTGTAATGTTGGAAGGAATGACATAGCTAAGGTTGCAGAACATGAGGCTCACCTTATAGATATGATAAAGTAGATATTGTAGCAACAAGCACAACAACTGAACCAACTGAAGGAACTACATGAAGCCATAGATAGATTAGGTTCTCACCTCACAAAGCTACAGGTTATGACTGACTATTTGATTGATCTGTAAAGTACAGTCTTTTCCATCACTCAAGAGGAACACTTAATAAAAGAAAAGAGTAAGGTACTACTAGGAGAAAGTTGTTGTAAAGAAGACATAGTGAGCCAGCATTGGCTAATTGAACAAGATTAACAAATCAAATTTCATAAGTGTGTCTATGGGATAGTCTCACTATTATGGTGACCCAAATAAAGAAGGGAAGAGATGAGTTCATATAAAAGGTTGAGAAATTTGTCTTAGATATTTGACACTTGAAGGCCCTACTGAATAAAAATATTAAGATGTCTTATGTCCACTTACTAATAGTTGTGGATACTAGCCATACCGTGGAGAGGGAAGAAAAATTCTAACCTATCAACAATCGTTCTTTAATTGATGTTGACATTGAGAAGGTGAATATAGTGAGAATGTTGTAGATGCTGTAAGTTTGAAAGTGGGATGTATTGGTCTTATTCAAATTATTTTTCTATATTATGTTCAGATGATATCATGTCTTTTGAGTCATATGAACTAGTAGAGGAGTGTGTAGATAAGGAATAAGAATCTTATGTTTTTAAATTTACACCAAACAAACAACAGAACTGTATGCCTCACCTCAGGACCAAGCGGTTTAACATGCACCATCTAATACTTGATTTCTTAATTTTTGTAGCACCACCCTCTGAGCATAGCAAGATGATGGATGCGATGTTGAAAATAAAATTCATATCCTCAAGGTAAAGAAAAAAGTTGATGGACTATGTCATGATGTTAACTTAGGAACTTGTAAAGAAGCAACCCAACATGTAGTAAGTAATTTTTATTTTTAATTTTAATTATTGTTTTAGTGTCACTTATTTTTGTTGTTTTTGTTTTTGCATATTTAGGAGAAGTTCAAGTACCCACAATCTGAGATAAGGAGCATGGCGAAATCTAAGTGTGGGATCCTCCAGACCCCTTGATGGAAAAAGTGGAAATTGACATGCTTCTAGATAGGCATAGAGGCCCTAGTGAGTAATCTTAATCCTTATTATTTGAATTATACTTTGGGAAAAAAATATAATTTTAAGTGTAGGGTGGGAAATCTTCTGATTTATGTTTAGCGGGAATCTTCTGATTTAGGTTATAGGGTGAATTGTTCTATATGAGTCTTTTGATTATTTGCTTATGTTGCCTAAAAAATTTAAGATACAAAAAGATTTTCTTTTAGTATTTTTTAGTTGTATTTTCTTTTTATATTTAGGATAACACTTCATTCACCCCTTGATTTTTCTTTACAGTTCTTTTCTAAGGGGGTACCCTTTGAATTGATATATTTTTTTCTTTTTTAGGAGTAATTTTAAAATTTTTAGTCATAGTTTATGAACTTTTCCCAAAGATGGATGGATGACGACTGTCTTGAGAGAAAATTCATTAGGATCTAATAAGTAGAACCATTTTATTGATTGAATAATAGGCACTCTTGTTAATCTACATGACTATATGATGCAAGTGTTGTGAATTGAAAAGCATGTTGAATGAATTGAATGACTATTTTGAGACACCTAGGGTCATTTATGTGACTCTTCTTTGGTTTTACCTTAAATTTGAGGTCATGTTATTGCTTTCTTGATAGTCTGTAGGGATCCTTCTTAATTTGAACATGTGTTATTGTTTGTAAGGATTTTTTTGTTATATTCCATACTTTCATATGTATGTCTAGAACTTTCTTGGTGTATCTGTAGAGCAAAATGAAGTATGTTGAGTTTAGTAAATGATATAGGCATTACATTGATTATCCATGTTTTATACCTTGTTGTATCTACCCTCAAAGTATGATCTTTATTATCCCCATTGAGCCTTTAGCTTATAATTTAATAGCCTTATATGAAGATTATTTCCTTTCTTTCAATAGACTATTAATTTGATCCAAAACTCCTAAGTGTTTTAGCTAAAAAATTAAAATTGAAAAGGAGTGAGAATTAAAGAAGAGAGAAAAAATAAATTTGAAGCCCCAAATTAATAGATATTGGTGTGTTGAAAAATTTTATGTGTTGTTGTAGAAAAAATTTTCATGTTGTTGGTAGGGAATAAAGTAAAAAGTGTTAAAGTTCTTTGAAAAGATATTAAAAAACTCCCTACCAAAGATGTGTAAACTAGCTTAAAGAGAGGGGCAAAACAAAAGAGAGTTGTAGAATATAAAAGAGGTGGAAAAAAAGGTGGTTAAAGAATGATCTAAATAAAAAGTGTGATATATTAAAGAGCTTGGGAAAGACAACCACTACTCCTATCCAAAACAATTCCTACCCATCCCTTATCCTACATTACTACTGTTAAACTCCTACTTGCTCTTGAGTTTTCATATTATTATATTAGTGAGGTACTACACTAAGGTAAAGTCTATGGTTCATCTTATGTGGCATGTGAATTCCATCTAAGAGTGAGCATGATTCTATTCTTATACCTCATTTTTGTGTTAAATTGCATACTTGTGAGTGAATTGGATGACTCTCTTGGTGTGAGAGGAACATATTTGGTGAAAGACGGGTAACTTATTTGATTGTTTAATTGAGTAATTTCATGAGTTTTCTAATATTATAGAGTCAATTATTGAGGCTATAAAGTTTTAAAGTAGTATTCATGTATTTTCAATTGTAATGTAACCCGCTTCCTATTTGTATAGTCGTTGTAGTTATAGATTGAGTGTCTTAGTTTAAGTAGTGATGTTATAGTCTTCCTTAATTGTGATTAGTGTAAAGAGTTGTCGAGGACTAACAATGCTTTAAGTGTGGGGTGGTGTTCTTAGGCGTATTTAGACACCTAAGTGTCATTATCTATATGCCTATAGCTTAGTTCTGAGGGATTTTAAGCATGGTTTCGTGTGGTAATGTGAATATGTAGTGTTCTTTGTTTTTTTATGTGCTAAAACTCATTTTTATATGGTTTAATATGCATTTGAATCAATTCAAGAGAAAAAATAACAAGGCAAGTCTAAATGAGTTAATTAGTCAAACCAAGCTTAAGTGGTGCTTGTTCTTGTGTGATTCTGATTAGCTTTAATTGTTATAACCTCTAATGGTTGTTATAGATGTTTCAGGAAGCTAATGGAGCTTCTTTGGGTGATATTTGAAGCATCACATACTACAATGGGTGATGAAACAAGAAGCAAACTTGATGGACGAAATTGAGTGGTCTTGGAGTACATGGCTCACCGTTCCTCCTAGTTCTTGATCTCGGTTGTGTGTTGCACAGTACATTTCAGGTATCTACTGGTTTGGTATGGAAATATGCCATGTGACACATCCCTCAAAGATAGAAATGGGTTGTGTGCCGCACATGGTTCTTACATGGCTCAAAGTTGATTTTTAGTTGTTTTAAGTGAGAGAAAGAGTGGTAAATGCACCTACTCTGTGTGGGACATTCTTTGGACATGTACAAGGACTATATAAAAATAAATTACTCACAAATAGAAGACATCTTTGGATCACATACAAATTAGAAAGCAAACAAGGCTTCAAGGGCTTACATTAGGGCTTCTGGTCCTAGTTTGAGTGGGAAACAGGTTTGTAATTGTACTTAATCCCATTGAAACTTGATTATCTAGAATTGGAGGATATAAATACACACATACAAGTTGAAAAATAAAGATAACACTATGGTGAATAAAACTCCATTAATTCACAACACAACACAAGGCTTAGGAGAAAACAACACCTCAAGGAGACTAGAACAAGGGTTCATGTTTTGTAACTTTAAACTCTCTTAATTTTACTTTTTTAATTATTATCTTATGATTTCATTTAAGATTATGAGTGGCTAAGAAACCCTTATTCTAGAGTTGATTTTGCAAAAAAAAAATGTGTAGTTTGGTTTTATATTCGGTTTATATGTTTATGATGACATGTTTTTGTTCTTATGTTCTTGCACTTACTACTTTAATAATTGACAACCATTAAGAAAAATATATAGTCCTAATGTAGTTAAACATAGGAGTGAAGGGACAGAATAAAGAATGTAGGGAATGTGGATCCTGTCTTTATTAAGAAACTCTAATTGTAAAGCAGTAATTTGCGGCGAGGATAGAGATATACCTAGTGGCCTTACTTGGTAATGAAACGGGAAAATAAGGAATGGCATTTGAATTAGAGAATTACATCTCTGCTCAATAATATATTTGTGAGACTAATTTGAGTAGAAAACTTAGAGGATCACTATTTCTGAGGTATACTATCAACCCAATAAATTAACAATCACAATGAGTACCAACACCAGCTAAAAATAACAACTATGCATGATTTTTTAACCTAGAATCCTCCTTATTATTGTTCATACCCCAAGTAATTATTTTAATTCATAGATATTTTATACCTTAAAACCATCATATCTCTAAATTTTATTACTTAAATAAGTAATTAGAATTAGTTTAGTATAATGGATACTTAAATGACAAGTTCCTTTAGGTTCGACATCCAACTCTCTAAAGAGAAACTATAGTACTTGCTAGACCACATACACTTATGTATGCCAAAAGTTGCAATAATAAGAATCATTTGGATGACTCTCTTATGATGCGGTAGGACTTGATAGATTTAAATCAAATCTAACTACTGAGGAGAAGAATATGGCCGTTTCAAATAGTGAAATACCCTGGGTTTTGACCCTTAGAAAATTCCTTGGAATTATAGTCTCTGGATCCAATATGAATCATTGGTATGAGCCATATATTAGGGTATAAATGGTATAGACCAATCATATGTTGACCAGTATTGGTTGGTGGGATGGATTTTGGTCGCTACAGTCGGTATGAGTCTTATGATTGGATATGGATCGTTTGGTTTGGGTTTTCCTTATCTTAATCTTAGACTTGGTCTTTTTAGTTGGATCTAAGTATGAGTGGCTTACCATGAACTAAAAGTTAGGGTACGACTCATACCAGGGACTTGTATGGTGGACAGTGTTCAAACCTTCTATGATTCTATCCTGCCATGGATACGGGTGAAGGATAAGAATTGTATGCCAACAATACGACTTTGGTAGGATAATTCATACACTAGATAGTGTTCGGTCCAAGGTTTGAGGCTTAGGATACGAATGGTGGGTACTAATCGTATCTAAGGGTACGACTCATGAGAGTCGATTGTACCCCTTTGATAGGATTTTTTGTGCAACTTAAGTGAGGGTATTCTGGATATTTTCACACTTACTCTAATAAGGCCCCATGACTTCTAACTCACATGGGAGATTAATTACCCTATTATTCTATTCATTAACACTTAGAAACTCTTCCTAAACACTCTATAATTCTCTCAAGAGTTTTTGGACAAGGAAGCTAGTGTTTCAACTAGAGGACTAATTTGGGGGATCTTGTTGGTGGTTTCTCTCCATCTACTTTGTCAATTAAGGCATGCTCTCTTCCCTCACTATTAGTTCCAACTAAGGCATGGTTTTTATGAACGGTTTTGATGATTTCATTTTTGTATGATATTGGGTTTTTATCTATGATTTGGGGGTTTTGACTATAAATGATTGGTTATGGTTTCCCATGATTTTAATTATGTATTTCTATGATTAATTGTTGGTTTGGATAATTAGATTGCATGGGAATGGTTAAATGGTAATTGGAATTGGTTTTTGATATATTAAGCCCCCAATATATTTGAAAAAATGCCTATAAGGATGTTTTCATTGCATTGATTATTTTAATGGAACTCTTGTTTGTTTTAAACTTAGTAAAGGAATTATACATGGTTTAAATAGTTTGGAAAGGTAAAAAGGCTAAATAGTTATTCTTGTGGGGTACATGGAAATCTGGTTAATGGAAGAGTACATGAAATCACTTAAACCTATATATGATTGGCTATGAATAAAACTTGCAAATATAGTCGGTATGACGATACCACTACTAAAGGCCCTGGTTAATAAATAGTTAATGGATTGGATGGTTGCTTGGTAATGGTTTTAATTGGGAAATAATGGCAAGATGTGTAGCGAAGTCATGAAAGGTGGAGGTCCCGAGGGCCAAAATTGGAAACTGATATTTGTCGATATGAGGTTTAGTCCAAGTAATCGTGTGCATGATGTCACACTTTATATTTAAAGGATGTACGAGTTATTCCAGGTTTTCCTTCTTGGTCGTGCGGCTTCATGTACTGGGGCCCTTTCAATGGGGGGAATTGAACCCATATAGCACGTGGGTGGTTTAGGACGACTAGACTACACAGCCCAGGTAAATATTTTAATGGCATGCTAAACCCAGTTCCCTTTTTGGCATGTATATATATACATATGGTTTGTGTGCATATGGATAGATTTACTTGGTTTAATAAATGACATCTTTTTATCCTTATCTTGAGTTCATGCTAACGCTCACTCTCTAACCTATCTTTAGGCAGTTGTATACCCACGCTATATAGGAATCGATCATTCTACTCCTTCTACATAATGATTAACTAGGGGACAGTTGTTGGATTGAAGTACTGAGCTTTCATCTTTCTAGAAGGCTCTTTTCTTATGTTATGGATATTTTTAGACCTTTTAATTTATTTTTGGATAATGGTTTTGGCTACGGTTGAGGGCATGTCCCAACCGAATAATCTTACTCTTTTGGTTAGAGGGTTTGTAGTACTATTATACGTTGGAATAGGCAGGATAAGTATTAGTATCGGGGTATTGGGGTTGACATCACTGGACATAATTTGTCACTATTCCATTCTCTTTCATTTTTGAAATAATCATATTATGTTTTGGAACTCATTTGGTTATGGCCTAGATTATAGCCCTCGAATCAGTATTGGTTTGGCTTGGTGGTTTAGTTAATACGGTTTGGTGGACGAGATGACTTGGTAGGGTTGGTCTAGGAATAGGCCTATCCCATAGTCAGTCCTTGTCCAATTATTTTATCTTGTTATATGTTCGAGATTCAGCTGACTCAAGGTATGCTAATGATGGTTGGGTTGCATAATAGGGAGTGGTCCTCGTCCTGATTGGACTTGGGATGCCCATTACGACAAGGCCACCGATTGGGTTGGGTCAAGTTGGTAGCAGAGATTTAGGTTCATGTTCAATTAGTATTCCACAAAGTCGTGTCTAGTAGAGTCTCTTTTAAGGGTGTGTAGCGTGCCACACTCATAAGAGAGAGGCTACAAGGCATTTAGAAATGTTTAACTTTCTTGGTATTCTAATTTCATACTTGGAGTCTAAGTCCTGGAATTCTTCTCTAATCCTTGGTTGTTCACTTTTCAGATCAAGCCTCGATGATCTAGTACACAAGAAAACTCTTCAGTCCCATCTAGGATAATATTAACTGGGTACGTCCTACGTTTGGAGTTTGTCTTCAATCTCAGGGTTCTATCCCTGATAATTTTGGAGTTTCTCTAATTGCTACTAGTCGTCTTCAGGGTGAGGTGACTAATTCAAAATATTTCCAATCTATTCATACTATTGCTTAGATGGTTACCGCTCAAGATGAACAGGGTGCGTCTGGTTTTTTATCTGCTGAGGCCATAAGGGTCGGCCAATTTATGAAGATGGATCCCCTTACTTTTACTAGAGTAAAGGTGGAGGAGGACCCATAGGCTTTCCTAGATAAAATAGATATTATATTTTGGGGAATGCAAGCTACCAATTTGTAAGGGGTAAGCTTTGCAGCTTATCAGTTCAAAGACATTGCATACCAATGGTATGAAAAGTGGGACAGGGATAGGAGTGATATGGAAGAGTCAGATTGTGGGATATATTTTCTAAGGCCTTCTTAGATTATTTCTTTCCTCAAGAGCTAAGGGAAGAAAAAATGGAGGAGATTGTGAATCTCAGGCAGGGGAGGATGTCTATTAAGGAATATTTCTTAAAGTTTCATCAGTTGTCAAGGTATGCTCCTAATTTGGTGGTTGGCATAAGAACGAGAATCAGAAAGTTTGCTTTTGGGTTGAACTAGGATTCGATCTTAGAAAGCAAGACTTTTTGTTGGTTAAAGATATGGACATTTTTAGGATAGTTGTTCATATACAGCAGGTAGAGAATGAGAAGAAGAAACAGACGGATTTTAGAGATCGACAGGGTAAGAAGAGCAGGTTTTTTTATCAGGGAGTGTGCAGTCCCAAGGTGGTCGAGATGGTGGCAAATGGCAAAAAAAAAGTGGGGGAGTTATGGATCCTTCTCTACTGCTAGTGCTCCTTACCTGAAGCAATCGTGTGACAGGCGTCATCAGGGTGGTGACAATTTTCAAGTACTGGGTGCCCAATCTCAAACAAGTGGGGGCCTTTAATTTTTTTTATTTCCTCCTTATCGATTTTGTAGTCATCCATATCAGGGTTATTATGATGAAAAGAGGGACAAATATTTCAACCTCCACGTGATATTGCAGACCTTGAAGGAATAACAGTTGTACTCCAAGTTCTCCAAGTATGAATTTTGGCTAAATGCGGTGACTTTTCTTGGTTATATTATTTCTAGCAAAGGGATCATGGTGGATCCGCAAAAGGTTGTTGTGGTTAAGAGGGGGCCTAGACCCACAACTCCAACTGACATCTAGAGCTTCTTAGGCTTTTCTGGGTATTATAGGTGATTTGTAGAAGGATTTTCATAGATAGCTTCCCCTTTGACTAAGTTGACTCTAAAAAAGGTTAAGTTTTCTTGGTTGGATGCTTATGGGGGGAGTTTTGAGAAATTGAAAAATAAGCTGACTTCGGCTCTAATTCTGACTTTGTTGGAAAGCAATGATGGGTTCGTGGTATATTGTGATGTATCTCGAGTAGGTCTTGGTTGTGTTTTAAAGCAGCATGGGAATGTGATTGCCTATGCTTCCAGACAGTTGAAGGTATATAAGAAAAACTATCCTACTCATGATTTGGAGCTGTTGGCTGTTGTGTTTTGCTTTGAAAATGTTGCGGTATTATTTTTATGGTGTACACATGGACATCTTTTCTGATCATAAGAGTCTACTGTATGTGTTCACTCAGAAGGAACTTAATCTCATGTAGAGGAGATGGCTTGAGCTTCTCAAGGACTATGATATGAATCTTCACTATCATCGAGGTAAGGATAAAGTGGTTGGTAATGCTCTTAGCAGGTTATCCATGGGGAGTTTGACTCATGTGAAGAAAGTAAAGTGGGAGTTAGTGAAGGATATTCACTGCTTGGCTAATCTAGGAGTTTGCCTCTTGGACTCCAAGTATGGAGGTGTAATGCTATAAGAAGTGGTTTGATCATCTCTTGGTGCAGAGATCAAGGAAAAGTAAGTGTTGGATCCTGTCATGATGAAAATCAAGGGTGATATTGGTGAACAAAAGGTGATAGTATTTGAGATCAGTGGTAATAGTAATTTACAGTACCAAGGGAGGTTGTGTGTTCGTGATGTCGATGGTTTGCGACAAAGGATTTTGGTTGAGGCGCACGAGTCACGCTATGTTGTTCATCCTAGTTCCATAAAGATATATCATGATCTGAAGAATGTATTTGTGTAACGGAATGAAGAGGAACGTCGCTGATTTTGTGGCCAGGTGCTTGGTGTGTCAACAAGTTAAAGTTGAACACATGAGACCTGGTGGGTTATATCAAGAGATTATTTTTCCTAAATGGAAATAGGAGGTAATAAATAGGGATTTTATTATCAGTCTTCCTCGGTCTCAAAACTAATATGATTCGATTTGGGTCATTGTGGATGGAATGACAAAGTCTACTTAGTTCTTCCCAGTGAGGACTACCTTTTTGGTGGAGAATTATGTGAAGTTGTATCTTTAGGAGGTTGTAAAGCTACATAGGGTACTTGTTTTGATTATTTTTAATTATGGCACGCAATTTACGTCTCACTTCTGGCAGTCTTTCTAGAAAGGATTGGGGACTAAGGTGAGTCTGAGTACTTCTTTTCATCCTCAGACGGATGGACAAGTAGAGAGAACTATTCAGACGTTGAAAGATATGCTTCGGGATTGTGTGATTAATTATGGTGGTAATTGGGTTGAGCATCTACCTTTGGTAGAGTTTGATTGCAACAATAGATATCATTCTAGTATTGGTATGTCTCCTTTTGAGGCATTGTATGGTCGAAGGCGTAGATCTCCTATTGGTTGGTTTGAGCTTGGAGAGGCAGATATGTTTGGTACCGACTTGGTTTACCAGGCTATGGAGAAATTAAAGGTGATTTGGGATAGGCTTAAGGCAGCCCAAAGTCGCCAAAAGTCCTATGCGGATGTTAGGCGTAGAGACTTGGAGTTTGAAGTTGGGGATAAGGTTTTCCTCAAGGTATCTCACATGAAGGAAGTAGTATGGTTTGGTAAGAAGGGAAACCTCAATCCCCGGTGTGTTAGTCCTTATGAGATTTTGCAAAGGGTTAGTAATATTTCTTATGAGTTGGAGTTACCTTCTAGCTTGAGCTCGGTTCATCCAATATTTCATGTCTCCATACTAACAAACTGTCTTGGTAATCCTTCTTTTATTGTTCCTTCGGAGTGGTTGGGTATCTCAGACTCTCTATCTTATGATGAGGTATCAATTGAGAACTTGGATAAGCAGGTTCATTAGTTGCAAACCAAGAATATAGCTTCAATTAAGGTTCTATATCAGAACCATAAGGTGGAAGAACCTACATAGGAAGCGGAGGAGGACATGATGCCCAAGTATCCGCATCTATTTTCTGCTCTTGGCATTCATGCATAAGGTATATGTCTTCAACACATCTTTATTTTCTGAGTTTGTTAAAGGAAAGATTAATACCTTTGCCTCTTTATTTGCAATCTTTGTTAAAGATAGGAAATATATTTGATAATATAAATGACTCGTATGTATGGTTACCCCTACCTTATCTGTCATTAGGGGATAAATGTTCCTAGTGAGGGAGACTAAAACACCCAGGGTTTGACCCTTAGAAAATTCCCTGGAATTTTGGTCTCTGGACCCAATATAACTCATGGATACGAGCCGTATATTGGGGTATAAATAGTATGGTCTAGTCATATGCTGAACAATACAGGTTGGTGGGATGGATTTTGGTCACTGGAGTGGGTACGACTTGAATGGCATGAGTCGTATTATTGGATATAAATTGTTTGGTTTGGGTTTTTCTTAGCTTAATCTTAGACTTGGTCACTTAAGTTAGATCTGAGTACGAGTGGCTCACCATGAGCCGTAAGTTAGGGTACAAATTATACCAGGGACTCATATAGTGGATAGTGTTCAAACCTTCTATGATTCTATCCTTCTAGGGATACAGGTGAAAGGTACAGATTGTATGTTGTCAATACAACTTGGGTAGGATGAGTCATACACTGGATAGTGTTGGGTCCAAGGGTTAAGTCTTAGGATACGTGTGGTGGGTACCACTCGTTTCTAAAGGTACGACTCGTGAGGGTCAATCGTACCCCTATGATGGGATTTTTGTGCAACTTAAGTGGGGGTATTCTGGATATTTCCCCACTTACCCTAATAAGTCCCCACAACTTCTAATTACTTGGGAGACTATTTACCCTATTATTCTATTCATTAACACTTAGAAACTCTTTCTTAACACTCTATAATTCTCTCAAGAGCTTTTAGGCAAGGAAGTTAGGGTTTCAACTAGAAAACTAATTTGGGGGATTTTGTTGGTGTTTTCTCTCCATCTACTTTGTCAATTAAGGCATGTTCTCTTGCCTCACTATTAGTTCCAACTAAGGCATGGTTTTTATGAATGGTTTTCATGATTTCATTATTGTATGATTTTGGGTTTTCAACTATGATTTGGGGGTTTTGACTATAAATGATTAGTTATGGTTTCCTATGGTTTTAATTATGTATTTATATGATTAATTGGTGATTTGGATAATTGGATTTCATGGGAATGGTTTAATGATAATTGGAATTGGTTTTGGTTATATTACGCCCCAATGTGTTTGACAAAATGCCTATAAGGATGTTTTTATTGCATTGACCATTTTAATGGAACTCTTGTTTGTTTTAAACTTGGTAAAGGAATTATGCATGGTTTAAATGGTTTGGAAAGGTAAAAAGTCTAAATGGTTATGCTTGTGGGGTACATGGGAATCCCTCAAGTGGTTTAATATATTTAATGGAAGGGTACATGATATCCCTCAACCTATATATGGTTGGATATGGACAAAACTTGCAAGTAAGTTAGTATGACGATTCCACTACTAATGGCCATGGTTAAAAAATGATTAATGGATTGGTTGGTTGCTTGGTAATGGTTTTAATTGGGAAATAATGGTAGGATGTATAGCAAAGTCATGGAAGGTGGAGGTCCCGAAGGGACCGAAATTGGAAACTCATATTTGCCAATGTGAGGTTTGGTCCAAGTGACTGTGTGCATGATGTCACACTTTATATTTTGGGGGATGTACTAGTCATCATAGGTTTTCTTCCTTGGTCGTGCGGCTTCACGCACTGAGGCCCTTTTAGCAGTTGGAGCTGAACTCATATTGCCCGTGGGTGGTTTAGGATGGCAAAACTACACAGCGTGGGGTTAAAGGCATGCTAAACTCGATTCCCTTTTACGGCATGTATATATATATATTTATATATATATATATATGGTTAGTGTGCATATGAATGGTTTTACTTGATTTTATAAATGACATTATTTTATCCTTATCTTGAATTCATGCTAGCGTTCAACTGCTAACTCGTCCTCAGTCATGATATGCAGGAACCGGCCGTTCTACTCCTCCTACATAGTGATTGACTTGGGGACAGCTATTGAATTGAAGTGGTGAGCTTCCATCTCTCTGGAAGTCTCTATTTCATGTTATGGATATTTCTAGACCTTTTGATTTATTTCTGGATAATGGTTTTGGCTATGGTTGGGGGCATGTCCCAGCCGGATATTCTTACTCTTTTTCTTAGAGGCTTTGTGGTACTGCTAATGGTTGGAATGGACGTGATTGGTATTAGTGTCAGTCTTAATATTGGCATTGGTATTGGGGATGATATCATTGGATATAATTTCTCACTGTTCCATCCTCTTTTATTTTGGGATTAATCATATTATGATTTGAAACTCATTTGGTTATGGCCTGGCTTATGGCTCTCGAATTGGAATTGGTTTGGATTAGTGGTTTAGTTGGTACGGTTTGGCGGATGAGATGATTTGGTAGGATTGGTGAAGGAATAGACCAACCCCATAGTCAGTCCTTGTCCAGTTATGCTATCTTGTTATATGTTTGAGATTCAGTCGACTTAAGGTATGCTAATGGTGGTTGGGTTAGGTAACAGGGGGTGGTCCCCGGTCCTGGTTGGACTTGGGATGCCCATTACGACAAGGCCCCTGGTCGGGTCGGGTCAGATAGGCATACTATAAAGTTAAGGTCTAAGAGTATTTATTTAGTAAAGGTCCAATAGAGGCATACATGTAGAGTAGATATCCCCATCCTTTCAATAGTTTAGGTACCTTTCATACTCATACATTCAAGTAGAAATTATTTTTTAGTAGTGAATGATAGAAAAACCCATAAAGTGAATTTTGGAATTTTGTAATTTGACCATTTTATCCCTCCTTATAGTTGTATTTTGGTATCTGTGGTCTGTCAGAGTGGATGGCATGACTTCTAAGGTAGTTGGATGTATTTGAATTTTTAATTTTGGAAGATTTTAATGTTGGTAGGTTTGACTTTGGTCACTATTTGGAGATTCATACATTGTACAGGAATTTCATCAGTTATATTGGCTCTTTAACATCATTTTTAGGTTAGTAGAAATGTTAGTTTGAATCTCGATGGTCTCGGATGGACACTGAGTGGTTAGTTGGAAAGTTAGAGTTTTTGGCCTAGAGTTGACTTCAATGAACATCCATTAATAACTACCACTATATGTAAATTCAGTAATTTCATTGAGTCTAGAATGTTTATTTTAGGCAAGTAACATAGTGAATTTTTGTTCATGGGGTTCTAAATGAATTCGAAGGTCCCATTTACGACTTTAAAAAGTTGATGTTTTGCTGTGATTAATTACTTTTGGTGCATTGTTAAACTACCCTTCGCATTTGTGACGTCTTTATTGAGATCAGATGGTTAGACTTTGCCCTTCATCACATTTGTAAGTGGGCCACTATATTTGGGGTGGTCCTGAGCTTGGTCAATCGCTATCGTGACCTAGGCCTTGCATTTGTAAAGAGCATACCTTTTTTAACAAGGTTCCATAACTCCATTTTTGAAGCTTTGGAACATGATTTTAGAAGATTCAAAAGGTAGTTTTCGAGATTTCTTCCTTGGGTAAGCTTCCAAACCACTATTTTATCATTTATTAATTATTACTTCATAATTTTTCTTCAAATCTTGGTTTTCTAACTTGATAATTTGGTATCTTCTCAATAAAATTAAAGATTGATAAATTGATTATTTTAATGTCTATTTCAACTATGTTTTAAATGAATACTTACATTTGAACTTCTTATGTTATGGGTAAATTGATTTTTTTAATAAATTCTAGTTTTACCCTTGTAGGTTCAAGGTTGAATTCTTGAACTCGAATTAGAAGTATAACGATATAGGTGTCTTTGCTTTTGTATTCTTATGTAGAATCTGTATTTGACTAGATTAGGATCGTTCGGTGGCTCTTTAGAAGGGAAGGCTTTGGTTGGGATTTGTGAGACTTCTCTTAAGTCAAGTTGAGACTTTATTTAACTTTTTTTAAGTGTTTATATGCTAATATGTGTCTAAAGAGTAATGGGGAAATGTGGGCTATTTATATGTGGAGATGATGATTATCTATGTGGTATTCGTGTATTGTGAAAGGGTTAAAAGCAACTAATTGACTATTTGTACCGATCCTATGAAACTTCGACTTATGTGACATGATTAGTTGGTATTCAAATATATGGTACTGTGGCTTATTTTTTTATCATGATGGGGTTATAAGGTCTTGTTAGATATTCTTATTGTGGCTAATTGTGGTATTGGAATAGTGTTTCGTTGATAGTTCTAGTATTTCAGTAAGATTCCTTTCCTTAAATACATATTAGCATGAGATTACTGGTTCTCTCACGACTCAATTTCTCAGGTCATGATGGCACCTACTATAACCCACCAGTAGGTAAGCTGACCTATAGTCCGGAACTACTAGTAACAGACTATTAAGAGAAACGAATGGAGAAATGAATAGTAATGGAATAAAAGACATATGTATATAAGACAGTCCCAAAACCTGATGGAATCAGTACAAGATCTTCTAATATGACAAGAATATAAATGAGATACTAAATGAATATACTTATACAACCCATCCCTTAATACAACATAGAGATCAGTCTAATCTACAAGAGGGATAAACAGATATCATCAATGAAGACGATCATAAACAGATCTAATAACTACCTAAATACCTGATTCATAAGATCCATAGAAGCAGTTGGAGCATTAGTTAACCCAAATGACATAACCTGGGACTCATAATGTCCATACCCGGTTCGGAAAGCAGTCTTGGAAATATCAACCTCCCTAATTTTCAACTGATGATACCTCAAATGAAAATCAATATTAAAGAAGCCTCTAGCACCTTGAAACTTGTCGAAAAGATCATCAATCCTAGAAAAAGAGTACTCATTCTTCACTGTAACCTTATTTAGCTAATGATAGTCTAAACACATTCGAAGGGACCCATCCTTCTTATGCATGAAAAGAACAGAAGCATCCTATGGGGAAACACTAGAACGAATGAAACACTTATCAAAAAGATCCTTTAACTGCTCATTGAACTCCTTTATTTCAGTTGGAGCCATTCTATAAGTAGTAATAGAAATAGGATGGGTATCTGGTATAAGATCAACCCCAAAATCTATTTCACTGTCGGGAGGAATTCTAGGAATATCATCGGAAAACAATTCAGGAAATTCACTAACCACGGGGATAGATTGTAAGAAGGGAACCTCCGAACTAGAATCCTTCACCCGAACTAGATGATACAAACACCCTTTGGAAATCAACTTGTGAGCTCTAAGATAAGAAATAAACCTCCCTTTAGGCATAAAGGAACTTACCTCCTATTCAATTATCGGTTCAGTAGGCAATAGGATACAGACCTTTTGAGTCCTAGAATCCACAGACGCATAGCACGAGTGAAGCCAAATCCATCCCCAAGATAACATCGAAATCCACCATATCCAACTATATCAAATCTACCAATGTCTCACTATAAAAGATGGACACCACAAACCCCTATAGGTTTTCCTAGCAACTATAGAATCACCCACCGAAGTAGAAACAGAGAAGGGGTTGAAAATATGTTCAGAGCCAAAACCAAAATGTACAACCACATATGGGGTCACATAAGAAAGGAAAGACCCTGGATCAAGCAAACAATAAACAGCACAAGAGAAGAGTTGTAACATACTAGTAACAACATCAGGAGATGCCTCTGATTCTTGACAGGTGGCATGAGTATAGAGAAGATTCCAGTGCCGGTACCCAAAGTAGCACCCTTTGGTGCAAAAACCAAATAAATGGCGACCGAAATCTTATTAGATCCAGAGGCTACCTTAGTTGTAGGATGGTTCCTCTGCATATGTCCAGGCTGACTACGATTGAAACACAAGTTCCTTCTCTCATCAGCATAACCATGGCAAAGTTGTTCGCAAAATCTATAAAGAGGACCAGGTGGAGCCAACTGAGCTCCACTAGCCTGAGACAGGGCACCCTGTGCCTTAGGACCACTGCTAGCCTGGAAAACGATGATTGCCAGATGGCTTAGGATAAGGAGCACTAGCTGAAGAATATGAATTAGAATTTCCCCTAGTCTTCTTCTTGGTTCATTGTATGTCATCCCTCCCACTATTTTGTTGATTCACTCCCTACTTTGAATATTTGAACTTCTTAATCTGCCTCTCTCCTATCTTTGCGTGTCTCTTCTTTTCATCCTCTACCTACTGCATATAAACCACAAGCCAGGAGATGGCCATATCATTATTTAACATTGCAACCTTACAATCTAATACTAAGTCACGGGACAACCCAGAAGCAAATTTACTCATCTTGGACCTTATATTAGACACTAACTTTGAAGTATAATGAGACAACTACTGAAATTACAATGCATATTCTTTCACACTCATCATGCGTTACTTTAGAAGTTTCCCTCAGCTCCTCAGGAAAGAAATGATCAAGAAAGGTAACCAAAAACTCATCTTATAATGTCGGCTCCACATCATCACCCCTCAACTGCTCCCACTCCTCATACCACTAATAAGCTACATCAGTTGATATACAGCAAACTCTACACCTTTAGAATCAATAGCATGTATCACTCTAAAAATCTTCTCTATCTCATCCACAAACCCCTGAGGATCCTCCTCAACCTTAGAGCCTGTAAAGGTTAAGGGATTCAACTTCATGAATTGGCCAACCTGAGTGACATCAGATAAAGGAACAATAGAACCAATATAATCCAAATGGTGAACTGAGATGTCACCAACTAAGTAAGAAAATGAATAAACAGGCAGAACTCCACATTAGAGATATCCCCTTGAGGCGGCTGATCATAAGCATCACCACCCAGAGTAGCTCGAGGATGATAAGTGGGGATGGGTGGAACTCCATGTGGGGTAATACAATCCACTAGACCAAATCTGCACTCTATGAATAGGGTGAGTTCTATCTATATTTCCCTCAGGTGGAATAGAAGTTCCAACAGAGTATCTACGAACATTAGATATTTAGGGAGACATGATCTGAGAAGTGAGCAAACTGGGAGTTAGGACAATTGATGACACCAGATTCTATATCCCGAGATAGAACACAAGAAAGAAAAACATTCTTAAATATCTTAAAGCCTCCCCTTATAAGTGTGGTGCGCTACACACCCATAAAAGGGACTCTAATCGACACAGCTTTGTGGACAACCAAAGACCCTAAACTGTGCTTTGATACCAAGCTTGTCACGACCCGAACCAAGGTCTGTTATGACGGGTATCTCAAGCCCACCGTGGGCCGGAGATCACCCCAATCTAACCACCTAAGCATAATAAAATAATAGCGGAAGCAAAACCAAACAGTAATAATGATATATATAAACCAATAAGAAGATTCTAAGCATCCAAAACAAATAACCCACTCACACTTTATCCATAAAGCCTCTAAAAAAATACCAAATTAGGTCAGGACATGCCCCCGATTGTGACAATAAAACTCTTCAATTCCCAAAATATGAAAAGAAACCTAATGAAAAGGTAAAGCTTCCGGATGATGAAGGCTCACCACTTCACAATAACTCAACTGATATCTTCTCCACCTAAGACCGCCACGAGTAAACAAAGAACCCTAGGATCCTACATCATGAAACGATGCAATATCCAGGGATGGTCAGTAGGATAAGCTTTGGCATGTAACTCAGGAAAACTTATAAAATAATGTCATGTCCAAAACCAGTCAAACCATGTGCACACATTCATATATACATATACATAGGATGTCGGGATAGGGTAAAAGGTAATGAACATGAGATTTTAAAACCATTAACTTGGATTGTGTAGATTTATCTTTACTAAGGGCACCCATGGGCTATATGGGTTCAGTTCCCCTGCTAAAAGGGCCCTAGCGCTTATTACCCACATGAACTAAGGAAATTCGAGGGAGGGCCAGAGACACAAAGGCTCCAACCATCCCAAAAATATATAATGTGTGAACTATATACACAATCATAAATACCCCCACGCCGGCAAATGTGGTATCCAATATTGGTCCCCTCGTAACCTCTACCTTCACGACGAGCTACACAACTTCCTTTAAGCCCAAATTAAAATATTTACACATAATCTCTTACATTAACCGATAAGTCATTTACTAAGGCATTTATAGTTGGTATCGTCATGCCATTTATGCTTGCAAGATAAGTCCAATTATGTCATTTTAATCCAATTAAACCAACTGGCTCCTAAGTTCCATTTAAACCAAACCATGGCCACCAAGGCCTTTCAAATCCTTTTTCATCCATTTCTCTATTAATATAATGCAATAGTTCAATAAGTGAGTTAAATCATGCAAATTCCACATTTAAAACCAAATTTCATGAAAGTGGATTGAAGATATTACCATTATCAAGACCAACTCCAACAAGTTGGGGAAACCCAAGTTCCCCATTTCAAATTCTCATAACCATGCTTCCGTTCAATTCAAATATCATAATTTAAAGCATGAATATCATATTCAAAACATGAAAAAAGTATTTCTGATAGTAAATAATCCAAAATCCTCAACCCAATTACAAACCTGCAGCAAATTCTCATGAACAATGATTAAACATATGCCTGTATATAAAAATCAAGTTAGGGAGGAAAGACATACCTGAACACCAAAGAAATTTGAAGAAAAATCTAGAGTTTGGAGCTTAGATGATTAATCCCTTAAAAATCCTACTTTCTCTTGCTTGGAAGTTTAAGAGGAGAGAATGATGTTTATGATTTGATAATTGATGTTAAAAGGACCTTTAGATGTTTTAAGGCAGTGGGTAAAGTGTAAAGGAAAGAAAAGACCAAAATATCCTTAATAAAAAATGTGTATGAAAATTGCTCCCAGTCGTTACAGGTCAGGTAATGACTCGCGGTGACTGGTCACAAGCCGTTGCCTGGACTCGTGGAGTGAGCAGAAACTTTAGGCCATCCCACTATTTTGATCACGTATCTCTCACCATGACTCGTGACCTTACCTAACGACTCGTAAGGACTAAGTCATAATTCAAACAGTAACCTTGGGCAACTTCACTGGTGAGACAACAAGTCTCACCTAACAACTCGCAAAGAGTGATAACGACTCGTCACCTTAGTCAAGTCTGGGCAGTGTCGTCAATACTAAAAAACTCTTAGAGTCTAAGACCTGGAAATTACAGGAAGTGAATTAACAAATGGTCAGTTATTTGGAAAGAAGACTCAGAGGTCTTTAATTTGGTGGGTATTGGACCCCTAACGCAATATATATTAGGATAAATTCTCGTTTGAAGTTGACCCTAGTTTAAAGTTATTCCAAAACTAAATTGGTGAGAATACTTTCAACTTAACTTTGTGCTAGGGGTATTGCGTGACCTTAGTACATCTCAAATGCACTCTTATACTAAAGATTGATCCTAATGCACACTACCAGAAATTCGCTATTTTTCGACTAAAATTTTCGGCCGAAAAAAAGTAGTCAAAAATTTCCAACTACTTCAGTCGAAAAATTTACTTTTTTATTTTTATTTTTTACAAAATATTTTTCCGATACTATTTGTGACTACAACAGTCAAAATATTTGGCGGTAAATTCCTGGAAATATATATTTTGACTGTTGTAGTCGAAAATAAAAATAATTAAATAAATATATTAGTAAATATATAATCAGACCTTTATACGGAAATTAAATAATTATTTAAATAAATTATTAAATATGTATTTCTGACCACTGTTGTCAGAAATATAAATAATTAAATAAATATATTACTAAATATATAATCAGACCCGTATACGAAAATTAAATAATTATTTAAATAAATTACTAAATATATATTTTCGACCAGTGTAGTCGGAAATACTAAATAAATATATCATTAAACATATAATCATACCCTTATACAAAAAATTAATTACTAAATACATTACATAAGGTTGCTTTGTAATACATTAAATGTATTCGACTACTGTAGTCAAAAATATTAAATAATTAAATATATTTAATTTGTACCCGACTGTAATGGTCGAAACATTATATTTAATTATTAAATAAATAATTATATAAAATATCACGGTAGCTTTTCACGTTGTATTAATTAATTTAAATATTTAATTAAATTGTATGAAATATATAACCGACAGATGTAGTCAAAAATATTAAATAATTTAAATATGATAAAAATATTCCTGACTACTGAGTCAAAAACCTGATAAATAATTAATTTAATTATATTAAATATAAAACCGACTGAAGTAATTGAAAAAAATAAATATGTCAAATATATTACCGACTGTATAGTCAAAAATATTAAATAATTAAATATATTAAATTTTTACCCTATTGAAATAATCGAAAACTTATATTTAATTATTAAATAATTTATATAAAATATAAACTAAACATATAACACACATCTTTCCTAATTCTCTCTCTCACTTTCTCTCTCTAAGCTAGGGTACTACACACAGCTTTAGGGCTCTCTTCTCTCTGCATCTCTCTCAAATATTGGTGGTAGAATGGTAACGGCGACGGTGAACAAGCGGTATTGAAGGTTAATCACTGAATCCCGTGATTGTAGGTAAAAATTTGTTCCAGTATGGGTTTGATGAAATTCCCATTTAGTTTGTTCCAAATGCTATGAAATCCCCATTTAATACGCGTTTGAATTTGCGGAAGCATAGTGTTATTTTTCACGAGGCATCAACTGTTCATGAACAATTAGATTCTAGAAGAGTGTCTATTGTTGTGTATGTTAATTTAAGTTTGTTTTGAATCGGTGGTTGATTTGTCTTTGTCTTCTAGTTGGTTTTAGGGTTCCTTTCTCTTCCTCATTTGTGGAAGAAGGAAAAGAACATTCTTTTTTACAACAACAACAACAACAAACCCAGTGTATTCCCACCTAGTGGGGTCTGGGGGTAAGATGTACGCAGTCCATACCTCTACCTCTGATGAAGTAGAAAGGCTGTTTTCGATAGACCTCGGCTCAAGGCACGAGAAAAGAACATTCTTTTTTAAATGGACTAAAACAAACAAATTGAAATGTAGGGAGTATAATGCATATGGTCTCGAATACGCAGTTGATTGATTGATTGATGGCATTATGTTTATTATGTTTATGCTAATGTTTCTTTTCTTTCAATTGTTGCTTTATAAAATTGTTTGAATATAGTTAAAAGGCCAAAAGTTGTCTTACCTTTACTGAGAAGATTAGAAAAAAAGCTTCCTTTTGTGATTCTTGTAATTTCATTTGGGAGTTTCTGTATTTGTGCTCGACCTGCTGCTTCCAGTTTCATTCTTTGTGGAGTTAACATACTTGATTGGCTTTTATTGATTGTTTTAAATTTGTTTTATGGCCTTTATGGTCGACTTTTGAGATTAATTTCATGTTCCTTTTACATTCTTATGGGTCTTAACATGCCTCAACTCCGAACTAGTTGGTGTCAGCTACATATACCTGTGGATACATTCGCTAAAAGAAGTATCAGCTGTATGAATCTTCGATGTTCGTGTTATGCTCTATTTGGATTAATTTCCTTTCGAATACCTGGACCGTCCAAAGAGCAAAAATTATGCTAGGAGGATTTGGTTGGTTTAATTTATGACCGTAATTGTGCCTCACAAGTCATTGCACATGAGCTACACTAGAAGTAAAGTTATAGTATTGGAACTCCTTGGAGTCATAGCTTAAAGGCATATCTCTTTAATTGGACCACTAACCTTATAACACTCTTGGTACTAGTCTGTACAATCTACTACAGTTCTTGTAGTTTTGCTTACAAAGAACCAAAACTAAGAGGGAAAATTTTCAAATGAAAATGTGTGTTCTTACTGAATGTTTAGTAATGGGTAAATTTCCATTCACGACATAAAAAAAGGGGCAGAGTTTTTAAGGTGCACAAGTTGACTTCCCGTGATAGTGTCTCATATTCCGCATCTGCTTGAATATATAGACAGCTGGTCTATTAACGGAAATAGTTTTATATGGGATCTGGTAGAATTAGATGTCTTCACATATGTTAGACCTATATAAATGTGAAGCTGCAGTTTTCTCTTATTTATTGATATGAAGGTGAGTATAACTTGATTGAAGTCAGTTACTCTGCAACGTACTGATATTAGAATTATGTGTAACTCTCTTTCAAGAATTCTTATTTGGGTTTTAGGGTTAAGAAGGAAACTGCTCTACGGATGTTTAGAAGCGACTGCCGAGTTGGAAAGGTAAGGTGGAGGAAACTGAAACTTTTATGGTCTGTTTGTGTGAGTAGAGCTCCATCTTTGACAAGAGGGGTTGCTTGGATGGTAAGCATCCTCCACCTCCAACGTGAAGTTGTGGGTTCAAGTCATCAAGGGAGCGAAAAGGGTGGGATATCTTTGAGAGTTCTGTTCTAGAGGTGGCAATGGGGTGAGCAGGGAGGTGTAGGGAAAATTCTAAATGGGATGGGGCATGGCAGGGTGAGGCAGAAGTTGATTTTTCAAACTCTCTTTTGTTGTTATTTTGAAACTGTTATTATTTTAGGCAAAGCAAGCTCTAGTGGCAGATTTGATCTTGCACACGAAGATACATATAAGTAAGATAGTGTAGTTTTACCAGTATATTACGGCATACAAAAGTTTTGCTGCTGAATATGAATATATCTTGTGCTTATTATTTGATGAACTAAAAAGGTACTGCTAGTATACAAGCCCATATTCACAGACTTAATGTACTAAAAAGTGATATATAATGAGGCTTAATACTTATTTTGTCATTCCAACTTGCATGTAATCCTTTTGGCACAGCCCTTGGATAATCTTTTACATACCAAATATTTCCCCAACAGTCTAACGCGATAGGCCTATTACTGGCGTAGGCCTAAATATCCTGCATATTATTGAACATCTCAATAACTGCATCAAGTGAAGCCATATAGCATTTAACTCGAGATGCAGGGATCAAGGAACCTCTTTTGCTATTAATTCATTTTTCTACAAATCCTTAATCAACACAAATCTCTGAATAAATTGCAACCTAAGAATTGTAGAGAATGCGAACATGTATTCAATTCTGCCATGCTGAATTATATAGTCCTAAGAATCAGCTACACTCCGATTCATTTACGGTTAGGTTATGTTTACAGTTCTGCAGCATTTACCTTTTAAAAGATTATAGAACAGATAAGGACAGATATCTGGTTCAAGGGATTTAGATAAGATGGACAGCAAAGGTAAACAGACCTTACCATATAGAGAAATTTAATGCTAGGTACAGCAACATCCTGATAACAAATAATACATATGACAATTTATAGTAATTGTCAAATGTACTAAAGGTTTCTTATATTGCAGCTATCAAGACTGCCTCTTTTCTTCAGGGAGACGAATCCACAACCTAGGAAGCATACACTTTGGCAAGCAACATCTGATTTTACTAGTGGACAGGCCAGTATACACAAGTATGTTCCTTGTCTTATTTTGACTTGTTCTCAATTTGTGTTTGCTCTGTTTATGCACCAGCACTTATGGTAATTTCCTTTACTAATTTTCCTTGTTTTTCGGGGACACCAATTCCCCAAGTACTTATCTGTGGCATTTCTTTTAATAACTGTGTTGTCCAGACTACCTGCTACCTCACACAGCACCCCCAAGTTCTCATCTATTGCCTTTTTTTGATAACTAGCACATGTACCAGGTAACACTGTCACCAAGACTCGAATATTTAAGAAGAAATTACCTGGTGTTTTGTCTCAGCTAGGAATCGAACCTGAGATACATGATTCCCCACCCACGTTGTTGACTGCTAGACCATACCCTTGTGACCTAATCTGTTGAGCTTTCGATTTATTGTGAGTCATGACCTCTTTTGATGTTTTCCCTCCTTAATATTTTGAAATTTCTCCAGTAGTATTGTTCTACTTCTATTTTCTCTATAAAGTTAGAAATTATATCTTCTTTTATGATGTAGTGACTGTAATTTGCTTGTGATCAATATTAGGTACCTAAAGATTCACACTTTTCTTTCATTTATTTATTGGGTATCACTTAAAGACCATTATCTAAATGATGTTCTGGAATATAGCTGAAAGAGAGCCTGTGTTAGTGGACTGTAGAAGAATATAGCAAGAAACAACATGATTTTTTCCTTTCCTTTCATTCTACTGGAAAAGAACAAATTCATTTTTAAATAATGCAAGAATTTGTTGCACTGTATATGGTTGATTGGTGTCTAGATTGATCTTGCCAAATATATATGTCTGCGGGTACCTGGTTTAGAATCTTTCTCTGTAGAGTTCAACTTAATCTTCTAAAACAAAAGATCGCATGTGAATAAAGACTTTTCAAAAAGTGAATTCTATACAGCTGGACTTGCTCAAAAAAAATTTTAAAAAACATTTCTATTACTTAAATCATTCTGCATTTTCCATTGTCTTACAAGTGGTTACCTGCTACATATACTATTAGATTTACAAAAGGAACATAACAATATGTACAGAGACGCATGCTATAATTGTGAAAGGGAAAAGAAGATAAGAGGCTCTAGTAGGAAAGCTATTTGTTGAAAACCTAATAAACTGGTTCTGCCAGCTCTAGTAGAAGGAAGCTTGAGGATGCTTACTAGTAGTTCTATGATTAGAATGTTGAAAAGGGGACATGCTCTGATTTCTCACCTGTCCATGATGATTATGGTGCAAAATACAAGTGAAGACATTTTGATGCTATGGTGCAAGAGGTGGAAGATCAGTACACTGAGGTATTTGTTGAACCTAAATTCTTGCCACCTGTGAGGTCCTTGGATCATGCCATTCCACTCAAACCTGTGGCAGTGCTGGTTAGTCTGAGACCCAACATATACTACTACCATCATAAGAATGAGTTAGAGAAACAAGTAATAGATATGCTTACTGTTGGAGTGATTCAACCTAGTTAGTCTCTTTTTTCTTCACCAGCATTACTAGTCAAAAATAAAGGACAAATGCCTAATTCCTGTAGTGGATGTTCAGTATAGATTATAAGGGTATATGTGATATTGCTAATAAGGACAAATGCCTAATTCCTGTAGTGGATCATCTCTTAGATGGGTTGTGAGGTGACATAATTTTCTCCAAGGATGATCTTAGGATAGGATACTATTAGATAAGGATGAAAGGGTAGGAAGTGTTAAAGACAACTTTCAGAACTTATGTAGGACATTATAAGTTTACAGTGATTCCTTTTGGCCTCAACAATGCTATATTGCCTCGGTTCTTAGAATCATGGGTAGCTCGAGAGTGATCTTGTCGCCTTGGCCCCATGTTTCGGTGATTGTCAAGAAATTACCTTCATCGGTGAGTAGAAACAAAACACCTTAGAACTTTTTCTTTTAAGATATCAATCATATAAAAACCATAACTTGGTAGAAAAATGATTCGATAGTAATCCTAAGACATCAGATAAAGAAAATGTCACACCTGGTGGTGGTAGAGACAAATCTTTTCCATTTAAGGTTGCCTTTGCGCAACTTGAATGTGTCCAGATCGGTATTCTCAAGTTCAGCGTAGATGATAGACCACTTGAATGCTGACATAAATAATACACATAGTATAATCTACTGATCGTCCTAAAGACGATAGTCAAGTAAAAGCATGATATATGACATGACATAATGAATGCATACCTCAGTTGATGATATTATAATTGTCACAGGGAGGCGATTATCCCATGAAACAACAGGTTCGATTTTCTGACTCACCGAGACCTGCCCAGATTTCCAATCAAGAGAGCTAGGTATATATTGGATAATGTAGAGTCCTGGAGAATTCCCTTTCTCTTCAAAATATATAGAATCTCCCAACTTGGAGAATGATTCAATTCCTTTGAAGGACACCAAAAGGAAGCCAAAAGTTAAAAATCATTACAGATTCGAATATTTAATGCAAACTCGGAAGGTCAGATAATCACCTGTCCCGTAGCAGCACCAATAGGAATCGAATTGTGTTCCCCAGTTGTGGTAGCTCCCGAGCCTTGGAAACGCCACAACCAAGAGGAAGCATATATAACATAACTCCAGGATCTCTTCCCTTTGGATACTGAGTACACATTTGTTAACGCGCGTTCATAGTAATTAGCATATGCGTTTTCTTTCGTCCATTTGAATAGATGTCGAGAAACCTACAAAGATATCAAAAAGAACTTACATCACTTGGTTCTTCGCATATGAACAAATATAAGCTGCGATAGTACTTTAGGCGTTTGGACAGCTTTCTAGCACCATGACCACCTTCAAGTACTCATGAACAAGGTTTCCCAACCTTACTTGAGAAAATTTTTCTTAGTATTCTTTTATGATATACTTGTGGATAGTCTTTCATTGAATGATCGTGTGCAACACTTGAGAGTGGTGTTTGGGACCTTCAAGAGTCCTTCACTCTATTCTAAAAGGTAAAAATGTTCATTTGGCCAAGAAAAAGTAGAGCACTTACGATATGTCATTACCAAAGGTGTTGCTATTGATCCTCTCAAAATTAGAGCCATGGATGAGTGGACTAGACTAAGAATACTCAAAGCTCTCATGGTATTTCTTTGTATTACTAGTTACTACAGAAAGTATGTTGTCAATTATGGCACTATAAGTTGGCCCCTCATTGATTTACTGAAGATAGATGCCTTCAAATAAAATCCATACATAGAGCTAGCATTTGAATGCCTTAGGATAACTATGAGCACTACACCTATACTTGCATTTCTCGAAGGGAAGGCCATTTTCTTACTTTAGTTGAAACAGAAGAGATGATTGAAATGGGTGCTCAATCTCATTTACATCAGTCTCTTTCCTACGGTTCTAACACTTGGAAGTCTTCAACATGCTACAATAGGCAGTGTCTACCTCAACAATAAATTCATACTTGCATTATGTCTTTTTCTAAAATTTTGCAAGAATATGAAAATGGGGAAAAGAGTCCACTTTTCTTGAGGTCTACGAAGAGATGCATAGGAAGAAAAAGAAGGACGCTACAAGAGGAGATTGGGTCGAAACGCGTGCTAAGGATGCATATGTAAGATAATAACTTTTACATACATTATTTTATTAGTACTCAACTTTGCTTGTTTACATACTGACAAATATTTTTTCTTTCAGGAAGAATTTCAAAAAAAAGCATAGAAGAGTGGCGTCAAACCCAACCTACTTCAGAAGATAGTACCATGGTCCAACCATCACCTGCAGATATGACTAATATGTGGACAGCTGTGGTAGGTGGTCCAAAGAAAGGTAGAACCCACGGGACAGAGGTTCTCCAATCCTCGAGTAGTCCTTCGTTGTTTCTTAGTTCCTCTTCTACTTTGCAAACAATGGAAGAAATGGAAGCGATGAAAAATCAAATTGTGGAATTGACGTAGCAATGTGTAGCTAACGATGCTGAGTTTGCTAAATTTTAGGAGTTGGTTAAGAAGCGCATGCCTCAAGTATTTCATGATGAGGAAGATAATGAATCTGATGATAATTAGATTGTAGTTATTGTTCTTGTTTTTGGTTGTGACATTTAGATGTTTAAACTATTTGATTTGATGTTGTTTTGGATGTTTTAAAGTGGTTGTATTTATAAATCTTTGTCTTGTTTGATCCTATTGTGAAAAATACATTAGTTATGTTGTTTATAATTTGAGAGCAGTGTAAGCTAATGCAAGATTTAATTATATAATTATTGGGTGAATATTTTTATTAGAATTTTGACTAAAGTAGTCAGAAGAATAATTATTAAATAATTATTTATTAATGTTTAGACTACAGTAGTCGGAATGATTATTTTATTAAATAATTTTCTTATTTGTTTCTGACCGCAGTAATCGGAAAGAATATTTATTTATTAAAACTTTGATTAAAGTAGTTAAAACAATAATTATTAAATAATATATATTAAGGTTCCGACTACAGTAGTCGGAAAAGTTATAATTATTAAATAATTATTTATTATATTTTCGACTACAGTAGTTGGAATAATTATATTTATTAAATGATTATTTATTAATTTTTCGACTATAGTAGTCGGAATAATTAGAATTATTAAATAATTATTTATTACATTTCGACTACAGTAGTCGGAATAATTATAATTATTAAATATTATTTATTAAATTTTTGACTACTGTAGTCGGAATAATTATAATTATTAAATATTATTTATTAAATTTTTTACTACCGCAGTCGGTAAATTTATAATTATTAAATAATTATATATTAAATTTTCGACTACAGTAGTTGGAATATTTATAATTATTAAATAAATATTTATTAAATATCCGACTACGATTTCGATTATAGTAGTTGAAAATTTTTGACTACAATAGTCAAAACCATTTTTTCGACAAGTTATATTCCAATTACCATGAAACAGTCGGAAAGTAGTTGAAACTATCCTATTTTTCGACCACATTCCAACTACATCAGCCATCGAAAAAATGATGTTTTCTAGTAGTGACATGTGATGAATGAGATTCATCTACCTTTACCATAAATATTTTTAGTAATGATGGAATTGATTGTTTTATCATCCATTCATCACCGAATAGGCATTGGGTGAAGAGAAGCACAAATTAATTATTTTCCTCATCGGTCTAAGAATGAAGACTAGAAAATTTTTTATGAGGTAACGTCTAAACTTGAAAAAAAATGAATAATTTTTACATTAGCTATAGCGACATCGCAATAGCGGGAATTATTCTTTTATAACGATATTGCTATAGTGACTACACATCACTATAGCGGCATAGGCAAGGCAGAAACTCAAGAATCTTCTTAGTTTTGCCTTTTTTCACTATATAATAGTTGGGTTTTTGACATTCCGAAACAACCCTTCACGTTAAACACTACACCCACTATACCCAGAGTTCAACCCGAAATCCATTCTGAAAGTTTCTATCAGATACTATGTCCCTCTACTAACCCTACAACTAAGGATCATCAATCATAATCAAGCTATTTCATTGCAAGGATCCTAACAATTCAATTATACTATTCCCAAGGGATATATTAACCGCTATCATTGTAATAGTAAAAATCAAAATATGACTTATCACTCTTCCAAGGAAAATGTATTTCAGTCTATCTGTCACGTCAACTTATAAGGGGCATATATTCTGCATTAAATAATATGGTGGAGGGATGGGGGTGGGGGTGAGATCCCCCACAAAATTAGTATGTGTTATAGAAATTTTGATCATAATTTAGGTGTTTTTGAAATTTCTCACAACCTTGGAAAGGTCAGTGGCTCCAATTAAGCGATGAAAGTGAGATAAAGAGAAGAGAAATGAATTCAAACAGACGATGATTTGTAGAGCCTTATGAGAGTGAATGGTAACCATTGTTGTTGGAAGAGATGAAGTTTGTGGCCTTTTGATAATGAGAGAGAAATAGAAATAAATAAATAAATAACTAAGTAATAAATAATGATAGTAGAAGTAGTAGTAGCAGCAGCAGCAGCGGCGGTAGCAGCAGCAGCAGTAGTAGCAACAACAACGGTGGCAGCAGCAGTAGTGGCAGTAGTGGCAGCAGCAACAACGGTGGCAACAGCAGTAGTGGCAGTAGTGGTGGAACAGCAGTAGTAGTAATAATAGTAATACTAATAATTGAAATTTCACTTCTCACTCTTTCAAGAAAAATGTATTTCACTCTCTTTTTCACATCAACATATAAGGGGCATATATTATAGTATGCGGAGTGGGGGGTCACAGGTGTCCCCACAAAATTACTGTATATTATAGTAACTTTGGTCATAGTTTAAATGCTTTTGAAATATTTCCTTATTTCAGACATTAATCTCACAATCTTGAAGCTCCATCAAAGTACTAAGTAATTAAACTGATTTGCAAAACTTAAGTAAAATATTATGAAAACGGTTATCAAGTTATGCATATAATCAACATAAAAGTATAAGTTTTTTAGTTTAGGCAAAAATTGTCAAGTTTTGAATAAAAGAGGACTTGATAGTTTATAACCCTAGCATTCATTTAGAAATCAAAGTACAGTCAATTTTTTCTTTAAAGATAGTAAGGGTACATTTGGTCATGCGATATGAAATCATGAAACATAGTTGAAGTTTTGTTTGGACATACAATTTAAACTTTTTATGTTGTATGTTTTTCATATACATAAAAATTCCACAAATTGTGAAAACTATCAAAATTATCCCGATTCTTACAATCTTATCAAATAAGCAAAAGTTTATAGCAAAAGTATAATACACTGTCACAAAGTTTGTTGATCAAACTATAATTCAATAAAAAAATGAAATTGAACATGAGTTATAGTGTATTACTCTTTGATATAATCCTCACACGTAGTACGAACAATCTCCTTACGTTGAGCATGCATTTCTCAATCAAATGGGCTAGAAAACAAACCAACGTTGTTACTTTGAGTCGTTTGTAAGTCAATATTATTAGTAACTATATCTTCATGTTCACGAACTGTGAATATTCCATCACTTCTTTGGTGAATGAATGTGGTCCAAAATATTGGATTTAGTGAATAATAAATGATAAAGTAGGAATTGATTTGAAGTAATAATAAATTTTATATTTGTGAGAATAGTAGTTATATGAGATATAAATGGTTTAAAGAATAATAAATAATATGAACTATAAATTTAATTTACATATGAAATAAATGGTTGGTAGATACAAATGATATTTTTTTTATATAAAATATAAATTTGTGGATCAGCTTTTGTATTTGAAAAATCATTTTTTGGGAGAATTTGAGATTTCACCTCATGATATGAAATTATGAATAAGCGATAGATCTCATGTCCAAATGTTGTTATTTTCTGATTTCAATTGACAGGATGAAATCACAAATTCAAATGCCTATTAAGTATTTATTTAGATATGCATTTAACTGTTATAGTGAGATGTTATATGAAAAAAATATTATAATATTATGTAATTTGAAAATTAATTCTAAATAACTTAATTATTATAATAAATTGTTATTATGGAGGATTTATAAGGTCGAAATTAGACTTCAAGGGGTCATTTGGTGTGAGTATAAGAGATAAATAGTTTCAGAATAAAATGAAAATTATTTTATCCCATGTTTGATGTGAGGTATTAATAAGTATCGAAATTATTTATCCCACCATTTACACCATAGTAATAATAAGTTATTCCATATATATGGTAGAATAACTAATTTCTAGATTAATTTATTTCGAAATAACTCTTTTCCAACCAAATAACCTTAAAAAGATTCTTTGATTGGAAAACAAGTTATCCCGAGATTAGTAATTTCAGGACTAGCTATTTTGAAATTACTTATACCATTCTCAAAAAGAAGTAAAAATAATACTATAATCTATAGAATAAATTATCTTAAAATTAATTTCGAAATTGATTTTCTCTTATGCTCTTCCAAACGACCCTATGATTGCGACCATGACAAAATCCTCGGGGCAAATGTAAGTTTTCTCCTGAACTACAGCACACACATTCTTCTTCTCCCTTCTTCCAATCTATCGAGATCCGACATGAAAGTTGCTCTATGATTAAATTCAAGAAAACATCAAAAAAAAAGAAGATGACCTAACTAATCATATGGCACAACCTAAGAAAACCCTGAAAAAATTGATCCCTCTTTTCATTCTCCTCTCGCTTTCTGCTCTTTTTCTCTTCTCTTGCCACCCTTCTAACTTAAATACCACCAAATCTTTCTCCTTTAACCCATCCAGCCCTCTAACTCACCAAAACTTCACTTTTATCATCAAAGTTCTCACCTTTAACCGCCTTGAGTCCCTTTCTAGGTGCCTCAATTCACTTTCCAAAGCACACTATGATAACCATGTTGTTCATCTCCATATATACATTGATCATTTTCAAGATTCCCCTAATGGGTATGTAGAAATCGACCAAAATTTGAATCTTTCGAACAGAATTCTTGATTTTGTTGATGGATTTTCTTGGAAATATGGGGAAAAGTTGGTACATTATAGGACTGGTAATGCTGGCCTACAGGCTCAGTGGTTGGAGGCTTGGTGGCCTAGCTCGGATGATGAGTTTGCTTTTGTTGTGGAGGATGATCTTGAGTTATCCCCTCTTTATTTTCGGTTCTTGAAGAGTTTGATTGAGAATTATTATTATAATAGCTCGAACTTTAGTCCTATGATTTATGGGGCTTCCCTGCAAAGGCCAAGGTTTGTACCAGGTACATTATAGGACTAGTAATGCTGGCCTTCTTTTTGTTGTTGTGAAACATTAGGGATCTTATTAGTTTTGCTTAACGTTTGTAGAAGAAATGATTTTTTTCATGGTAATCTGTAATTGAGTAAGCTGTAATTATTTTTCTGTGACTTCTGGTAGGTATTTTATTGATCTAATATGGCACTAGGTATGTCTTCTGCAAATAATTGAGGCACCGGGGTTATTATGTTTGGCTGATTCATTAATGAAATTGCAATGCATTTCAGCATTCCAGATAAATGAATCCTGAATTTGGCAATCTATATTGTGGTCATTCTCGTTTACAACTGAATGGACCTTTTGTCATTAAATCTAATCAATTTTTCTTATTTTCGGATTATACTTAACATCAGCATTGTGATGTTATTATCAAACTTATAAGTATCTTCATGTATACTCCTAGCGAATTATGTTTTAGGTTAAGAAGAGAAGTGCAAATTGGTTCTTGTTTAGTGAATCTAAGCAATCTATTATAAGGTATGTCGGGAGGGATCATCTGAGGATACATGGTAGTGAAATAAATCTTTCTGATATAAGTTGTCCTTGGATAAATGCACTTGTCTCCGTGGAAAGAAATGAAATTGGGTTGTCTGCAGCTATCATCTTCTGAATCGCAACTACTTATCTCATGTAATTATGTACCACAGCTTCTTCTTCGGGTGAAATTCGTTGTGTCTGTTAATGGTGTTTAGTATGACAGGATGTCATGTTTGGCCTAAATGGCTGCGGAGAAAAAACTGGGGATTGATACAGTTATAGGAGTTAATTCCTTTGTATATCTCTGTCTCTTTGACACAACAATCTCCGCATAAGGTCCTACTCTCTCTCTTTGACACAACAATCTCCACATGATTTTGAGGTTTTCTTTTCGTTGGATAAGATCAGGGTTTTGAGATGTTGATATATGTGGATGGGAAAAATAGTGTTAATTATATAAATATATATCACAACTGAGGAAGAAGGCAAAGTGCTATTAACCACAGGAAAAGAAAAAAAAAAGAAAAATGCTCCCAGGCACGGATACCTAGGACCTTCTCTCTCCTACTTTCTAGGACTGCAGAATCATCTTTTTCCGGCACCGATCACCGGAATAGAAACCGTTTTTCTTAACCAATCAATAATCACCCACTGTGGTTATTGCTTCAACCCTTCTTCAATCTCTTTAGTTGATTAGTGCCATGGCAGATGACAGAATCTACTTCAATGCGGGTTTCAAGTCATTTGATATCACTAGATGGAGCTCTAGGAACACAACCTGGTTCGATTGGGTTTAAAGAAGCAGGAATAGGATGAGAACGATAACTCTGAGTAGGAAGGTAATGGAGTGGATCTGTTACATCCTCAAAGAAGCTTCCAGCGACGACAAGAATGTGGTAAGAAGATGGTGGACGAGAGACCAAATGTTGTACTTTTACGGCACCGGGAAATATAATGTACATGGAAGCTTCATGACCTTTCTGTCTCTCAAAGGGGAATCTAGAAAAGTTATTATACTGTCGGAATTAGCCATAAATGTGGGGTGGAGAGACATAGCTTTTGAAATTGAATGCTTCATTAATAGCGCTCCACAACAGAGGTTTAAACAGCCACCGAAGTTAATTGCTCCGTACGCCAAGGTGGTTGGAAGCAGTAAATGGCAAAAACAACCTCAAGTGGACGGACACACTGAAGAGAAGGCTCACTAGGGAGGAGTATCACAGGTCTTTTTGGAAAAAAAGAATCCCCAAACCTAGCAGATGTTAGAAGACGGGCTATTTCAACCTGGAAGGAAGCAGTTGGAGTTAACATCTATGAAATGGCAGACCATCTTTTCCTCTTCGAATTCCCAAATAAGCATATGGCTGAACAAATCCTTCAAGGAGAATGGATCTGGAGAAACGATAAGGTTCAGCTTGAATGGTGGAATCCTCTAGTTGGATGTGTCCCATCCTTGCAGAAAATTAATTCAACTTGGATCAGAATAGTAGGGCTACCTTTGCATCTGTGGTCCAAGGGGAACGATGGGTATTGACTTGTGGACTAGAGCGCCTTTTGAACTCATTGACAGCATAGCTAAGTTGACAACTGTTGATTACGTGTGCAGCAGAGAAAATTCAAATAAATGCTCAGGTGAGGGGCACGTGAGCTCTTTAATGAAAAAAGTGGAGACTTTGGGCCGGCCCAAACCTAACCAGAAGACTGTAGACAATTTGGGTCGGCTCAACCTTGAATTACAATTTGATGATCTATGGGAATAGACAACGATGTTGAGGTCAGATCCACAAGATATCATCACCGACAAAGAAACAGAGCAACTACGAGAAGTGAGCGACACAGTGAAAATCATGAAATAAACAAAGGGAATTCAATGGTGACTAAAGAAAGGTGGCAAATAATGACAAGGAACATCTAATTGTGATCGACAATGTTCATGCATGGGTGGAGTAATTTGGGATATAGAAGAAGCTATGCCTATTGTGACTGAACATGTTGCACAAATAACTGAAAAAGGGGAGATTACATCAGCTTGGGTTCGCTAGAGCATCATTAAGCTCAATAAGATGTTTGGGTTTGATTTTAAAGGACACGAAGAGGAAGCCATGGAGCTGCTCATGTAGATAGATGCTTGCAGACAAGCTTGGAAGATGGAGTCTCCTCCAGAAATCGAAAAACTAGGCTCAAAGGTGCAAAAGAATTTAAAAACTTAATCTCTTTCGATGTGAAATTTAAAAGCAATGAGGTCAAGAATAAGGGGAAAGGGCGTACACAAATTGAATCATGAAGCTCAATTT
Source organism: Capsicum annuum (assembly GCF_002878395.1). Classification (NCBI taxonomy): domain Eukaryota; kingdom Viridiplantae; phylum Streptophyta; class Magnoliopsida; order Solanales; family Solanaceae; genus Capsicum; species Capsicum annuum. The sequence continues at coordinate 180,784,733 of NC_061121.1, read as the reverse complement.
GGTGACTTGGAATGTTAGGGGATTAAATGATGGGAAAGAGGAAGGTGGTGAAAATTTTTATAGAACAGTGGAGGGTCGATATTATCTGTTTGCAGGAAACTAAACTGCAAAGAGATATTCAAGAAATAGTTAAACAAATTTGGGGAGGGAGATGGATTCAATATGCTCACCCGGAAGCATGTGGTACAAGGGAGAAATAATTATGTTGTGGGATAGCAGAATGTGGAAGGGAGATGTACTGGAAATAGGGGTTCACTCACTAACCTGCAGCTTTGAAGCTTTGTTATTGAATTTTAATTGCCACCTAACAGGGGTCTATGCTCCAAATGATAAAGGTGGAAAGAAGAGAGGTGTGGGATGAGTTAGGGGTTGAGGTTTAATGCAGGGGCCTTGGGCATTATGTGGGGATTTCAATGTATGCAAATTCCTTTTTGAAAAAAAACTGTTAGAGAAGATCTGTAGCTATGGTAGAATTTTCCAACACTATAGAAGATTTGGAACTGATTGACCAGCCACTAGAGGGTGGTACTTTTACATGGTTCAAAGGCGACATGCACACCACAACTATAAGGATAGACATAATTTTATTTTCCTCTGAATGGAATGAACAATTCAGCAAAGTGAAACAAACTGTTCTGCAGAGATTGGCCTTAGATCATGTTCCTATAGCTCTTCAATGTGGTCCTTGGGACCAGAATAAGTCATATTTCAAGTTTGAAAATTGGTGGTTGAATGCAGAGGGCTTCATAGACAGAATCAGTACTTGGTGGAATTCCTTTACTTTCGGTGGTAAACCTGATTACATACTAGCCTGCAAGTTAAAAGCTTTGAAAGGAAAGCTCAAGGAATGGAGTAAAGAGGAAAAGGGAAACTTGCAAGTCCAAAGGACCACTTTGCCCAACAAAATGGTAAGTTTGGATTCCGTAGAAGAGTGCAAACCTCTTACCAAGGAGGAGGCAGAAGAGAAGGCAACAACATTTATGGAGTATGAAGAGTTAATCAAGAATAAGGAAACTGCTTGGAGACAGAGGTCCAGAATTTTGTGGTTGAAAGAGGGTGATAACAACACTAAATTTTTTCAGAATGCAGCCAATGCCAACAAGAGAAGCAATTGTATTGATCTCTTAGAAATCCACGGGGAAACTGTGAAGGAGCCAGACAAAATTAAGGGGGCAATTATACACTTTGACAAGAAATTATATACAAAAACGGTAAGGTGGAGATCAACAGGGAACATGATTAACTGCCCAACAATTTCAGAAACAGAAAAGACCCAACTACAAGCTAGGTTTGAGGAACAGGAAGTACACAATTGTTTGAAAAAATGTGCAATAGATAAGGCTTCTGGACCGGATGCTTACACCATGGGTTTTTTATCAAGTGTTGGGATGTGGTAAAGAGTGACATCATGGAAGCGTTCCATAACTTTTATGAACATGAGATGTTCGAGAAAAGCCTCAATGCTAGATATATTGCTCTGATTCCTAAGAAGAAAGGGGCTAAAGAGTTGAAGGACTTCAGACCAATCAGCTTGATAGGCAGCTTGTACAAGCTACTGTCTAAAGTACTGACTGAAAGAATCAAGCGTGTAATGGACAAGCTGGGCATTTATCAGAAGAAGACAGATCATGGATGCTATATTGATAGAAAATGAGGCAGTGGATTCTAAAATGACACAAAAAGACCCTGGAATTCTATGTGACTGGATATAGAAAAGGCTTATGACCATGTTAACGGGGGTTTCTTGTTCAATATACTTAGAAGAATGGGATTTGGTGAGAAGTAGATTAGATGGATCAACTTTTGTATCTCCAGTGTGAAGTTCTCTGTCCTCATTAATGGGGCACGTGAAGGTTTCTTTTCAGCCAAAAAGGGAATAAGACAAGGAGATCCTCTATCTCCTTTCTTATTGAGGGTCTTAATAATATGATAAAAAAAGCAAAACACAACGGATGGATATCTGGTTTTGAGGTGGGTACCAATAATGCAAGTTATCTGGAGGTGACTCACCTTCAATATGCAGATGATACCCTGATATTTTGTGATGCAAATAAAGAACAGTTAAAATACTTAAGAGTTATCCTGGTACTCTTTGAAGGAATTTCAGGATTGTATATTAATTGGCGTAAGAATCACATTTACCCCATCAATCCCGTATCAAACATGGAATACTTGACTTCAATTTTGGGTGGTGAAGTGGGAACCCTACCTTTTATTTACTTAGAGATGCCTTTGGGGGCTAAATCATGGTCAATAGAAATCTGGGATAATGTGCTAGAAAAATGTGAAAGGAAGTTGTCCAGATGGAAAGCACAATACTTATCTATGGGAGGCAGACTTACACTTATCAATGCATTCCTTGATGCTCTCCCAACCTATATATTGACCCTTTTCCCTATCCCAACAAGTGTTGTATAGACGCTGGATAGAATTAGGAGAGCCTTTTTTTTGGCAAGGCAACAAAATAAAAAAAGGGCATCACCTTGTAAAGTGGAAAGTACTCATAACCAGTAAAAAACAGGGAGACCTGGGTATCAAAAACTTGAAGAATCAGAGCAAAGCTTTGAAACTAAAGTGGTTATGGCGATATGCTCATGAATCTCAATCTCTATGGAAATATGGGGAAGGGGATGACTGGGTTTCTAAGGTAGCAACCAACCCCTATGGCGTAACAGTTTGGAGGTCAATCAGGAGTTGGTGGCATATCATGCAAAGCCACACCACTATCAAAGTCTATGACGGTAGCAAGACCAGTTTCTGGAAAGATAGGTGGTTAGGTGATAGAAGCCTTTCAGAAATATTCCCCGACTTGTTTGAACTAGCTGAACACAAGGATAGGTCAGTGGCTGATTTGTGGTCTTCACAAGGATGAGACTTAAGCTTCAGGAGAAGAACGAATGATTGGGAAATTCCAAGAATAGTTGAATTCTTTAAAGTGCTTGAATCATTCCAAGGAATTAAAAAGGGGAGGGACAAAATGTGGTGGAATGAACAAAGCAACGGTACTTACAAAGTTAGCTCCGGATACAAGCTCCTAAACGGGTCAATGACACAATATGGCAGGTGGCCTTGGAAACAAATCTGGAATTCTAATATTCCCCTAAAGGTGGCATGCTTCTCATGGTTGCTAGCAAAGGAGGCTGTACTAACACATGAAAACTTGAGAAAAAGGAATATAATTCTAGTCACACATTGCTGCTTGTGTGGAGAGGCAGCGGAGACAGTGGGACATCTATTTCTGCATTGTATCACTGACCAGCTATGGAAGTTTTTCATCCATCTCAGAGGCATACAATGGGTAATGCCTAGCAAGATTGTTGACACTCTATTTAGCTGGGAGGAAGCAGGAATGGGAGCAAAGAATAGGGCTTACTGGAGGATCATTCCAGCTAGTATCTGGTGGACTATCTTGAGGGAAAGGAATGCTAGAAGTTTCGAAGACAGAAGCAGAACTTTACAACAGATTTTGCTTTTTTGTTTTTGGTGTATAAAAAGCTCCCCTATAGAGGCAGAAGACATCCTAGAAGTTTTATAGTCTTGCTAAGTTGAGGAGCTTTTTATTTATTTAACTAGATACATTTGTAAATGGGTTTTTAGCACTACCTAAGTGCTGGTTTATAATACAAACGTTACATTCTCAAAAAAAAAAAAAAAAAAAAAAAAAGAAGGCAAAGTGCTTAGTTGACAGCTACTCAATGGATTCAGAGAGTCATAAATTTGTGTTGGGCGCTTTCTTATTGTATCTTGTATCATCTTTGATTCTTATGGATTACTCCTGCATCAAGTGAAATCTGTTGTACAAAATATA
>NC_061121.1:180761022-180777925 GCF_002878395.1 Capsicum annuum | reverse complement strand
AGAACTTAAAATACATGTGTCATGCCTTTCCGATTTAAGATTTAAAAGTAGAGATATGACAGAACTCATAGATCAATTGCTAGTTCCTTGCAATTAGCCCTTCAACACTTCTAATATTCAACATTTTGGTGTATGGGTTTCTGCTCCCCAAATAGTGTAATTTCCATGAGCCATCCTGTATGCTTCATAAGATTTAGAATACCTCAAAACCTACTTTAAGTTTCTGATTTTTATCCACTGAAGAATACATGCCTATTGTTGCTGTTTGAAGGTTTATGTGTTGCTTGGATACTGGAGTACTTCAATCCTCTGGAAATTTAATCATTCTTAACATCCTCTACAACAATCTCTAACAGTCATGTGCCACTCATATCCGGATGATATAACTTACTTTCGGCTAACAGGTAAACATGGAAACAAGATGCAGATTGATGATGAAACTCAACTTTTCTTGTACCAGTTGGTTGGCACCTGGGGTCAGCTTCTGTTTCCAAGACCTTGGAAAGAATTCCGCATATGGTATGACACACACAAGGCCAAGGGGTTGAAGCCATTTCTTGATGGGATGGTAGTGTATCGCTTGAATTTTCTCTCCTCCTTGCATTATTAGTGATGACAAACCTATTAAAATTAACTATTACTCTTTTCTGTAAAACGTAATTTGCTTGTAGGTGACAACAGGATGGTACAAAAAAATGGGGGAAAGAATCTGGACACCTTGGTTCATTAAATTCATCCATGCTCGTGGTTACTTTAATATTTATACCAACCTTTTGCATGAGCGAGCTTTTAGTGTGTCTCATCGTGATGCTGGTGTTAACTATGGGAAATCAGCTGGGCCAGATTCTTCTTTAGTGGATGAGAAGTCTTTTGATTTTAACCTTTTAAAGCTGCAGTCTTTGCACAGTCTGAAGTGGTATGATTTCTGTTTCAAGGAAGTTTCTCCCGGTAGAATTATACGCAGTTCTGGTGATCTAGTCTCTGTTCTTCACTCGGTTCAGAAATTGAGGACTATACTATTGGTGAACCTACAACAGATGTCAGAGTCAATTATTAGGAATCTTCTCTGCCACTTTGAAAGATTGAATATCCAAAATTATGTCTTATTGGGTCCACAGTCATCTTTCCTACTTGATCTTGCAAGAAGGGGTTATGCTGTCATCGACACAGACCAATTTATTGACAGTGTTAGGTTACAAAGCTCGATTAGCTTTGAAAAATCAGATGAAGAATTGGGCAAAGAGGTGGTTGTGAAAGTCCATGTAGTTAGAAAGTTGTTGGAACTTAAATACAACTCATGGGTTGTGGATAGTGACATGATTCCTCTCAGCAGTGATTCATTTCTTGATTCATATGATCCTGCGAATGACTTTACCTTGGGGAAGAACTTTAAACTTGTCTTCATAAGAAATTCAGGATCTGCTTTGAAAATTTGGGATGACAATGTTGTTGACAAAGTTGTTGCCTCAGTTGCCACTCTGAAGACAAGAGGTTCAAATGCCACAGAGGGAAATTTTGTAAATCTAGTTGAGAAGTTATTGCAACAAAAGAGAACCACATTTAACAGTGTTGATGAAACTGACTTTAGCTTGAACATCAGTTATATGGATGCTAACCAAACCACTTCAAGGAATGAAAAGAAGTTTGCCTTTTGGTCACCTGAGATGGGTTCAGAACGAATACAGAAACGACTTGAAGAGTTTGCTATGTGGGTTGTGGATAGTGATTTATCCTGTAATGCAGTTGTTTGTCATCCATCATAGCATATGGCGGTGTTCATCGGTGTACCTACCATTATACGTAATGATATGTTCATATTGTTGTATTGAAGGCAAGAAGATTGGAGAAGAACAAAAGAGGCTCACTCTTTGCGAATTTCCGTAAAATATGCTGATTGCTGATACCAGACGTGTTTGTCAACCTACATCAGTTGAAAGTAATCGTCCAGAGTCTAAATTATCAAAGGATGATCCGTTTTCTCTTCTTCGCCGAAATGATTCCATTAGCTTATTGGTGGATCAGAAGCTGTAAGAAAATTCATTTTTGACATATTGTTCCAAGTCTTTTGTAAAAGTGCCTGTAGCGACAATGTGACTGATTCATATGCCAAATTTGGCTTCATATTCTTGCTGAAGATCATATGTGCTAAATCTGGAGAACATATCAGCGATTTGCAGCAGGCCTCTAGAAATCCTGTTACAATATATTTTTTTTGGGGGTTTGCTGTGTTTGGGTGGGGGAACCTTGAGACTTCCATTTTTTCTCCCTTGATTCCACATAATGGTACAGTCCTGAACCTAAATAAGGGAAAAAAGGGCAAACATCAGAAATATAGGAGGTTTGGCCCTAATTACAAGATAATCGAAGTAATTGTTCATATACACAATACAAAATTTGGGTGTATTTGAGATACACAGAATTACGTGTATCCACCAGCCGTCAACCCTCCTTTCCCTATTTTTTTCAGTGAACCCAAACCATCGGTCCACCACTACAACGCAACTCCGACGAATTCCTTTTGCCTGCTTATGTTGGAATCTGATGAAACAACCAACTAGATCTTCTCCCTCCGTTGTCATGCCCTCAAAGATCCACCATGCTTTGACCACCAAACTACAAATCTCCTCTTCGTCTCACTCCTTCCTCACGTCGTGAAGATAGGTCTGATCTCGTCGGAAATTCATGTATCTCTGCAAAAGGATTTGAATCTGTGGTTTTGAGGAGTGGAATCATGATGACTTTGCTGTCAATGTCAGAAATGGCAGAGGTTGGTTCGTCGGTGGTAAGGAGGAGATGATGAAGAAGAAGAGAGATTAGAAACTCCAGTTACTGGATCTAGAAACTTCGGCCATCGGATCGATCTGGAAACAGATTCTGCGGTGATGACAATGTATTTCTATGATGTCACAACCTGATTTACGTATCATGGTGACACTTACTAAATCTCGTCAATAGGTAAGCCAAATCATAACCTGGAGCTAACGCAATGGGTTAATTAGGTAGGGAATGCCCAACATGAGCAAAATTTCAAGAACACAATTTATAAATAACAAGGGTTCTAGATAGAATAAAAAATCAATACAAGATACCAATTTCACGACTTGATAGAGTCAGTACAAGAGCATCTAATAGTATTAATACAACTGAAAGTCTAGAATAGTCAATACATTTGTCTCGAAACAAAAGATTGAAAAATAAATATAGAGCAAAATGGGCAATTCAAACTCCAAGAGCTCACCCTATCTCCAAAAAATAGTCATCGCACGAAGAACGATCAACGGCGACAACTAGTACTCGAATTTGTACCAAAAAGGTACCGAAGTGTAGTATGAGTACCAAAACAACGGATACTCAGTAGACATCATCGGCCGACTGAGCTAAATCATGATATAAGTACGATAAAATGCAAGATAACATAACTAAGTCAAGGTACAGAAACGAACTTGAATCATCTCCGACATCGCTGTACAAAATAAGTAATTAAGCCGGAATAACAAGATAATACGAGGCATCAACACATGCCAATCATCACTCGAACATAATAAGTAAACAATTCGAAATAATAATCTATCATAACGCATTAGCATAAGCAATCACAAACTATAAAATTGGCTCCCATATGTCAATCGCTGCAGAAAAGTAAAGAGTTTGTCACAGCCTCCCATACGACTGGAGAGTACACTCAAGAGAAGCAAAGCAATCAACCAACATTATAGCTAATTTTCATTGCCATTTAACCATCATCCCACAATTATCATCACTATGCCCTTTACCAGCATTATCGCAATTTACCAACATTTGATAATATACCTATATTCCACAGTGCTACCATCACAACAAAATCATCATCGATATTCACTAGCTACCGATTTATGAGCTAACCATCTCTTATTAACTAATCCATTTGGTTACTAGTCATCATATGGCCTCTAGTCATCATTTAGCAAATATCTCCACATATCCACTAAACATTATATATTAGATAGCCATTATATATCAACTACACTATTTATCAACTAACATTATTTATCAACTAACTTTATTAACTAATCACCATTTACCAACTGAACCTCGCTTATCAACTAGTCACTATTAGTCCCCTAACAATATCCACCGCTATTGCATATTTACCTCTAATCATCAACTATTCTACTTTATAAACATTTATCACTTACGGACTATAATTGGCATCACTAATATCAACAACATAACCAAATTTCATATAAGTAGACATAAGCATATAGTTGCCATACACAAGGCATAGCCGGACTCGAACCAGTAGATGTACACATAGGCGTATCAATATAATCATCCTCCGGTCTTACCGGGTATCAATGCATCATCATAAACATCCTCTGGCCTTGTCAGATAGCAATATCATCACAGTATCCTCCAGCCTTACCGGGTATAATGAATATCAACGTCATTTTTTAAAATTTAATTGGGTATATAATTAACGCCATAAGTGCCAATATAGTCAAACATCAAGATTTCTAACATAATTCATGACACAATATAATTAAATAAATCAGAATGACAATATAGCACAAATAATAACACAATTGCTAATATCATCGATACTTTCTAACATGATTACTAGCATAATTGTTTAGCGTGGTCATAGTCATAAGCATCATCATGAGCAGTGACTTTTCAATAGTATAATCCATGACTATCATTAGCATAAAAAGTAGCTTATCAATAGCTAATCCAGGGAATAATCTATAGCTTATTCTTAGCGCAGTCAATAACATAATTTGGCTTAAACAATATCATGGTCAAGGTCTCACTCAATGATATATTCGATAGCCCAATCAATAGACAAAACAATAACATAGTCATATGACTATTGATAAGCTACTTTTTATGCTAAGCTATCTAAATCCATTCTTAGATATATAGCAAGCCACAATTAGTCCGAAGGTAAAGATTCTACTCAAGCATTTTAACTAAGTTCAATGAAAAGTAAGGCAAACTCCATTAGTGTAAGCAACTAAGGACCCACTTACCCTAAGCATGAGTGACAACGCCACTTCCATCTAACTAGAGTAATTTAGTGCATTCTCATCCTAAGAATAAGCCATAAAGTCCAATTCACTAAGGTTCAAAGCAACAAGCTAAGTATTCCAATTCTATCGTTTCAAATATCTTAAACGGTCCAACAAATCTAAGTCTTGCATTTCATCAATCCAACACCTAAAATCCATCCCAATCTAACAAGATATCATAAATATACTATGTAGCACAATCTAACAAGGGATCAATCTAGTCTACCTCGATATCAAAGAAAGCTCAACGAACCGCTAAACCTTTATTTTTTCCTTTCGAGAAACTCCCTCAAGATGCCAAGCTATCAAAACCAGGGGCAGCTCAAGCATATTTGTGGCCTAAGGTCAAAATCGAATGGAGAGTTTTTTTTTTTATAAATCTATGCTAATAATTATATAATTAATTTTTTCTAATAATTCTTTTTAAATTAATTATATAATCAGTGCATTTAATCTTTAGTAGTCTAGATATATCAAACTTCTTCTAATAATTCTTTTCTTTATATCAAAAATTATTTTTTGGAAGAATACTCACAAAAATACCTGAAGTTTGACCGGATTATCAGTTGAGCATACTAAACTTTGCGGGGGTCCTATTAACCCCCAGATTTTTTTTTGTATTTAATGGCATATGACTGCCACTTGGTCCATTGCGTGTTAGTCACGCGCATTGAACGCGTGAAATTGTTAAAAACGTTAAAAACTCTTTTTTTGCCAAACAGCCCCTAAATTTTCTAATTTTTTAAAGTTTTATATTTTTTATTTATTTTTTCATTCTTCTCTCTTCTATTCTATCTTCTTTCTTTATTCTCTCCAACAATGGAGTCTTCAACAATGGTTGCTCCATTGTTGAATTGAAATTGAACACAATTTCATCACACACATACACACCCAAATGGTCATATTCAACACACCCAATTCAATTACATCAATTTGATTCAATTTCAACGCACACATCCCAAATGGGTCATCTTCAATTCCATCAAAATGACAAAATTTAATCCACTATTGCCACCACCAACCAACCACCATTGATCAGCCACTAACTGAGGGAAAAAATCAAAAAAGAAAATCCACTAAGAGGGAAAAAATTGTTCGTCGAAACTAGAAGCAAATTTGAATAATTCTTGAAGAAAGTTTTCAATTTGAAACTTTGAATAATTTCAAATTCAAATTCAATTTCATACTTGAATTTAAATTCAATTTTCAGTTTCCAATTTCCAATTTCATTGCGTTCAATGTGCCACAGGTTGTGTTGAATAGTCAAAAATTGAAATTTGAATTTGAATTTCTGGTTTTTTGAACTTGAAATTTGTAATTGACTCAATGAAATCATTTGGAATTTGATTTGTAGAAGGAATTTGAGTTATGGAATCTTTAATATGGTTATAATGGTGAAAAAATACTGAAAAATGGTAAAATGGAGAAGACAAACGCGTGTACTACACTTTCGACGTCAAAACTGGGTATAACTTTGCGGGGGACAATTAATTCCACTTTAAAAAAGTCTCGGGGAGGGGGGGGGGAATTAATTTCACTTAAAAAAATATAGGTGTGTAATAGGACCCCCGCAAAATTCAATATGCTCAAATAGTAATCCGTTCAAACTTCAGGTATTTTTGTGAGTATTCTTCCATTTTTTTTTACAGATAATATTTAATATTTTTTTTTTAAAAAATCAGTAATCTATTATTGCTAAAGAAAATGAGGCCCCTCAAATTTGGGGGCCTAAGGCGGTGACCTTTTTTCTTAAAGGGTTGAGCCTCCCCTGATCAATACACATTCTACTCATCAATACGAGAATGCCGATACCCATTTTGCACCATTATGCTTCGGGTCCAAAAATTACGTCAAACCCCATATGGGTCCTACTTATGGAGATCGCATTTTCGAAAGTAACCCAATATTCATACAAGCTCAAGGAATCATTACCCTAAAAAATAAGTGAAAACCATGCTAAATTGGGGTTAAGAATTTTAGGGTTTTGAGCGATTAATCAAGAAATTTCACCAAGAAAAGGGTAAATTCTTACCTTAAAGCGAATGATAATTATGAAAATAAATGTTACCCAATCTTTCCAATCACCAACAAGCTTCAATTTTAAGCTAACACACTATTTCAGGGTTTAGCTCTAAAGGAAAAAGATGAATAATGCCCAAAATCATGGAAAAGGGCTAAATTTATACCCAATCCAGGGCGTCAACAGTCACTATCACGACCAGAAGTATGTGATTGCACTACCTCCCACCTGCCATTGGAGTCGCGATTGCGACAGGCCACTGTGATTGCACCATCTTCCCTGCCAAGGGTATGGCGATCGTGGCCTTTGGCTGGAGATCGCCACTGCACCAGAAATTAGCTGAGACATGGAAACTTTTTCAAGTCTCCGTCAACCTCTCAAAATTTATTCGAAATCTCGTAATACGTAAACAAACTACACTAAATTTGATATTTTAGACTCAATGGCACACTTGATTTTGCATCCGATGTTGTTTCGACCAAATGTAGGTCTCACACCCATATTTTATTTTCTCAACTTTTTGATCAATAGGTTGAAGTGAGCCCAAGTGCCTCAGAACCCGAACCAAAGGTCTACCTAGCCTAAAATCAATATTTTAGAGCCGCTGGCATAGTTAAAATTTGCATAAGAGATCGTTTTACTGAAGTTTTTATCCGATGGCCATTTGAAACCAGAGAAGAGTTCAAAATAAGGAATTGACTCTAAAAACCAAACAAACTGCTTGGTAACCAAACCGTCAGTCCCAGCAAGTCATAAATGACTTGAGGCAGCTATGGAAAATCTCTAACGATAAAAATAAGAAGAAATATATAAAATGATCTGAAGGGTCATTACAGTATCCAATACTAAAGAAACTTTCGTCCCTGAAAGTTAAAGATTAGGATATACCTGAAGTCTCAAACAGGTAAGGATACTGGGTCGGGATCTCGCTCTCGATCTCCCTAGTGGCCTCCTCCACTGGGAGGTGCCTCTACTGAACCTTAATTAGAAGAATCTCTAGTGCACAACTGTCTGACATCACTTTCCAAAATGAGCACCGACTTCTCTACAAAGATCAAACACTCATCCAACTGGATTGAGTCTCATCTAAGCATATGACAATTACCAGAAATGTATTGCTGTAACATAGAAACATGGAAAATTAGATGAACAATGAAAAGATCTAGAGGTAAAGCTAACTCATAAGCCACCTCGCCAATTGCACAAAGAATCTCAAATGGTCCAATATATCTAGGACAAAGCTTGCCCTTCCTATTGAATCTCATCACACCCTTCATAGGCGATACACAGAGGAATACACGATCAATAACTCCAAATATCAAGGCACGAAGCCTACGGTTTGCATAGGCCTTCTACCTACTCTGAACTGCTCTCAACCTATCCTGAATCACCCTAACTCTATCCAACGAATCTTGAAGCAAATCCATACTATCGAGCCTAATCTTAAAAGTCTCAAACTATCCAATTAGAGAACGACATATCCTACCATACAAAGCCTCAAAAGGTGCTATCTCAATACTCAAATAATAACTTTTGTTATACGCAAACTTTTCCAATGCTAAGTGTTTCTCCTAATGGCCTCCAAAATCTATAACATGGGCTTGGAGTATGTCCGTAAGAAGAACCTAAATAGTCCACTCGAACTGGCCATCTGTCTGCAGATGAAAGGCTGTGCTAAGATCCTCCTGAGTACCCAACTCCTTCTTAAATGCTCTCTAAAATCTTAAAGTGAACACCGAACCATGGTTTGAAATAATAAAAGTGGGAACCATGCAAAAGACTATCTCCCAAACATAGACATGGGCTAATCTCTCAGCACTAAAGGATATTTAAATCAAAATGAAATATACTGACTTGGTCAAACGATCGACCCAAATACCATCGAAACCATGGGAAGTGTAAGGCAAACCACTGACAAAATCCATGGTAATCCGGGGCAATCTCTGAATTAATCTACCCAATCATTGATGCTCCGTCTTTGCCTGCTGACAACATAGGCAATGCGCTACAAAGTTTTCCACATCTCTCCTCATACCACTCCACCAATAATGCAGTCTCAAATCCCTATACTTCTTGGTTGTACCAAGATGAATGGAATATCTAGAGTTATGGGTCTCATGCAAAATCAACTAAATCAAGTCATCAATCATTGAAACACAAATGCGGATAAAATCTCAAAACAACCTTAGAATCTATAGTGTTTCTCTCGAACTCACCACTCAACACCTGATCACAAAATAAGCGAAGCTTACTATCCTCAAACTGGCGATCTCGAATCTATCCAAATAATGAAGACCTTGCCTCAACACTAGCAAAAAATCCTTCTAGGGTCTGAAATATCAAGGCAAACCATCAAGTTATCTAACAACATAGTGTCCCATGCCAACGGCCTCTGAGAACCTGAAATACAAGTCAATGTACCTATACTGACTACCTTATAGCTTAAGGCATCCGCTACCATATTCGCCTTGCCTGGATAATATAAGATGGAAATATCATAATCCTTAAGCAACTCTATTCATCTATGTTGTCTAGCATTAAGCTCCATCTAGGTCATAAGATGTTGAAGACTGCGATGATCAGTGAAAATCTCACAATGCACACTGTAAAGATAATGCCTCCAAATCTTAAGCTTAAAAACTATTGCTGCCAACTACAAATCATGATTGTGATAGTTGCACTCATGCACCTTAAGCTGTCTCAAAGTATAAGCAATAACATGACCCTGTAACACAACCTAAACTAACCCTAAAAGCATCACAAAACATGGTGAATCCTTCACCCTTGAATAGAAGAGCTAAAATAGGAGCTGAGGTAAGAAAATCCTTAATCTATTCAAATCTTAACTCACACTCATCGAACCATCGAATGAGAACCTCCTTCAGAGTTAATCTAGTCATAGTGGCTAAAATAATAGCAAAACCCTCGACGAAGAGTCAATAATAATTGTCCAAACCAATAAAGCTATGAACCTCAATCGAAGATGTAGGTCTAGCCCAATCACGAATTGCCTCAATATTAGTTGGGTCAACCATAACCCATCCTTAGACACCACATGTCCTAAGAATTTCATAGACTCCATCCAAAACTCACACTTAAAGAACTTGGTAAAAAGAACATGATCTCTCAAAGTCTGGAACACGATCCTCAAATATTGCGCATGCTCCTCTCTACTTCTTGAATATACAAGGATGTCATCGATGAACACAATCATGAAGGAATCTAAATAAGGCCAGGATACTCGATTCATCAAATTCATAAATGCAGCTGGGGCATTAGGCAACCTAAATGACATTATTAAGAACTTATAATGACCATAATGGGTCCTAAAAGCTGTCTTCAGGATATCCTTAGCATGAATACTCAACTGATGGTAACCAGATCTCAAATCAATCTTAGAAAACACTGTCGCTCCCTAAAAGCTTGTCAAACAAATCATCAATACGAGGCATAGGATAACGGTTCTTCACCGTCACCTTATTCAGCTGCCTATAATCAATACACATATGCATGGATCTATCTTTCTTCCTCACAAACAATACAAGAGCTCCCCAAATAGACATACTTGGTCTAATAAAACCCTTACCAAGAAGATCCTGAAGTTGAGAATTCATCTCTTTAAGCTCGGCACGAGTCATACGATAAGGTGCCAAAGAAATAGGTCGGGTGCCATGCCTGAGATTAATAGCAAACTCAATCTCATGGAAAGGGGGAATACCAGATAGATCGATAGGGAACACATCTGAAAACTCACAAACAACAAGAACAAAGTCAAACAACAAACTCTCCACACTAGTATCACAAATATAAGCAAGATAAGACTCGCAACCCCTAGATATAAGCCTTCTAGAATGAATATAAGAAATAATCTCCACTGTCTCATGGCTAACCATTCCCAGCTACAATGCCTAAGGTAATAGTCTTGGTAAAATAATCCATGACTGCATGATAGTAGGATAACTAAATCATGCCCAGAATCACATCAAAATCCACCATGTCCAAAATAATAAAGTCAGCATAAGTATCAATATCACTAACAGTCACAACACATGATTTGAAAACCTGATCCATTACTAAAGAATCACCCATAAGAGTAGATACGCACAATGACACAAATAATAAGTCATGAGGCAACTCCAATCGTAGTGCATAATAAGTAGAAATATAATAATAAGTGGATCCCAAATAAAATAAAGGAAAGGTCGACTAACGGCACACCAAAATCATACATGTAACTACAACATCCAAAGTCTTAACCTCGGGTCTAGTAGTTACTGCATGCAACTAACTACGCCTGCCACCTGGCTGGGCACCTGGCCGACCTCCTATCCTACCTACCTGAGAACCTCCTCGAGTACCTTGGAATCCACTTCTGTGACCATGAGAACCACCTCTAGCTGAGGGGTGAACTACTCTAATAGGGGTAATACTCTGAGATGAAGCAACAATCGCCCTATGACTAGGGCAATCCTGTGTATAGTGACCAGGATATCTACAAGTAAAATAGGAATCATGAGCTAAACCATAACTAATAGATTTGACTGACCTAAAGTAACCACCATGGCTAGAATAATCAGAGGTGAACCTCTCGAAGACTGACCACTGCCTTTACCAGGGCTCACTAGCACTAGACTTGCCTCTGTCAGTAATTTGAAGTGCTACCTGAACAGGTAGAATAGGCTGACTCTGAGACAGATAAGATATAGACGAAGGATACCTACTTTGAGGACCACCATCTCTAGGTTGGGAACTATAATGGCTCCCACTGAATCTTTCCTAAAACCTAGGCCTCTTATCACGGCCCTCTCGACCCTAATGATGCAACTTCTTTATCACCTGAGCGTGATTTAACACCTTAACAAAAGATCTGTCCATAATAAACTCTAAGTAGACATTCGAATGGGAAATCTCAATCCTCAAATAAAATAATAAACTCTCGCATACTTAGTATCCAAAATAGAAGTTGCATACCTAGCCAACTCATGAAAACAAGCCTCATACTCTGCAACTGTCATGGAGCCCTGCTCCAATCAAGAGAACTGATCCCTCAAATGATCTCTAAGGTTGTGAGCCCTGTACTTTTCTAAGAACATCTCAAAGAACTGAGTTTATTATAAGAGAGAAGATTCAGCTGGTCTAGAATTCATAAAACCTTTCCACTAATGTCAAGCAGCCAAGTCCAACTACAATATGGTGTAATCCACTCTACGAGTCTCAACAAGGCCTAAATTATAGAGGCTATCTTCATAAGCAATCAAAGACTCATATGCATCTTCTCCTGGAGCACCAGAAAACCTAGGCAGAGTCAATCTCAAGAATCTACCCAACATGTTTTGATCCTCAAAAGACACAGTAAGATGCGCAACCACTGGCTGTGAAACTATCAGTGCAGGAGGAACCACAACTCTGGGAGACTCAGTACCAGTCTGATTTATACAATGTGCACCATCAAACGACGACGACCAACTAAACTTAAAATTTAAAGCAATGCATCTTTGAGAATTGAAGAATTAATAAATCCTAGTGGAGCCTAGGCTGGTCCCTGGCCTACTACTGGATGGGGTAGAAGAATCTATGGATCCAGAATGGGAATAGGACCTGGGGATGGTGGTCTATCCTTGTCCCAGTTGGGGACGCATCACGTGGTTGTACATGACCTCTAGGTCATCCATGAATAGGATTAGGATCCCTAGGCTCGGTCTAGAGATCCTAATTTCATATAGCTGTAGCACGTGTCCTGGCCATCTATAAAAGAATAAATCAAGGGAACACTTCTACAAACCAACTCAGGCTCTTAGCATGATATGAGTGAAAGAAGTGAAGAACTCTTAAGAATGTACCATAGCCTCTCAAAAATAGGAAAAGAACGTCATCATTCTGATCCACAAGACTCTACTAAATGCGCTTGTACAAACAATATCGATGAAACCTAGCTCTGATATCAATTTGTCATGACCCGATTTATGAGTCATGATGGCACCTACTAAATTCCGCTAGTAGGTAAACCAAACGATAACCTGAAGCTAACTCAATAGGTTAAATTTGGTAGTGAATAGCCGATATAGGCAAAATTTCAAGAACACAATTTATAAATAACATGGGTTCTAGATAGAATAAATAGTCAATATAAGATACCAATCCCACGACCTGGTAGAGTCAATACAAAAACATCTAAAAGTATCAATACAACTCAAAGTCTAGAATAGTCAAGACATCTGTCTCAAAACAAAAGATTGAAAATAAAGATAGATGAAAATGGTTGACTCAAACTCCAAGAGCTCACTCTATATCTGAAAATCAGTCATCGCATAAACAATAATCAACGACGACAACTAGTACTCGGATCTACACTAAAAAGGTACATAAATGTATCATGATTACCAAAACAATGGGTACTCAGTAGGCATCATCGGCTGACTAAGCTAAATCTTAATATAAGTACGATAAAATATAAGATAACATAACTAAGTCAAGGTACAGAAATGAACTTGAATCATCATCAACATCACTATACATAAGAAGTAATTAAATCAGAATAACAAGATAATATGAGGCATCATCACATGCCTATCACTGCTCGAACATAATAAGTAAAAAATTCGGAATAATAATGTATCATAAAGCATTAACATAAGCAACCACAAACTACAAAATTGCATCCCATACACCAATTGATGCAGAAAAATAAAGAACTCGCCATAGCCTTCCATATGACTGGAGAGTACACTCAAGCAAAGAATAAATCAATCAACCAACATTATAGCTTTCATCGTCATTTAACCACCATCCTACAATTATCATCATTATGCCCTTTACCAACATTATCACAATTTACCAATATTTGACAATATACCTATATTCCATAATGCTACTATCACTTAACAAAATCATCATCGATAGTCACTAGCTACCATTTTATGAGCTAACTATCTCTTACTAACTAATATCTTTGATTACTGGTCATCATAGGATCGTTAGTCGTTATTTAGAAACAATTCTCCATATATCCACTGATCATTATATATTAGATAGCCATAATTTATCAACTAACACCATTTATAAACTATTATCATTTATCAACTAATATTATTTATTAATTAATTACTATTTACCAACTAATGCTCGCTTGTAAACTAGTCATTATTAGTCTCTTCACAATATCCACCAATATTCCATATTTTGCTCTAATCATCAACTAGACCACTTTATAAATATTTATCACTTACAGACTATACCCGACATCACTAATATCAACAACATACCCAAAATTCATAGAAGTAGACATAAGAATATGATTGTCATACATAGGGCATAGCCGAACTCGAACTGATAGATGTACACATAGACACATCAATATAATCCCCTAACCTTTTCGAGTTTTATTGCATCATCATAAACATCCTTCGGTCTTGTTGGATATCAATATGATCATAGTATCCTCCGAACTTGCCGGGTATAATCAATATCAACATCATCTTTCAGAATTTAACCGGGTATATAATAACCGCCATAAGTGCCAATATTGTCAACCATTAATATTTCTAACATAATTCATGGCACAATATAATTAGATAAATCGAAATGACAATATAGCACAAATAATAACACAATTGCAAATGTCATCAATAAGGATGCTTTCTATCATGATTACTTGCATAATTGTTTAGCATGATCATAGTCATAAGAATCATAATGAGCAATGATTTACCAATAGTATTATTCATGGAGTATCATTAGCATAAAAGATAACTTATAGATAGCTTGATCAATAGCTAATTTAGGGCATAATCTACAGCTTATTCTTAGCATAGTTAATAACATTATTTGACTTAGATAATATCATAGTCAAGGGTTCACTTAATGATATATTTGGTAGTCCAATTAGTAGACAAAATAATAATATAGTAATAATCTTAACAAATAAATCATACATATCACATAGTCATCTAGGTACTCCTTCCAATTCCATCCATCATAACCAACAAGTACCAAGGTTCCTTAATATTGCCTCAAAAGAGCCTTCTTTACGCATTTAATAAGCATATAAATGTCTCAAGATAACTATTCATTAATCTTTGCTTGTGGTGGGTCAAAGATCCCACTTCTAAATCCTCGAAATATATTTTAAGTCAATTTCTACTCCGTACTAGGCTAAGGTATCTAAATTCACTCTTAGATGTATAGCAAGACACAATTTGTCCTAAGGTAAAGATACTGCGCAAGCATTTTAACTAAGTTCAATGAAAACTAACACAAACTCCATTAGCGTAAGCAACTAAGGCCCAACTTACCCTAAGCATGAGTGACAACGTCACTCCCATCTAACTAGAGTAATTTAGAGCATTCTCATCCTAAGTGTGAGCCATAGAGTCTAATTCACTAAGGTTCAAGGAAACAAGCTAAGTATTCCAATTCTATGGTTTCAAATGTCTTAAATGGTCCAACTAACCAAGTCTTGCATTTCAACACCTAAACCCATCACAATCTAACAAAATATCATAAATATACTATGGCATAACTCAATTTAACAAGGGATAAACCTGGCCAACCTCAACATTGAAGAAAGCTCAACGAACTGCTAAACCTTCACTTTTTCTTTCGAGATGACTCCACAAGATGCCAATCTATAAAAAACATATTATGTTCATCAATACGAGAATATCGATACCCATTTTGCACTATTTTGCTTCAGGTCCAAAAATAACATCAAACCCCATTTGGGTCCAACTTACGAAAATTATATTTCCAAAACCAACCCAACATTCATACAAGCTCAAGGAATCATTATGCTAAAAATGGGTGAAAACCAAGCTAAATTAGGGCTAAAATTAAGTCCTAAGGATTTTGGAGTTTTGAGAGATTAATCAAGAAATTTCACCAAGAAAAGGGTGAATTCTTACCTTAAATCAGATGATAATCACAAAAATACATGTCACCCAAGCTTCCCAATCACCAACAAGCTTCAATTTTAAGCTGAAACACTATTTTAGGGTTTAACTCTCAAGGGAGGGAAAGATGAATAATGCCCAAAATTATGGAGAAAGAGCTCAATTTATACCCAGTCCAGGGCCTCGACAGTCCCTATCATGACCAACAGGTATGTGACCGCACTACCTCCCCCCTGCCATCAGAGTTGCGATCGCGATAGGCCACTACGATCACACCATCTTCCCTACCAAAGGTACCACGATCGTGGCCTTTGGCTGGCGATCGCCACTACACCAGAAAACAATTGAGACTTAGAAATTTTTCCAAGTCTCTGCCATCCTCTTGGGATTCATTCGGAATCTCGTATGTGCAAACAAATTATGTAACCACACTAAATTTGATGTTTCAAACCCAATGGGTCATTTAGATTTTTCATTCGAGGTTGTTTCGACAAAATATGGGTCCCATACTTATATTTATTTTCTCAACTTTCCGACCAATAGGTCGAAATGAGCCTGCGTGCATCAGGATCCAAATCAAAGGTCTATCTAGCCTAAAATCGACATTCTGGAGCCGCTGTCATAGTTAGAATTTGCATACAAGATTGTTTTACTAAAGTTTTTGCCCGATGACCATTTCTAACCAGAGAAGACTTCAAAATAGGCTCTGAAAACAAAATGAACTGTCCGATAACCAAACCGTCAGTCCCAGCAAGTCATAAATGACTTGGGATAGTTAGGAAAAAACTCTAATGGTGAAAATAAGCGGAAATATGAAAAATGACCTGAAGGGCCATTACATATGATTTCATATATCTTTTTTATTTTTGTGACTTCGTGTATCTTTGTGATCTAGAAATTGTGTAACTTGTTGGCACCTAATTTTTGCCCTCTACGACTAAGTTTAA
>NC_061121.1:180749954-180758022 GCF_002878395.1 Capsicum annuum | reverse complement strand
TCTATAAAAAAAATAATGATATAGTTTCTATACAATCCCAACAGTAATTATATAGTTTTGCTCATATCTTATACAATCTTTAGTTGATATAATTATTCAAATACATATTTTATATAACAATTAGACAGTTTCTATACACATTCTATGCAACCTTTAACTGCAACAATTATTTGGATATATATTCTATTCAATAATTATATAATTTTTATATACATTCTATATAATTTCTATATTTATCTTATATACATACGTATTCTATACAATAACTATACAATTTCTATACATATTCTGTATAATTTCTTGAAATGACCAATGGATGGAACTAAAATGAGCGAATGACTATCCCGTGACGTTACTTTGAAAATGGCAATTTGGGTAGAATTTTTTGGCCTGACAGACGTGGATGTCCTTTTCCGAAAGAAAAGTAAGGTGCCCAAGCTATTTATAACACAATAATTTCATGCGTAACGGGTGACATGGCTAAATAAAACTATATTTTCTTCTTCCATCTTTACTTATCGTTATTAATTTGACACATATCTTAAAAAATAATAAATAATATGAAATATTTTACTATATTAATTTATAAATATAATAAATTTAATATTTAAAAAAATATATTAGATAATAAATCATATTTAGTCCCTCTGTCAACTTGACTATTACCTACAATTCAAAAAGAATGATCTGTTTGAACTTTGTATGGAGTTTAAGAAAATAAATAAGACTTTTGAAACTTCTGATCTTAAACTAAAGTTATGTCAAATATAGCAAAATATCTTTTAATCTTGTGGTCTTAAACATGTCATATGGAAAGTTGGTATTAAAGGTTTGTCAAAAAAGAAAAGAGTGATTCTTCATGAAATAGATTTAAAAAAAAAGTAATTTTTTTAAAATTTTTAAAAAGATGGAGTAATGTTTAAACCCAAATCAACTAGATTAATTCAATGTTTTGAAATTAAAATTAAAATACTAAAAAATTATATAAAAAGTATAATAAATTGCAATTTTCTTAAATATTTCAAAATGTTGATCAAAATTTATATCTTTTGACTTTTAAAAAGGAAAACTATTACAATTAAAAAACAATAGTAAAAGAAAGAGTAAAATGAACACAAAATGATTTATTAATTTTCTAAACTACATAACTATTATTGAATATTTATTTTTTGTATAGTGGGCAAGTAAAAGATAGAATGGAAGGAGTGCAAATTAGTTACAACAATATGAGGTATGTTATTGTAACTAATTTGCACTCCATCCATTCTATCAACTTGTGTTAACTTATGAGGTATACATTTCTCTTTTTTCTATTATACAGAAGAGAGGGTTTAAACATGTCAGTTTAATGTCAATACTTTTCATTTAAGGGATTGTTTGCAACATAATTTAATTAATGAAAAATAAACTTCAACCACAAATAAGAATATGAAGAAACAACAATTTTTATTGATAAACAATGTGGGTGCAAATTTATTCCTCTCTTGATTTTCTCCTTAATTCGATGGCCGTCAGTAGCGTATTTCTCGAATGGAGGAAGATTTGGATAGGAATTTCTCCGTAATTCGAGGGCCGTTAGTGACGTATTTCTCGAATGTAGAAATTTTTGAATTTGATCGCCATGAAAGGAGGATTTATAGATCTTCTTGATGTATTTGATTATCAAGAAGAGATGATTTTGATCCTTTGGTAATATTCCATGAGTTTATGGAATTATCTAGAGATATTTGATTTCTTTATTAATATCTCATGAATTTGTGGATCTTCGAGATGTGGGATATTTCCCCCTTTATATAGGCGCAATTTAAAGTTTAGGTAAAGTAGCCACCAAGTTAGATTTATGGTAAAGTAGCCTTCAAGAACTCTAACAAAAACTGAACTCTTTTTGTAGAGTTTACAAAATTTCAATGTTTACAAATACCCCCTACTTCAAGGCTTATCGGAGTGTAGACTTGATGAAATTCAAAGAGAAGTCTTGAAGTACCACTTTAATATTTATGATCCTGCGACTACAAATTTGCATATTTGATTTATGAGAGAAGAGATGAAGGGCAGATTTGGTCCACTGGGCGTACCAATTTGTTTGTAACATAATTTAATTCATAGAAAATAAACTTCAACCACAAATAAAAATATGAAGAAACAATAATTTTTATTTATAAACAATGTGCGTACAAATCTGTTCCTCTCTTGATTCTTCTCTCTTAATTTTCTACTTAATTCGATAGATGTCAGTAGCATATTTCTCGAATGTAGGAAGATTTGGATATGAATTTCTTTGTAATTCGAGGGTTGTTAGTGACATATTTCTTGAGCATAGGAACATTTGAATTTGATATAAATTTTCTCCATAATTCGAGGGTCGTTAGTGGCGTATTTTCTGAACGTAGAAATTTTTGAATTTGATCTCCATGAAAGGAGGATTTGTGAATTTTAGGGAGAATTTTTTATCCTTTTATGATATTCCATGAGTTTATGAAATTATTTAGAGATATTTGATTTTTTTATGGATATCTCATGAATTTATGAATCTTCGAAATGCAGGATATTTACCTCTTTATATAGACATAATTTAGGATTTAGGTAAAGTAGCCACCAAGCTAAATTTAGGATAAAGTAACCTCAAGAACTCTAATAAAAATTAATTTTTTTTTTGTAGAATCTACAAAATTTCAATATCTACATGGATAATTTAGTCATTTTATCTACCCAATTGATAAGTCACTGTATACGTGTAAAACGTACAGGATCCTACCAAACATGTGGCAATGCATTCAGATATCTCTATTTCTTCTCCTGTCTTTAATTCTCTTCCTCTCAAAAACAAGAAAAGAAGAGAAAAGTTGTTTTTGTTTTCTCTGCATCGTGTATGTTTCCTTCTGATAAGATTATTTCATATTATAGCATTTTGAGTTTTGCCTCATGGTTTTTTCATTTTTTGAGATTATTTTAATGGTAGAAGATCATCCAATTTGATTCTTCTATTTCTAGGCAGAGATTAGATGGGTTACTTGGGTTTCTCCATCCTTAATATTAATGGAAGAAAAAGAAGACCAAATTCAACTTTTTGCCTTCTAAGTAGATTAGATTGCCTTACAAGAGTTTGATCGGTAGAGATTTATACATTTAATACGGTGGCACTGTCTTTTCTTTAAGATTTTAAGTCGAAAAAATTGAATCTTTTGAAATTGTTTGTATGATTTTGCATGTGTTTAAATAAGATTGATTTTTAATTTTTGCATGTGTTACAATTTGAAGTTTCATGATTTTGATAGATAATTTCAGCTAACATTCAAATATTGCTTAATCATAAACCCTTTCAATCATTGTTTAATTATTAGTTATGAAGTGACCGATTCTGTAATTTAGACATCTCTGACTGCCATATTTTATGTTTTACAGAGGAAGTTGAGTGACGAACCTGTGGTTTAATCTACAAGCATAAATGAATTTTGCCATGTGTTCATTATCATCTTTTATGATTGCCTCTTCCTACTATAAAAATTTCCAAAGTAGAAAAATATTTATTTGGCACCTGAACCTTTTGCAAGAATTGGTGACTCAAGTACGATAGATGCAATTCAAAAAAATGAATGTATAGAGAAGAACAAGTTTAGAAGCTTAATTACCTTACTTTGTACAGATAAGTGATATGAGATGTCTGGCCTTCCACCACAGAGAGTGACCCTGAATTTTCTCTAATGATATTATTATCAATGAATTTATCAAATAGCCTTGCTGTGGCTCCAAGAGAATAACCTGCAAAGGACATGTGGTTTTTGTATTTAGTGTCAATTTCATTTATGAAATAAGCAGGGACTTCAGAAATAACTAGCAATAATATCGTGTGGTTTTCGTAGACAGTCATTGTTCATGGCCGCAAGAGCGGTACCAAATTCAGACTCAACTCTGCATATAGATTTTAGGATGTTGTTATCGTTGTAATAACCATGTACTAAATGCCTGAACTTTGTTCTTTATATTCATAGCTGGAAAAGTTGGGAGCAAGAAACTTCAACCTATGGTTACGAGTTTTCAAATGGTATATATTTGCTTGCTGTAAAGCCAGAACTTTGTACAGTTGCTTGCTCTCTTTGTTTATTTGCTCATCTCTTTGTTAGGTTCAATTGGTGTGAATGGAAAATGAAAAGTTTCTTGGAATGGAAAATGAAAAGTTGCTTGGAAGGGATAACTCTTCGGTAAAAGATACACTATATTGGAAAAAGGTATAACTGTTTGGATGATTGTGGCTGTTCGAAAAATGCACTCTTTTGAATGGACAGACATGATTGTTCAGAAAGGATACATGTAACACCTTAAATTTGATATTCAGAATGCTACACGGTGCTCATGACCCCGAAGGATCACAAGCTAACCAATGACTGATATATGTACCTGTATACTGCATAAAATACTTTATAATGTGGAAATATGAACTGAAAGGTCATAAGGTTCAAAACTGAGACATAGTATTTGATAAAAATGTAATATCTGGGAGGGGTATAAAATATTCAAAATAATTGAAATAAGCTATTTGAACATACTGTATGTAGTCTGGAAAGCCTCTTAAATGTAACTGTCTGAATAAGGAGTTGATGGGACATGTTCCTAACTAACTTTAACTAATAAATTAATTACTGAGATAATAAAATAATGATT
This sequence comes from Capsicum annuum, assembly GCF_002878395.1. NCBI lineage: Eukaryota > Viridiplantae > Streptophyta > Magnoliopsida > Solanales > Solanaceae > Capsicum > Capsicum annuum. The sequence goes on along the minus strand of NC_061121.1, from coordinate 180,753,363 downwards.
ATCTCCTCGAAAGATGAGGACTCACTGCTAGCTCTGACAGCTGAGACTGGAATCTACTGATAGCTGAGACTGGAATCTACTGATGTTCTGGAGCTTATGTCTCTGAAACTACGGTATAAGACATCATAGCGCAAATGTGTCAGTACTTTGAATGTATTGGTATACATGTGAGGTAGGCTGAATGCGTGGGGTTCATATGCATGAACAACAATAATACCAGACTGGCTATCATGAGCGTGGGAATACATGCATGAGACATAATAACTGACATAGATACTATGATAACATGATTACTGAATCTAAATACTGATAATATGACATACTAATAACTGATATAATTGATAACATGAGTGATTGTATTTGACAGTCCTGAATCTGATGGAACTAACTGAGTTTCGTACTGTATCTGAGTTGATTATATCTGGCAGTCCTAAAATCTAAAGAACTATCTGAGTTCTATTACTGAGACTGATTGACTGTGTCTGACAGTCCTGATTCTGTTACATGAAATTGTGGGAAATAGTTATCTAACCGACATGCCCCTAATATGCTATTACGGTTGAGTTGGGGTCCAATCTGTAACCCCAATTAGAAGGGTGTTAATACTGCGCCACTGGTAAAGACAAGCTGTTGGTGATCCTCATCTGATAGTGTGCCTAAAAGAGAACAGTGGGGCCCTTATCTGACAGTGCTTATCCACCTCATCAACCCTCATCGGACAGTGTTGATGTCTTAACCTATGCTGGCTACATAGTTCTGGAACGCAAGGATTACTTTTAAGAATCACACCTTCATCTGATAGTGTGTGTTCCCATCCTTGGGTTCACTCGGTGCTAATTCCTACTCCCATCTAATAAACTCTGAACATGATTTACTGAACTGAACATGGGTTGAGTTACTGAATTTCGTTAACTGGCGGAATACTGCTGATATCTGACAACTGACTGAGTTTATGAGATCATGGAGATTTTTTGAGTCATAAGACTGTCTGAAGTCTAAGGATTCATAGATTGACTAAGAGTATCATGAAAACATAACATGGCTCTAGGCACGCAACTAATGTTTTGGGTACAAGTATTCCTAGGAATCGATGGAAGGAAACTGACCAAGCATAACTTACTTGAACATATAACTAACATCATAATCCATAATACATTTATAGAAACATTTCATCAAAATATATGATAGGCATAACTTATACATACATGGGGATTTCATGGTATCATGCTAGTTAGGCACTTTTCCTTCATCTAGGCATTTAATCAAACATACTGTAGGCATGGTATATGTAAACATCATTGTACAATAATTAAACATCATGGTTCAATTCTAATTTCATCATTCAAGGGTTTAGTCATAGGTTTGCATGAATCTATATCTATAATAATTTAACCCATATAGAATTTATCACCCAACATGGAGTAGAATTCAATTTCTCATTATCCACATGAACACGAGCAACCCAATCATGAAATTCATAAGAAAATCTATAAACTTGAATTTAGAAAAGGGATTCTTGGGCTTCATGGATGAAAGGAGTCCATGAATGAACACTATGCATACCTTGATTCGTAAATACATAAAGATTGGTGGAGGAAATTCTTGATTCTGAATCTTCTATGAAAAGTCCTAGGTTGTTCTTGAGAGGTTTTTGAGAGAAGAGAGTGTATTTTTGGGTAAAAAGTGGCGGAATCATATGTTAAAGGGCTTAAATAGGGGTGAAAAATTGACCCTTTTAACCCTGGACGTGTCTTGTAATTTCTATAAAAATTTTCCAAATTGGACCCCTGGCGTGACGCGGCGCTATCGCACCGTGCCATTGAAATTTGACAATTGGGAAACTGAGGGATGGCGCGACGTGGAACCATCGCGTTACCCCTTCTTTTGTGACCTGGAAACTTTGGCACAACGCAGAGGAAATCAGGCTGAGACACTGGAAAAGGACAATTGCCATTTTAGCTTGTGGGGCGGCGCACCACTGACCAATATGGCACTATTTTATGATGGGAACTTAAAATAGTCATAACTTCTTACCTGGTTATTGGATTTAGGCGAATTTATATCGATGGAAAGTTTATTGAATTTTCCATATGACAAAAAGTAAAAATCTTAAAAATACCACGTGTAAAAAGTGGATTCATCTTTCAAAGAAAGATCCTAATATTTTTAAGACAATTTTAAGCTAGGAAAAGGTACGGGGATTCGTCCTCAAATGAGACTGAGAGTGAGGGGAGGAGCATAAACTGACATACATACTGAACATGGATAACTGGAACATGACTCATAGCTGACATGACCGATAACTGAATATATCATACTGAGCATGCATATCTGATGCATGTGTAATTGATTCATGAATGCATGACTGAGTATTCTAAGGAACTAAGTTTCTCACAATGATAATGCATGCCTGATGCATAATTATATAACAGAACTGATACATGAATGCATGACTGAATATGCAATGGTACTTGATACCAAGTTTGTGATGAACACTGAGCGTGAAACTGAGTAAGCTTTAGGAGGACTATTACCTTGAGCTTAATCTGAGTTGGCGGAGAAGAGGTGAGGATTCTTGGTATGCATGTATACTTCTGCTTCCCAAGTAGCTCCCTTGGCAGACTGATTTTTCCAAAGAATATTAGCTAGAGGGACTTTTCTGTTCCTCAGTCTACGAGTCTGATAGTCTAGGATTTTGACTGGAATCTCCTTATAAGAGAGACTGTTCTGAACATCAATGCTCTGAATAGCGACTACAACTGCTGGGTCACCTATGCACTTCTTGAGCAAAGAGACATGGAAGACTGGATAAACTGAGGTTAGATTTGAAGGCAATTCGATCTCATAAGCTACCTTGCCGAATCGACTGAGAATCTTAAAGGGACCGACATATCGGGGACTAAGTTTCCCTTTCTTGCCGAACTGTTTTACTCCCTTCATGTGAGAGTTCTTTAGATATACATAGTCACCAATATCGAACTTAAGATCTTTTCTACGAACATCTGCATAAGACTTCTGTCGGCTCTGAGTAGCCCAGAGTCTTTCTCTAATCAACTGGACTTTTTCTAAGGCATCGAATACTAAGTCAAGCCCTATGATTAAGGCCTCACTAACTTCGAACCAACCGATCAGAGATCTACATCTCCTACCATAGAGAGCTTCGAATGGAACTATTCAAATACGGGAATGATAACTGTTGTTGTATGCAAACTCAATCAAAGGCAAGTGGTCATCCCAACTACCCTTGAAATCAATTGAACATGCCCGTAGCATATCTTCTAAAGTCTGAATGGTCCTTCCTGCTTGACCATCTATCTGAGGATGAATGGTTGTATTGAGATGAACTTGGGTACCAAGACCCTTTTGGAACGCTTTCCAGAAGTGAGAGGTGAACTGGTTACCTCTGTCT
>NC_061121.1:180745050-180746954 GCF_002878395.1 Capsicum annuum | reverse complement strand
CCGAAAAATTCATGGGTGTTGATTTCAAAAGGTGGCAACAGAAGATATTTTTCTTCCTTACAACCCTATGTCTTCAAAGATTCACATCTGAAGAAGCTTCAGAGGTGCTCGAGGGAACTTCGAACCAGGAAAAATTTATCATTATAGAGGCATGGAAACACTCCGACTTTGTATGTAGGAATTACATTCTAAATGGCTTTCAAGATGAACCGTACAACGTGTATAGTGGAATGAAGATGACAAAAGAGTTGTAAGGAATTGCAAGTGCTCATCCATGATCTCCTCTCATAAGGTATGAGTTTGATGAATACCTTAGTTGAGCATATTAAAAATGTTCTTGATGTTCACATAAACTTTGTTGTAGGTTTAATCGTGAACGAGACGTTTCAAGTCGCGGCGATAATAGAGTAGTTACCACCTATGTGGAAGGACTTGAAGAACTACTTAAAATATAAGCGAAAGGAGATGTAAGTTAAAGATCTTATAGTAAGACTGCGCATTGAAGAAGACAACAAAGTCGCGGAAAAAAGGTCGAAAGGAAACTCTATAATAAGTGAAGCAAATATTGCAAAGACGACCATAACAACTCTAAAAAATGGAACAAAACTGGACAAAAAAGTAATCAACCTAAAAAGAAATTCAAGGAAAAATGCTTTAACCGTGGCAAGATTGGCCACAAGTCAATGAATTGTCGTGCCCCAAAGAAAGGAAAAAATAAGGACCAAGTAAATATGATTGAATCCAAGAAAAAAATGGATGATCAGTGTGCCATACTGTCTAACTGCAACTTGGTGGGAAATCCTCAAGAGTGGTGGATGGATTCTGGGGCCACCCGTCAAATTTGCGCAAATAAAGAGTTGTTTGCTGCTTTTACTCCGGCTCAAGGTGAAGATAATATATATATGGCCAACTCCGCAACTGCAAAAGTTGAAGAAATAGGAAAAGTCTGCCTGAAAATGACATCAGGAAAAGTGTTGACTTTGAACAATGTCCTGTATATTCTGGAGTTACGTAAGAACTTGATTTCTGTATCACTTCTTGACAAAAATAAATTCAAATGTGTATTTGTTTTCAAAAAAAATTGTACTTAGTAAAGGATAAGTGTATGTAGGAAAAGGCTACCTCACTGAGGGTTTATTCAAAATGAATATAATAAATGTTGAAATCAATAAAAGTTTAGTTTCTTCTTACTTGCCTGAGTCTAATGATTGTGGCATGAACGATTAGGACATATCAATTACAAAACTTTATGAAAACTGATCAACTTAAAAGTTTTGCCAAACTTTGAGTGTAATAAATTAAAATGTCAAATGTGTGTGAAATTAAAGTATGCTAAGCATCTGTATAAGTGCGTTGAAAGGAATTTCAATCCTTTGGAATTAATACACACGGACATTTGTGATATGAAATCAACACCATCTCGTGGTAAAAAAAAGTATTTTATAAATTTTATTAATGATTGCACTAGATATTGTTATGTCTATTTGCTAAATAGTAAGGATGAAGCAATAGATATGTTTAGGCAATATAAAATAGAAGTTGAAAATCAGTTAGAGAAAAAGATCAAAACGATAAGAAGTGATAGGGGTGAAGAATATAAATCTCCCTTTGCGGAAATATGTGTAGAGAATGGAATTATCCATCAAACTACATCCCTGTATTCACCTCAATCTAATAGAGTTGCGGAAAGAAAAAATCAAACCTTGAAGGAAATGATGAATGCCTTACTTATAAATTCAGGTTTACCGTAAAACTTATGTGGGGAAGCTATTCTTACAGCTAACCGAATACTCAATAGAGCGCCACATAGTATGACACAATCAATTCCATTTGAAAAATGGAAAGGAAGGAAACCCAACTTGAAATATTTCAAAGTTTGGGGGTGTCTAGAAAAGGTCCAAGTT
>NC_061121.1:180614089-180744950 GCF_002878395.1 Capsicum annuum | reverse complement strand
TCTTCAGATTCATCTTTTTGAAAAAAGGTAGTCAATAGTGAGATTGATTTGATCTTAAGCAACCATACCTGGGAATTGGTTGATCTTTCTCCAGGAAATAAACCTTTAGGTTCTAAATGGATCTTTTAAAAAAATGAAAGCAGATGGTACTATTGACAAATATAAGGCAAGAGTTGTAGTAAAAGGCTTCAAATAGAAAGAAGGCCTTGATTTCTTTGATACATACTTGCCAGTAATGAGGATAACGTCAATTCGGATGTTAATTGCCTTGGCGGTGGTATATGGTGTTGAAATCCATCAGATGAATGTTAAAATAGCATTCCTAAATGGAGAATTAGAGGAAGAAATTTACATGGAGTCGCCTGAAGGTTTTGTGATTCCAGGAAAAGAAAATAAGGTATGTAAACTTGGTAAGTCACTTTATGACTAAAACAAGCACCTAAACAGTGGCATGCAAAGTTTGACCAAACTATGTTGGCAAACAGGTTCAAGATAACTGTGTTTACATTAAAGACACTCCAAATCACCAAGTCATTATTTGTTTATATGTAGATGATATGTTGATCATCAGTTGAGATATTTCTGACGTAAATACTATGAAATGAATACTCGAGAGCAAGTTTGATATGAAAGACCTTGGAGTTGCGGATGTGATCTTAGGAATAAGAATCGATAGAACTCCACAAGGGTTGACATTATCACAGTCTCATTACATTGAAAAGATACTTGACAAATTCAAGTATTTGAAATTTGGTAGTGCCAAGACTCCATTGAATGTGAGCTTTGCACTTCAAAATAATGAAGGTGAAAGTGACTCATAATTGGAGTATGTAAGAGTGTTGGGATGTTTAATGTATATAATGAATTGTATACGGCCAGACATATCATGTGCTATTAGTAAGTTGAGTTAGTACACGAGTAATCCCAATAAAACTTATTGGATGACAATGAAAAGAGTTTTGGGGTATCTTAAATACACTCAAGACTATGCTTTGCATTACAATAAATATCCCACGGTACTTGAAGGATGTAGTGATGCAAATTGGATCACCGGATCGAATAAGTAAAATCCACGAATGGATATGTATTTACTATAGGTGGAGGAGTAGTCTTTTGAAAATTATCCAAAAAAAATGTATTGCTCGCTTTACAATGGAATCAGAATTTACCACATTAGATAAAGCGGTGAAGAAGCAGAATGACTCCAGAATTTCTTGGAAGATATTCCTTATTGGCCCAAACCATTGGCACCAGTATGTATACACTATGATAGTCAAGCTGCAATAGGTAGGGCATGGAGTATGATGTACAACAGTAAATCTTGTCACATAAGATAGAGACTTAATACCATTAGAGAACTTTTATCTAGTGGAATTATCACTGTTGACTATGTGAAGTCAAAGGATAATGTGCCGGATCCACTTTCAAAAGGCCTACCTAGAGAAGGAGTTGAGAGGACATCCAAGGGAATAAGTTTACGGTTTAAGACAAGTCAGCATGGTGGTAACTCTACCTAGCAGACTGGAGATCCGAAGAGCTAGGTTCAAGGAGATCAAACAAAGTTTTGTCCGACAGGTTCAACATTGTCAATATACCCAACCCATTCTCATGATGTAGACAATGTTTAGTAAATAAGGATAAGACTTATGGTGTGAATTTTTTAATGATTATCTAAATTTGGCAGATTTGATCAAATAGTTTAATCTGTAGGATTGAACGTTTAGAAATCACCTATGTGAGGGTAAAGTGGAAGTCGCTTTAAGGAGAATGTTAGTAAAGGCTTATTCTCTAAGCTCTCATGAGACTGGGACGTGTTCATGGATGAAACAAACAAAACCGTGAGAACCATAAATGGTAAAAGACTGGTTGTGTGACATGTGTTGTCTAGGTGTACATTAAAGCTCGATGGTTCAAATATATCAAATCTATCGATTGATCGAGTGCATCCGATGCATGTTTTCACTACGAAAAGTTCAAAGGAAAATCCACTTATCCAGATGCAATCAATTTTTGCTTGATGATCACATACTTGTCCGTAAAGTTTTACAAAGAGTAGCCATTCCCCATTCATGTAGGGGATTATTGGGTTCAATTGGTATGAATGGAAAATGAAAAGTTGCTTGAAAGGGACACAACTCTTCGAGTAAAAGACACATTATATCGGGAAAATATATGACTGTTTGGATGGTTGTGGCTGTTCGGAAAAGACACACTCTTTTGAATGGATAGAAATGACTATTCAGAAAAGATACAACTTTCCGGTGAACCATTGCCACCTTTCGAAAGGAGCACTTAATGGCTATATAAACCTACATTTTTTCATAGCTTTAGTACGATTTTTCTGCACTTGAAAACATTTCTTGTCTTCTAAAATACTCCGTGTGATCATCTAACTGTTGAGTGAGTTCGAAGAGAATCCGATCGTTTGAGGTACCACTACAGTCGGATTGTTAAACCATTTTATCTTGGGAGAAAAATTTTGCAACCTCGGGTACTTAAGGAGAATTATTTCCTTAAGGATACTCCATGAATTCGGAGGACTTGACTTTTTCTGCTTTATCTAATTTTCTTTCAAATACTGAAAACACACTTCTTTGAAAGGTCATTTTTTATCTTGTGTTGAAGGTGCTGGAAACTTCATAAGTATTCTTGATTTATTCTTGAACTTGTGTTATGAATTTTTTTTTACCCGAACACAACACCCATTTGGTTTTGACTCTCACTCTATGTTTCTTCTTGGGAATTGTAGATCCTTTAATAGTTAGACTTACTCATGAGACATCTTTTGTCAGTGCACATGCGCTATAGGGTCATTACCTGTCAAAGGAACATAAATTTGGTTGTTGTTCCTCCAACAGGTAACCTATTGCCCTTCTGAACTCCCAAAATTAGCTCTAATGTTCTTAATTTAGCTTCAAATTCCATTTGAAGCTGCTTAAATTTGATCTAAATAAAGTGATATGCAGTGACTTGCTTGGAAGATTTATTTTATTTTTGCTTTGGGGTATCTTAAAATTGATTGTTTATCTGTGGATTAGATTTGTTGGTGGTTTACTGCTTGTGATGGTAATTAGGGAAATTATTGGGGAGATTTACTTGTAAGGATATGGTATGTGGGTGTAATTTAATCTCAAAAGCTAGCTCGTGAGGGCCGAGGGAAGGATTGTTCAAGTTCATATAAGCAACCACTAATTCATTTCCCAATTAATTTGGGACTTTAATTCATTCTAATAATACTAAAGTAAGATTCACAATATATACTAGGAGAAATAAAATTAGGAAGGAAAATGCCTAAGATAATGCAGGACTGCTCTTTTGGCCATTAACTTGAGCACTCAAAAAGCTCTTCTAGCAGCAGCAGACAACCTGTTTGATAATTCACTCCAGGCTTGGCTCGACATTTTGGCAGAACAAATAAAATAAAGAAAAGAGCTAAACTTCTAACATGAGAAACACACCAAATAAAAAGCCTTGAGAAGAAAACATAGAAGAGTACATGGGTGCTATTGCTGAATCACAAATGCATGCAAGTTTCTTTATAAGGCAAAAACTGAACCCATATTTTCTCACAAGATGTTTAAATATTTAACAAAGTAAGCATTGAAGCAAAGGGCGAGAGCAATAAATTTGGGATTCAATTGAACTATTGTGAACACATCACTTATGGATTTTCTTATTAGATAAAATATAAGAGAGAGATAAATGGGTTTTCCTACATTATTTTATCTTATTTTATAATTTTGGGCAAGTATTCTCTATTAGTTTCTTCTGGTAGACCTACACCAGTTTACAATACATCGTCTCAGCAGAATCAGAAGATTTTGTTTGAGCAAATAATGATGTCATTGCAAGCACGTTTTAAAAGGCCGGTTGGAACTGGTTTCCACACTTCATGTTCAACTCATTTCTTATTCAGGTATGTAAAATGGACAAGAACACTAAATTAGATCCCACAGATCAGATTTATGCTTTGGAAGCCAAAAATCAGTAGCTAAATTCACCTGACTCTTCAACAACTATCTGGTTGTATATGTTTCTCGAATTTACATTGGTTTTGAACTAATCTAATCTTAAAAAGGTAAACAATTTGTTGAATTTTGTTTTCCATTTATTACAAACTTATGAGAATCTATCTACTTAACATACTGCAAATTAGCTTATTATGGTGATACCTGTTCCAATATAATTATTTGACCAACACTTTTGTTCATTTGATACAGATGCGATACTTTCAGGCCCAAAAGAATTTGTACACTCATTTGACACCCTCCTGCGGCTCCTTCGGAAGAAGTTCATTGGAGATAGAGAAGAAAGATGATAACTACAGTGATTGTATAAAGACTTGCCAAAGCATTCTTGCAAGAAGTAAATACTTTTAACATTTCTTTTCTTAAAAGTAAAGCAGTCAGAGATGCAAATGTTAGAGAAGAGGAGAATTTTAATGACCCAAAAGTTCAAATCAACAAGTAAATTGTACAGGCTCAGGCGACACAGAAGATCTCAAGAGGCAACTAAAAGAAAGCAAGGTTGAAAGGAAGCACAAAGAAGAGGATGTTACAACAATGGAGGCCACACCTCAGCTAACTGGGAGCACCATGGATAACATTTTATTATTATATAAATAAAATGCATGCAACTATTTTGTAAGATTTCGCTTCTTATCAAATTTAAGTTTTACTTAATTTTTAATTACTTAAAACTTCTATCGCGTTGGGCCTATGCTGATATGGGCCTTGCACCTCTAGTATATATATAAGCATCAGTATGTGTTGTGTCCAACAACCTTATGCTTTTAGCTTATTTATCAGTTTAGGGGTAATAACATCCCAACCATTCAACCATCATGGTCATCTCCATTTTGCTTTCCCTTAATAGCATGATGCTCTAAACCATTATTGTTTGCACGACTGTCCTTTTCTCTTCATTATTTGCTTGACTGGAATGTGCTTCTTACTATTTTGTGATGGTACTCTCCTAAGAAATCTATCTGGATCAGCATAGGGCGGCTCAATATAATTGGTGTCCTAAAGTGAAACTTCAAAGTGAAGTCTTTATTTTCTTTATCCTCAAGAAAAAAATGATTTTATATATCTCTATATATATATATCTATCTTTACTATTCATTATTATTTTTTTTTATAGCTATTGAGGATTTGTTTTATAATGATATCTTCCAATATTGCTTGATAGTAAACCTAATCTATTCAATTTCTCTTGGGTTGTTGTAGTACTTTTGCATTTGCATTTTTTGTCCCATTTGAATTCACCAAGCTGAAGGAGCTGCTTAACGCTGCCATACAATTTCTTCCACACTTTGATCCAATTTTCAACATGGTTTTTTGTGAAATTAAAATGGAACATCTCGGTTAGAGTGGAAATAGCGGCATCATATGCAACAGTCTTAGATCGATTTCCCATCCTACGTTGCTCTACAAGAAGCATGCCGAGGGAACAATCCGTTTCTTCAGTCCATCTCATGTGCTTGACATCTCTTATGCTGCTTCAACATCGTATGCAAAAGGTATTAATTGGTTTTAGACTCTAACAATCAGTAGCCAAATGACGTCTGTTACAGTCCCTACCGGCCACAATTAGTTTTGAATAATTAGAGTTGCCACAGACCTGGAAGAAGTAATCGTAGTCTTCAATAACTTTTCCTCTGAAAGCCCGAGCATCTACGTGTGTCTGAGAATATTGCATTCCAGGAGAATAATTAGATCTGAATTGGCAGTAGGCCAGTAATCGCTACCACATGTTGATTAATATTTTCTGTATAAATATGTAGGGCAATATTTCACAAATGAGATAATAGAAATTTTGTGAATTAACATCAATCAAGATTATTATAAACAAATTGTTTAAATTGCAGATCTGAAATATTCTATTGAAAAGGATTGTAATAAAACTGAAGAAAGTAAGTAACTAAGGTGAACTTTGTTTGCAGATGAAGCCTTGAAAAACAAAGAATCCAAAACTTACTTGATTTAAGTTTTGCAAAAGTTTCTCAAGAAACTGTCTTACGGAAAAGTAGTGTTAGGATCTTTTCAAAGAAAAGTTCTTTCAATTTACAAAAACACTCGAAAATGTTCATGAGGTAAGTTGGTCGGACTCTCCAAAAATGCTGTCGCACCTAGGTCAGATCCTAAAAAAATTCACTATTTTTGAAGGGTACGACACGCACTCGGTGACATTTTGAAAGTCCAAGCAAATAGTTTATGAGAACTACAATTATCCCTATATGTTTTTCTTTTTGGCATGAACTCTTTTTCAAGGGACTTTCATTAAAACGGTGTATAAATGGAAAATGTTGGGAAGAAAACTGTTGACTATGCACTTGATTTGGATATAAAAACATTGGTATAGTATCAATGTCTGTGCACTGGTAGAATATGACTGCATCTTATGAACTCTTGTTCCCTTTTACCCAAATTAAGCTATCTAAGGAGCTAAAGAAAGCCCCTCGCCTTATCAAATGATAATAGGCAGTAATGATTAGCAGAAGCACTAGAGAAAGCTGAGCATATACATAAAGAAATCAAATCAGCAAGTTCAACACTGAGATCAGAAAACTGTTGAGGAATACGCCAGAAAGCAAAAATATTCATTTGTGTAGTCACCATAAACTCACTCAAACAAAAACGAAGAGAAGTTATTGATGGTTGGCATCAATAAACCCAAAGGCGTGTATGCACTCAAACCGGTCCTCAACCATCCTCCAAAGGAAAGGAGACAAGAAGACAAACTTATAATAAACTAGGTCAATCATTGAATAACATTCTAAAAGTACGACTAAAAAACACTAACAATTTGGTTTAACATCACCAGTACGCTACAACTCCTACCATATAAATTAGCAACTACTAAAGTTGCTTAGCCAACTTAACTTCTTTGGTGTTTCAATGCAGATTGTAATTTACCATATCGTATCGGAAATTTTTAGGCAAAATGGTTTAGTAAACTCTTGTACTTGTATGATCTTGCATTTTGACCCTTCTACTTACACCTTTTGTTGGGTTCAAAGTGTGAAGAAAGTGCGAATGAAAAATGGAGAGAAAAATGGTGGAGGGAAGGAGACACCGATTTGGAAAGTGTACTCCCAAAATTGGAAAGTTCACTAAATCTCCCACATTGGTGGGAGAAGGAAACTTTGGAGTGTTTATAATAATGAACACTTACTCCACATGATAAGTGAGGCAAGAAAATAGAGATGTCTCGTGCCGTCGTCGTCACTCGCTCGGCTTCGGCTTCAAATTTTTGGATTTGTATTTGGATTTGGAAAATGATCGATCGATGAGATCTATCTTTTTGGACAAACTTTATTTGAATTTCAAAAATACCAAAGGGAAAACGCAAAAGCAGTAAATTTTTTTTTCCTGCAGTGTTTCGAACCTCCATTTATACATGCATGCAGAATTCGAAATAGTCTTTCGAACTGATGCAATACTTCATCGAACTAGTGCCACTATTTCGTGAACTGGTACACTGTTTTGTGAACTGGTATGCCTGTTCGGGAAAAGACATGTTCTTTGGATGAACGGACATGAATTTCCAGAAAAGACACACCATTTAATTGAACCAATGCTACCTTTTCAAAGAGGCATGTTATGGCTATATAAACCTGCTTTCATTCACAGGTTTAGATACAAAATTTTTAGAATACAAAATTCTTCCTAACTTCAAAATTTCTCTGTGTGACCAATAAAAATGTTCTGTGCGTTCAAAGATATTCCAGTTGTTTGAGGAACCGCTATATTTGGTTTTTTTGGCCATTAAATCCTGGGAGGAAAATTCTGTAACCTCGGGTACAGTGAGGGGAATTATTTCCTTAAGGAAAGTTCGTGGATTCGGGCGACTTGGCCATTTCTATTTTCATCTTGATTTCTGAAAATAAAAGACACTTCTAAAAATAAGAAATATCTTGTGTTGAGGGTATTTTTTGTACTTAATTGCGTTCTTGTTTTAAACTTGAACTAGTTGAAGTTGTTGTTCTACATATACAGATTCTGCATATCCGTAGAAGGAAATAACACCTTTGTCATCTGAACCTTTAAACTCAACGAGTCATAATTTTTTTAACCCTTCTGACTATTGACTAAGCCTACATGGCAGCTTAACAGATGAGCTAGAACAAATATGTGATTTTATGCGTGTAGGGCACTTATACAAATTTTTTCAAGTCTTTAATTAGAAAAAGAGGATGTACCATAATATTATTAAGTCAAAAAAATAAAATCGCTCAAATAACTGAGATAGTTGTTGAGACAACTTCTATAGTTGTTGACACAACCTTTTTAGTTATCAACGCAAAAATATTTAAAAAATTTTTGAAAAGTGTTATAAATGTATTTACATTATAGTGAATGTCATCAAAAATATAGAAAAGATCTATCAAGATCTGATTGATATCTATCAGGATTGAAGTATCTATCTTTTAGAGAGAATCTAGGAGTAATTTTTTCTATAAATAGAAGGGCTTCCTTCATTGTAAATCATCCTCCAAGAGAAATAAGAATTACTCTCTATTCTCTCTATTCTTTTTCTTTATTCTTAGTTATTCCATAACATGTTATCAACACGATCCTCTTACCATCTTCAATCTCTTTCCTTTTGGTGGCTCGGTAATTTATGTGTAATCTTTCTTCATGGTGGTAAGAATATACATTTATATGAATTAGTTTTATTGGTTGATATGAATTAATTTATTGTTTCTAAAAATATAGTTATATTGGTTTATGTTATTTGTTTCGGTGAACATCCACCGAAAAGTGGGATATGAAGTTTCACTGTAAAGTTTAACTCTAACAGTTTAATTAAGATTTGAAGGATTCAATGATATGGTTGTGCAAAGGTAAATTTTATTTTTCCTCTTTCAAATTCGATACAAAAATAAGTACTTACATATACTATGTTTTGTTCAAATTTTATTATTTTGGACTATAAGTCATTGATTAAGAGTAAAACATTTTATCGCATCAAAAGAATAAGACATCGGGCTAAAGTCTCGATGTACCATGATGATAAAATGTTGGGTTTAAGTCCTATCGATTTATGCCTAAGACACCTTTATATGGATAAAACATTGAGTTTGAATCTTAATGCACCATATTAATGATATTATGATGGCTAAGGCAAAATAATATATTTTTGGTGAAAAGTCATGTGATATGTCCCATTGAACATGCTCTATTATCTGAAGTGAATGTGGTAGCAGTGCATAATATGTCTGAAAGAAGATAAGTGATTGAATACATGAATATAAGTGTGGAGAGATAATATAATAATAATAACCAAAAGTAATAATATTTTCACACGCTTATTATGATAATAAGATATGTTAGAAAAAATTTCTCTACAATTATATGTATGCCTCGATTTGCTCCTGAAGTAGCAATATCATGAAAGAGGTTATAAGCTATCAAAATTTGATAAACTTAGAGCACGAGTATATTCTATTCTTGGAGAATGAAAAGCTTTTTAATTTAAACGTGTACTTGATTGTGATGGTATCACAACTCACCTACGAAACAAGCAGAATATCTAAGAAGAGTTATTTTGAAAGAGTGCACAATAACCAAATAAATAGTGCACAATAATATATTTTTGTTGTTCTAAATTGTTCTGTTAAATAAAAAGGTAAAATAACCCTAATAAATAGATGGAAAGGGCATTTTAGGCCCAATAGGTAGACAAAGGACATTTTTTCACCATTCACATAGTTGAAGGGCATTTTAGGCCCTTTTCCATTTTATTAATTAGCAAACATACAATTATAAATTAGCAAACATGGGCCGGTTCATATCAAACTGAACTTTACCTCATTTAATTACTATGTAGGGTTTTATGATAGGTTTATTATTAATCTTTTAATTAGTAGCAAAAAAGAACCTAAAAAATTTGCAACAACAACAATGACAACCACAACAACCACAACCACAACCACGATAACAGATTATAACAACGACGACGATAATAATAACGATGATGACAACGAAGATGAGAATGATGATCATGATAATGATGATAATAAGACTATTAAAAATTGAAATACTCCAAGTGTTGATCTTTGAGAAATTTCTAAAATTTTATCCTCACTGTCCTAACTATAACTTACGCTACGAGTCGTACAGTCTTAATGAGTTATTGGACCCAAATCATAGTCTGAATAGTGTGTGCGGATAGGTCTTCTACTCTGATTACGAGTGGCTCACTATAGTCGTGAGGACTTATTACGGGTCGTTGTGTTCAAATAGTAGGATATCCAATGTATACCTAAATGATTTCTATGTTGACTACGACTGGATCCTATAAGTCGTAAGGTCTCATTACTAGACATGATATATCAATGATAAGTTAAACAGTGTGTGTGTCTGGTGACACTGTCTTGAAAACAACTCATGGAGATGAGTCGTGAAGAGTCGTTATGAGACTCATAAAGACTTACGGTTTATTTTATAGCCTTTAATAAGGGTATTTTAGACATTTCTCTCTTATCCCAATAATAACCCAGACCTATAAACATACTTGGGGCCCTATTTTCACCGATAACACACTTCAAACATTTTTTCTTCTCTCTCAAGTCTCTCAAGCATCCAAACTTAATGTTTTCAAGAAGCGGGTCAAGGAGACCTTCAAGGGATGAATTCTCTCCATAATCTTTGGTATTTCTGGTATGTTACACTTCCCTAATTGCTACTTTGTTAAAAGTATGTATTTTAGAGTATTATTCATATGGTTTTGATGTTGGTTTTGGAACATGGGTTGAGGATTTTAAATGTTTGTTTTTGAACAAAGTTTTCCTTGGTTTACATATTATTGTTCATGCTTTAGTTATGGTTTTTAACTTTTTGGGTGCATGGTATGGTGACTAAACTAAGATATTATGATTTTCCCTAATTTGTGAATAAAGACAATTTAAGTGGTATTGACCTCAACTCTCCTCCCTTTTGTGAAATTGGATTTGAATGTGAAAAGTATGCACATTGAGCTACTCTTGAACTATTGCATAATGTGAAAAGTAAATGAAGCATAATGATTTTTGAATTGAACCTTATGAGGTTGTGTAATTCCCCAAGCTAATATATAGTTGACCAAGAGGGTTGAGAATTTCCCTAAATAATGATAATTGGTTTGGCATGGTGATGTTACCTTGCAAGTGTAGTTGGTATGACGATACCAATAATGTTTGCTTAAATGTGTATCATGGTTCAATAAATGGAAATGTGTGATAAATGATTTAATTGGGCTTTAATGAGGGTTGTGTTGCTGATTTATAATAGTAGAGGTTCGGAAGGACACGAGGGACCAATATCGGAAACCACGATTGTCGATGTGGGGGTCTTAATGGCAGGTGTAACACCCCAATTCACTGAACCGAAATGCTACACAGTGCTCATAGAAGGACCACAAGCTAACCCATGACTAATATCTGTACCTATATACTATAAATCATGATATAATAAGTACCTGTATACTATAAATCATGATATAATAATGCGGAATACATGGAACTGTAAGGCCATAAGTTTCAACTGAATACAATCATGTGGGTGAAAATACCCAAAACAACTCAATCTGAGCGTAAATTTGAACATAAATCTGAAAGTAAATTTGAAAGCCTCTAAACTATCTGAATAAGGAGTTGAAGGAACATGTCTCCAACTAACTCTGTAAAATTGAACTGAAGAAATAAATAAATGTATCAAATCGTATTGTCCTCAAATCAATGAGGACTCACTGTGTCTCTGCGACTGGAATGCTACCGCTACTGCTGGGCTGGAGCTCGTGTCTCGGAACCTATGGTGTAACATGAAAAGAAAGCACCATAGCGTAAATGCATCAGTACAACTGGAGTACTGAGTATACGAGGAGGGTAGGCTGAACATAAAGGGTTTTATGCATGAACAACACTGACTGACTAATATAAATATGGGAGTGCAAACACATAGATATAGAAACTGGAATCGTGAATACGTGATAGCATGACCTGTAAGCTAATACATGGTTTACTGATAACTGTCATGACTGATACTAAAACTAATACCATGTACGACTATATCTGACAGTCCTGTATATACTGAAATCTGAAGAACGCCCTGAGTTGTTTTACTGAGAATGATACTGAAACTGTGGGAAGTAGTATTTAACCAACATACCCCATGTATGCCATTATGGCTAAGCTGGGTCCAATCTCTTCCCTGACTGGAGGGGTGTCAATACTGTGCCGCGGGTATGGATAGCCTGTGAGTGACCCTTATCTGGCGGGTACTCAATGAGAACGGTGGGAACCCTAAATTAACGGGTTAAGCCACCTCACCAACCCTAATCTGACGAGTTAAGATGTCTCAACCTACGTTGGCTACGTAGTTCTGGAACACAAGGATTGCTACTAAGAATCTCACCCTGAACTGGCGGGTGAGTTCCCATCCTTGGGTTTACTCGATGCTAACCTCTACTCCTATCTGGAGGGACTGGACATGAATAACTGACTGTACATGACTTAATCTTAATGAATTCTATTGACTGGCAAAATGTTACTGATATCTGACAACTGACTAGGATCATGAGGTTTTCCTGAGTCACATGACTGACTGAAGTCTATGAAATCATAGCTTGAGTTCGGATATCGTGAAACATAATATGGATCTAGGCACACAACTATAGTTTTCGGGTACAAGTACCCCCAGGACTCGATGGAAGGAAACCGACACACATGATTGACTTGATCATAAGAGTAGAGTCCATAATATATAATATCATAAGTAGGGATCTCATACTATGCATGGTTATCAACAATGTATTGCATGGAAAGGATTTCATATCACATGGAAATACTTGCACAATCTTAATATCATGTTCGTTGCATAATCATATTGGCAACATATACTAATAGCATGGAAGTTCATGTGGGTTGCATGGTTATATATATCTTGTTCATAAGTAGGATTTGCAAGTAAAAATAGCATAATCTCATAAGAATAGTTCATGAGTATTTCAACAACATTTACAAGGCACATTAGTAACATAGAAGTCATTGGAACGTAAGGGCATATCATGAATCCTTCACTTAGTCACAATTTAGCTATATTGCATGATTTCTAGTTCCTTAGGCCTTTTATCAAATGCCTTACATGAACATCTTAAGCATTGGTGAATTCATCAAATTATACATCATGAACAACCAAATCTACATATTTCCAACTCATATGACATCATGAGTTCACAAAAACATATAAAGATTCCATCTTGGGAATCACCCAATATCAACAACATGATCATCACCACCCAACAATATAGAAATCATACTTTATAATGAAAAAGAGGAAAACAAACAAGCATCAACATGGGAATGATCATATCACCATAATTAACCAAGCTTTTGTATTTTAAAGATATGCTTGGGTTGGGCGGTGCCTAACCAATCGCCTATGCTTACTGTCTCTCATAAAAATGGGCATAACTTTTCGCTTGGGTATTGGATTAAGGTGAAATTGGTATTGTTGAAAAGCTAATTCGATTCTCTACAATTAAGTGGGTCTAAATCAGCGAAAATAACACATTAGCATCGAGTTATACTCGTTCAAAGATGACCCTTGCAAAATCGAATACTAAAACTTGATGGATTCAAAAACTCTTAGCTTGTATTACCTTAAGTGACTCATATGAACATGCTTAATGCATCATAAGCTATCCTATCACTAGGATATTCATTGTAAGTCATGTACTCAAGTATGAATCATAGGATAGGAGATTTCATACGTAGGAATACTTATTCACTTCCTATCTTAAAAACATGTGGGGTATTACAATATCTCTCCCTTGGGAATATTCGTCCTTGAATGAGAATTTACTGAGAAGGGATACAAGACAATAGAACCTGAACTAAACATAAAGAACTGAGACTTGATCTCATGACTAACATGCTAAACATACTGAACTCGTGTATATCTAATGCATGAACAACTGACACATGAATGCATGACTGAGTATGAAATGGTTAATAGGTACCAAGTTTATACTGAAAACATAAACATGAAACTTAATAAGCTTAAGGAGAACTGTTACCTTGAGCTTGATCTGTATTGGCGGGGAAGAGATGAGGATACTTGGTACGCATATCTGCTTCTGCTTCCCAAGTAGCTCCCTCATGAGACTGATTTCGCCAAAGAACCTTGACTAGAGGGACTTCTTCGTTCCTCAATCTATGAGTCTGATAATCTAAGATTTTGACTGGAATCTCATCATAAGAGAGGCTGTTCTAAATATCGATGCTCTGAATAGGGACAACAAATGCTGGGTCACCTATGCACTTCTTTAGCAAAGAGACATGGAAGAATGGATGGACTGAGGCTAGATCTAAAGGCAACTCAAGCTCATAAGCTACCTTGCTGAAGCGATAAAGAATTCTGAAGGGACCGACATACTGGGGACTGAGTTTCCCTTTTTTGTTGAACCTCTTCACTCCCTTCATGGGAGAGATCTTAAGATACACATAGTCATTGACCTCGAACTTGAGATCCTTTCTACGAACATCTGCATAGGACTTCTATTGGCCCTGAGCAGCCCGGAGTCTCTCTCTGATCAACTGAACTTTCTCTAAGGTATCGAATACTAAGTCAGGACCTATGACTGAGGCCTCACTAACTTCAAACCAACCAATCAGAGATCTATATCTCCTACCATAGAGAGCTTCGAATGGAGCCATCTGAATAATAGAATGATAGCTATTGTTGTATGCAAACTCAATCAAAGACAAGTGGTCATCCCAACTACCCTTGAAGTCAATTGCACATGCCCTTAGCATATCTTCAAGAGTCTGAATGGTCCTCTCGGCTTGACTATCTTTTTGAGGATGAAACGCTGTGCTGAGATGGACTTGAGTACCGAGACCCTTTTGGAATGCTTTCCTAAAGTGAGAAGTGAACTGGGTACCTCTGTCTGAGATGATAGATAGTGGAACACCGTGTAACCTGACTGTGGAACACTGTGTAACCTGACTAACTCCCTGCTATAGAGTTTGGCATAATCCTCGGTGGAATAAGAAGTACAAACAGGAAAGAAATGAGCTGACTTGGTCATTCTATCTATAATGACCCAAACCGAATCATGCTGATGACGAGTTTTAGGAAAACCTATCACGAAGTCCATGTTAAATTCTTCCCACTTCCAAGTAGGAATGGTGAACTCTTGCATGGAACCACTAGGTTTCTGATACTCTATCTTAACCTGCTGACATGTAGAGAACTTAGCCACAAACTCTGCAATATCTCTCTTCATCCCACTCCACCAATAGATCTTCCGCATGTCGTGGTACATCTTAGTAGCCCCTGGATGAATATAGTATCGTGCACCATGTGCTTCTACAAGAATTCGCTGCCTCAATTCATCTACACCTGGAACACATAGATGACCCTGACAACGAAGAACACCATCTCCCTCTTAGGAGAAAACCTTGACTTTCTGATTTTGAACTGACTCTTTGAGTTTGACAAGGCTAGGATCTCTGTCTTGTTTCTCTTTTACCTTGGAAACTAGATATGACTCTGAACTACTATGAACACATACACCACCCTCTAAAGAATCAACTAAGCA
The DNA here is from genome assembly GCF_002878395.1 of Capsicum annuum. Taxonomy (NCBI): domain Eukaryota; kingdom Viridiplantae; phylum Streptophyta; class Magnoliopsida; order Solanales; family Solanaceae; genus Capsicum; species Capsicum annuum. The sequence continues at coordinate 180,729,362 of NC_061121.1, read as the reverse complement.
AACACCTAGTCTAGCAAGCTGATGGATCTCCTGAGCTATCTTTTTCTTACTATCATCAATGTGAGAAATACTACCCATGGAGAGTCGACTAAGAGCGTCGGCCATAACATTGGCCTTTCCTGTATGATAAAGAACACTCAGGTCGTAATCCTTCAAGAGCTCTAACCACCTTCTCTGGCGAAGATTGAGATCTTTCTAGGAAAAGACATACTGGAGGCTTTTATGGTCTATGAAGACATCTATATGAACTCTATCGAGATAATGTCTCTAAATCTTCAAGGCAAAAATACTGCTGCTAACTCAAGATTATGAGTAGGATAATTTTTCTCATGTGGCTTTAACTATCTGGAGGCGTAGGCTATGACCTTACCATGCTGCATGAGGACACAACCTAAACCCACTTTGGATGTATCACAATAGACTACAAAACTGTCTGAACCATTTGGAATAGCTAGAACTGGAGCGGAGGTGAGTTGAGTCTTTAACTCTTGAAACCTCTTCTCTCAAGAATCTGACCACTGAAACTTAATCTTCTTCTGAGTCAATATGGACATGGGAGATGTAATAGAAGAAAATCCCTCGACAAACCATTTGTAATAGCCGTCTAAACCCAAGAAACTCCTAATATCTGATGGAGATACGGGTCAGGGCCAGTTTCTTACTGCCTCAATTTTCTGAGGATCTACTCTAATTCTATCACCAAAAATAATATGGACAAGGAATGCTACTGATCTTAGCAAAAATTTGCACTTGCTGAACTTAGCAAATAATTGGTGATCCCTGAGAGTCTGAAGAACAATCCTGAGATGGTCTGCATGATCATGCTCTGTGCGAGAATTGACTAGAATATCATCTATAAAGACTATGACAAACATGTCCAAGTACATCTTGAACACACGGTTCATCAAATCCATAAAAGCTGCAGGGGCATTGGTAAGACCAAATGACATGATAAAAAATTCGAAATGACCATACTGAGTACGAAAAGCTGTCTTCAGAATGTCACATTCTCTAACTCTGAGTTAATGATAGCCTGATCTGAGGTCTATCTTGGAGAAGTAACTGGCACCCTGAAGTTGGTCGAATAGATCATCAATCCTGGGAAGAGAATATCTATTCTTGACCGTTACCTTGTTGAGTTGACTATAATCAATACACATCCTGAGAGAACCGTCTTTCTTGCACACGAATAATACTGGTGCACCCCATGTGGAAATGCTGGGTCTGATGAATCCCTTATCTAAGAGATCCTTCAACTGATCTTTTAGTTCCTTGAGTTCTGCTTGTGCCATTCTGTATGGCGGAATAGAAATAGGTTGAGTATCCAAAAGAAGGTCTATGCCAAAGTCTATTTCCCTTTCGGGAGGAATGCCTGAAAGATCTTCGAGAAAGACATCTGAGTATTCATTAACAACAGGGACTATTTTGAGGCTGGGATATTCAAAATGGGAATCTTTAACATGCACGAGATGATACACACACCCCTTAGAAATTATTTTCCTTGCCCGAAGGTTGGAAACAAGTTGATCCCTGAACGCTGATATGTTACCCTTCCACTCTAGGATGGGCTCATTCGGGAACTAAAACTGAACTATCCTATTTCTGCAGTCGACTGTGGCATAGCAGGAATGAAGCCAATCCATGCTGAGAATGACATCAAAATTAGTCATCTCTAACTCCACTAAATCTATTGACGTGGATTTTTGAGATATCATAACCGGATAGTTCCTGTAGACCCATCGGGCTATGATGGTTTTACCCACTGGGGTAGAGATTGAAAAGGGCTCTGCTAGGACTTTGGGACTGATTCCGAAATCGCCTACTATGTATGGAGTAACAAAAGACAAAGATGCACCTTGGTCTAGCAAAGCATAAACATGAACATGGAAAATTTGTAATGTCCCAGTAACGACATCAGGAGAATTTTCCTGATCTTGTTGGGACTGAAGAGCATAGATTCTGTTTGGGCGTTGCCCACTGGTAGCATTGGAAGTGGCACCCTGCTGGTTTGGGCGACTGTACTGAGCTGTAGAATAATTTTGCTGACCCTGAAGACTTGACTACAGACACTCCCTAATTCTGTGGCTTGGCTTGCCATAACCAAAACAGACATCACTACCGGCTCTGCAAATGCCCTTGTGGTTCTTACCATAAGTCTGACAAAGGGGATTCGTTCGGGCTGCTAACACTGCCCTGAGATTTAGAGCCTGGCACTTTGTTTCTATTGCCGTCTCTGAACTTCGGCACTGGAGCACTGGTAGAGGAAGGAGTTGGAATGGCTGACTTGGAACAAAACTGTGAACGGTTTCGTCCATCTGACTTGGGGTGAGCAAAGTTGAAATTACCCGACCTTTCTCTCTTGTTCTGCCTCTCCCTAGTCTTAAACTTCTGCTCTTCTACTTGATGCTGGGCATGGGTCATGAGTCTTTCTAAGGTCATATCACCGATTAGCATCACAGAGCTACACTCATTTACCATGCTATCGTTGACCCCTGACACGAACTTGCTCATCTTAGCTCTGTTATCTGCAACCACATGAGGAGCATACCTGGATAGCTGAGTAAATCTGAGAGAATACTCCCTAATCATCATATTCCCCTGCCTGAGGTTGATGAACTCAAGAACTTTGGCTTCCCTCAGCTCTTGGGAAACAAATCTGTCAAAGAAGGCTGTGATAAATTTCTCCCACTCGATAGGGCCTGTATCATCTAACCTCTTAGACTTCTACTGTTTGTATCAATCATAAGCAGCATCCTGTAACTGGTAGGCAGCTAACTCAACACTCTCAATAGAAGTAACACCCATGATGTCAATGACCTTCTGGACTTGCTCAATGAACTCCTGAGGGTCCTCATTAGATTAGACCCATGGAAAGATGGAGGGTTCATCTGGGTGAAGTCCCGAACCCTAGCTACTTTGGGAGTGGCCACTGGATTGGCTGGAATAAATGGTGGCTGTTCATTCTATACAGCCATAGACTGAGCAAGTGTGGTAAATACAGCTCTAAACTCCACATGGGAAACATGTTCGCCCAAAGGATCTTCGGGTTGAGGAGTTGGCTGGTTTTTTCTCTTTGGGGCCATGGTCTGGAATAAGAGAAGAATGGATTAGACTGAAGTCTATGGAATCATAGATTGAGTTTGATTATCGTGAAACATGACATGAATCTAGGCACACAACTATAGTTTTTGGGAACAAGTACCCCCAGGACATGATGAAAGGAAACTGACACACATGACTGACTTGATCATAAGAGTAGAGTCCATAATATATAATATCATAAGTAGGGATCTCATACTATGCATGGTTATCAATAATGTATTGCATGGAAAGGATTTCATATCACATGGAAGTACTTGCACAATCTTAATATCATGTTCGTTGCATAATCATATTGGCAACACATACTAATAGCATGGAAGTTCATATGGGTTGCATGGTTATCATACCTCTTGTTCATAAGTAGGATTTACAAGTAAACATAGCATAATCTCATAAGAATAGTTCATGAGTATTCCAACAATATTTACAAGGCACATTAGCAACATAGAAGTCATTGGAATGTAAGGGCATATCAGGAATCCTTCACTTAGTCACAATTTAGCTATATTGCATGATTTTTAGTTCCTTAGGCATTTTATCAAACGCCTTACATGCACATATTAAGCATACGTGAATTCATCAAATTATACATCATGAACAACCAAATTTACATGTTTTCAACTCATATGACATCATGAATTCACAAAAACATATAGAGATTTCATCTTGGGAATCACCCAATATTAACAACATGATCATCAACACCCAAGCTTAGAAACATGTGGGGTATTACAGCAGGTTTGTTCAAGTCACCCTTATTATTATCAGATGATTGGGAGGTTTGAGTTTCCCATATTATATTACATGATTGAGTGCTTAAATCACCTTGGTATGATGGGAGGTTCGAGTTCCCCATGCTACATACTTACATCTTATGGTTTGTGCGGCTACACGCACTGGAGTCCTTCCAGTTGGGGGAAATCTTGGACCATATAGTCCGTGGGTGCCTTCTTATGTTATAACGGTTGAGTTACACAATCCAGGCTAAACATTCAAAGTGTATGTTAAGCCTTGTTCCCTTTTCCGTTATTTTATTTATGTATTTATATGATGAAGTACACATGGTTTTGAATTGGATTTGACTTGGCTTTAATTTATCCCCTATTATTGAGTTACATACTAGTGCTCAACCCGCTAGCCATCTCTAGACGCTGTATCTCCAAGCGATGCAGGAACCAGAGATACTTTTATTTTTTGCACAGTGTTAGGTGGATCATTTTAGTTCATCAGTCGTTGGTGGAAGTGGTGAGATTCCATTCTCTATAAGACTTGGACATTTCTTCATTTTATATTCTTAGATTAGAATTAAGAGTTTACATTATCATTAACTTTTTCATTGTCATTGTTAGAGTCAGGGGAATATCTTGATACTTTACTGATTTTGGTTTTACTTAGAAGGCTTTGTGGATTTCTGTGGACTAAGGTGGTGATATAGGTTGGTTGATTTTGGTCAGTTATCGACTTTCGACATATCTTAAATTCCTTAAGCTTATCTTATACTATCTTGTTATATGTTTGGAATTCATCTGATTTTAAGGGTAGTGTGTTCTGTTTGGTTAGGTGCAGGAGGTATTCTCTAGTCCTTATTGGAATTGAGATACCCGTCATGGCTAGGCCCTAGTTTGAGTTATCACAATGTTGGTATCATAACCTAGGTTTGGTGTCATTGGGTCTCCATGAAGCCATGTCAAGTAAAGTCTCTTTTATGGGTTTGTAGTGCGCCACACTTACAAGGGAGAGGCTTCAAGGCATTTAGGAATATTTCCCTTTCTTGGTATTCTATTTCGAGCTATAAAGCCTAATATTCTTAATTCTCCTCAAATTCCCATATGTTCACTTTTCAGATCATGCCTCCTAGAGCTATGATGCTCGTGGAAAATCTTCAGTCCCGTTTGAAGACTATGTGAGTAGAGCTCGTCCTACTTAAGGAGTTCAGACCCAGTCCAAGGTCATACTTATGATTGCCTCAGTAGAGTTCCACTGATTCCCCTAGGCCTCTCCGAGCAACTTAAGCTGGCATGTCTAATGTTGAGTTTTGCCAGTCTATCCATTTGCTTCCTAGTTGGTTGCCTCTCAAATTGAGCATGTTGCTTCTATTTTCCCATCTTCTGAGGTTACTAGAGTTGGTCAGTTTATGAGGTTGAGTCCTCCGACTTTCACTAGTTTTAAAGTTGAGAAAGATCCTTAAAATTCTATTAATTAGATGGAAAAGATTTTTCATATAATGCATGCTACTGATGTAAAAGGTGTGGAGTTTATTGCATATCAATTGAAGGATATGACATATCAGCAGTATGAGAAATAAGACCAGTCTAGGGGTGATGATGTTGAGTCTACTTTGTGGGATAATATCTCTAGTGCTTTTCCTGATTGCTTCTTTCCTCAGGAGTTAAAGGACGCATAGGCTGAGGAAATTATGAATTTGAAGCAAGGCAGGATGGCAGTAAAAGAGTATGCCTTGAAGTTTTACCAATTATCACGATATACTTTAAAATTAGTGTCTAGCATGAGGGATAGAATGAAAAAATTTGCTTTGGAATTATCCTATGATTTGATCTTAGAAAGCAAGGCTTCCTAGTTGAATAAGGATATGGAAAGCAAGGCTTCCTAGTTGAAAAAGAATTAAAAATAACATAAAATCGACCTGGCGCTACTCCATGTTGGGTGATAAATTCTATGTGGGTTAAATTCTACTCCATGTTGGGTGATAAAGAATATATTAATACTCTAGAAGAAAAGATTAAAGATCAGGAGCTTGAGTAATAGCTTTGACTCTCCAGATATCAGAAGTTGAGCTACAAGTTACTAAGCTGAAAATTAAAATCTGATTTTGGTAAGTCAACTAGAGAAATAAGGTGGTTCCAATTATAAATGGAAGAATGAACTCTCAAAGTTTCAGGTTGATCGTGAAGAAAAGCGGGAGGATTCTCAAAGGCTTCTTATGGCTGCCCTTCAGGAGAATGAAGAGTTAGAAAGGGACCTGGTTCATCTAAGGGAAGAACTTAATAAATTCCTACAATGGATTGCATCTTCTCAGATCCTTTCTAAATTTACTAATCAAGGGTCTAACAATGAAAAGAGGATTGTTTATCAAGAAAGAACCCAACCTAGTGGGTCTCAAGGGACAATTGCTCATAATGCTAAGAACAAGGTTCATAAGCCTCTATGCACTCATTGTGGAAAAGATGGGCATGCAAGGGGAAATTGTCAGAACTAGATTAGAGCTAGGATGAATGTTTCCAAATATATTCATCAAGGAAATGTTTATTCTAAGGGTCTCAAGCCTTACAAAATTGTGAAAAAGAACTCTCTACGTAAATGGCCTAAAAGGGATTTGATCAGACCACTGTCCCATTACTAGGAACTTAGGCTCAAATGGGCTTCCAAATATGGAAAGTGATCATGAGTCTAGGCAGGAGAAGGGGATTACAGTCAGGAATAACTCATCGATTGAAAGAGTTCAAAGCTCAATGATGAAATATTTGACTGTGCTCTCTCTCTTAAAACACTTCTAGTGAAGGTGTCTTTTTGTGAAAAGATGATTTCAAAGATCTAATCCCTGGCCTATGAAAGCTAATATTGAATAAGAAAATGTGTGGATATTATGTTCTAAAGGACGCCCTAGAATGACCTTTAAAGATGATGAACGAAAATGCTCTGATCCTACAGATAAGAACTGATTCTTAGGGATACGGTCCCTAGGAAATCCATCTCAGAAGGAGAAGCTTCATTAGCTTGAACAAAATTAAGTTAAGGACCTAGTTCCTAGACATGCTTTGGGAACAAATTCTAAGATAAATAGAGTGTGCAAAGAATTAAATCATAATGAAGGCTTAGCCTAATTTGTGAATCAGATTTCCTTCCAAAATTAGCTATGTTCAGGACACAGGTATTCTCGATAAAGTGGGTGTATTTTAGTCTAACTCAGTACTATACCCTTGTAGGTATACACCCATGGGAACAATTTAGGAAGTGGACAAAAGTGACAAGCATAAATTTTAAGATTCACTCAAAGGAGAGGGATCTTATTTTATCTTACAGGTTAGTATCACTACAGTATGCTTTAATAATCATAAAATATACTATCTGATAAAGCCATGTATCTTTTCTTTCCCCCACAAAAGCTGTCAATTCGTTTGCGAAATGAAGAGTAACTCTTATCAAAACCAAACATGTCATTCTCTAATTGCAAAGATCACCTCTTCAAAATGCTAAAACAAAATACTTCCTAGTCTGAGTCTTAACTCATCACTCGTTGGCTTCACTAAACCAAATTTATATTTCTTATTCTTCTTTCTCTAAAAAATCAAATTGAATATGGCCTCATCAAATATCCTAATCCTTCAGCAACCAAAGCCATAGAAAACTTCGTCTTAGGTCCTCTACGTCAAAGTTTGGTAATTCTGTTGGAATGAGACAGAAATACATAAGCTGTGAAAAGGAAAGAAACCTCTAAGGGACTTGGTCCCAGAAAAAAAAAGCTGCTATTAAGAAGTTAGAGGAAATTAATGAGAACAAAGGATGAGATGAAGAATATGGGTGATTAGAAGGGGATTAAAGTGCTGATGACTTAGAAAGTTCTCCCAGGAACAAAATCTTAATCCCAAAATATGTGAGAAAAAGGGAGACATGCAATGCCATACAGGTACCTCCTCAACAAATTATTTGAACACGTTGAGGTACTTGGGAAAAGGATATCACATGGAATAGCCAAGTTGATATTTAATTTGAACAAAACTTGTGGAGAATGTATATCAAGTATCTGAATTTCTAGTTGTTCAAGAGAAGTTGGGAATGGAAATGAAGGAGTTAAGAATCTAGTCAATTGTCAAAGATACCGGATTAAATGTATCCTCTGAAGGAATAGGTGCCACTGATGAATATACAACTAGAAATGCAAAACTTCAGGAAAGAATGGTCAAACTGAATGCTGAAGTGAATATCCATACCCAAGAGTTGGTGGATACTCATTCTACTATAGATGCAAGAATAGAATACTGCTTAAGTCCTTTTTACCCAATCTTCCTTCCACTCGAGCTCTGTTATCCTTATTCCCTCATCAATATTGTGTCAGTTCCATATCCTGGTCTCATAATGGCTTTTAAAGACGGTTATCATATGATGATTATTCTAGCCTATTGTAATAGAACTGACTATTATGAGTGAATGGATCTTTAGTTTGTGTATCTCATTTGTCTCCTTATTTTTGTGCTGTTCTACATGTTAGTATTGCCCCAATGGCCATGAGTTAACTAATCTGTGCTTATCTTTACTCTTTGTTTACTGTTAACCCTTTTCAATGATGCCAAAAGGAGGAATACAGAGTGCATGTAGTAGGGACCAGGCACCAGGTAAATTGAGATGCAGATCTGAAAAGAGTCATACTGACAGGGGGAAGTGTGTAAATATAAATGCACCAAATGAAATAAAGATGCACAATGACAGGGGGAAGTTCTTGCTTCCAAATGACAACAAGGGACTAGGTCCTTGTGTTGCATGATGAAAGAGGAAGCATGATGATAGGGAGAACATTCATCTTTGGGTGGTAATCACTCTGGTTAAATATGATTAGTGTGCACTAATACTCAAATTTTATGGTTTGGTTTGTCATCATAAAATAATGGAAAATTTCTATATGTAGTTTTGATGATGAGCAGATAAACTATGAGGGACTAGGTCCCTGGACGTGCAAAGTACAGTACAACTAGCACACATCTTTGCACAGTTTTGTCATCTTGTGTAACAAACTTGCAGGTGCTATTTTGTACTAACTTGGACAGGTGGTCCAATGATCTTTCAATCCCTAATCATCACCCAGCTATAAAAAGAAAGAGATACCTCTTCAATAATCAGTTTTTCGTGAATCTAAAGAGTGAAGAGAGGCTGCAAAAACCCCATTTCAATTCTACTCAAGTTCTTAGATTTATGAGTGCTTAAATTGTAATAGTTCTTGAGTGAGTAATGAATTGTAACAGAACTACTCATGTTATAAGAGTAGTGTTTCTTGTTGAGAGACAACTACTTAGGTAGAGTTTCCTAAGTAATATACTGATTAGAGCTAATTAGTGTAGAGGGAGTCCTTGGTAGAGTTACCAAGATGAGCTTGTAGTAGAGTTGCTACTAGTGCAAGGAGCCTAGAGTTACGCTGGAATCTAGAATGTAATCAGGAGGTTGATTATAGTAGATTTTGTTGGTGCTTGTGAGGGAAAGCCATGGTTTTTCTCATTCTGTGTTTCCATGTAAAAATTCTTGTGACTTTTACTATTTCTGCATTATGTGTAGTTTTCCTGAACTCTATTGTTTGATTGCCTATGTTTGATTATGAGGTACCTGGTCCCTTACTGCGCGGAGCAACCCCGAAGGGTTTCAATATATATATCTCCTCAAAAGGATCCATATCGATATTAGAATGGTAGCTATTATTATATGCAAACTCTAAGTCAAATGCTGCTCCCATTGGCCTCTAAAATCCATCACATAAGTGTGAAGCATATCCTCCAAATCCTGAATAGTTCGCTCTACCTGACCATTAGTCTGGGGTCGAAACGCCATACTAAGATCAACCCGAGTACCCAAATCATCCTAAAAAGTTTTCCAAAAGTGAGATATGAACACAGAACCCCGATCTGAAATAGTGGATACCGAAACACCATGCAATCTTACTAATGAAGATACAGGCCAACCTCTCGAATTAGACCTAAACCAGAATAAACTGAGTTGACTTGGTTAATTGATCCACGATGACCCAAACACTATTAGAACCATGAGATGTATGAGGAAAACCCATTAGAAATTCCATGGTGATCCATCCCCACTTCTACTCAGGAATGGGTAACCACTGAAATAAATCGATAGGTCTCATAAACTCGGCCTTTACCTACTGACAACATAGGCAACGAGCCACAAAATCTTCCATATCTCATCTCACCCCACCCCACCAATAGTGTTGTCTCCAATTATGATACATCTTAGTCATACCTGGATAGATAAAATATCTAGAACAATGGGCCTCATCTAAGATCAACCTAATCGAATCACCCGAAGCCAAAACACGGTAAAACCCATGCCCTCCTTGGGCAAAGTCAATATAAGAGCTGAAGTCAACAAATCCTTAAGCTTTTGAAAGATCGCCTCACAAGCGGCAGACCACTGAAAAAAAATCTTCTTCTTAGTCAACTTAGTCAAAGGAGCTGTAATAAAAGAGAAACCCTGAACAAAATGCTGATAATAACCTGCCAAGACAACAAAACTATAAATTTTGATGGGTGAAGTAGGCCTAGCCCAATCATGAACTGCTGCAATCTTGGTTGTATCAACCATAATACCCTCCTTAGTCACCATATGACCCAAGAAAGAAACAGACTCCAACCAGAACTCACACTTAGGGAACTTCGCATACAACTTCTCATTCCTCAATCTCTAAAGCACAATTAACAAATGCTCCTCAAGATTAGCCCTACTCTTGGAATAAACCAAGATATTGTCTATAAGTACAATAATAAAAGAGTCGAGATACTATGGAAACACCTGGTTCATCAACTATAAAAATATGACAGGGGCATTAGTCAACCCAAAGGATATGACCAAGAACTCATAATGACCATATCGAGTCTAAAAAGCTGTCTTTGAAATATCTGAAGCTCTAATCCTTAACTGGTGATAACCAGACTGCATATCAATCTCTGAAAACATCGCAACACCCTAAAGCTTATCAAATAAGTCATCAATATAGGGAAGAGGATAATTATTCTCTACTTTCACCTTCTTCAATTGCTGATAATCAGTACATATTTGTATAGACACATCTTTCTTCTTTATGAACAAGACAGACACACCCCAAGGTGATACACTAGGTCAGATAAATCCCTATCCAATAAATCCTACAACTAATTCTTTAATTTCATCAATTCGGATGGGGACATACCATAAGGAGGAATAGAGATGGGCTTGGTGCCCGACTCAACATCAATAGCCGAATCAATATCACAATTCGAAGGCATACCAGGCAAATTCGTTGAACACCCATCCATAAACTCATGAACAACACAGATATAATCTAAGGAAGGAGGTGAAATAATAATAATATTACGAATATGAGCCAAATAAGATAAATATGCCCTCTCAACTAACCTATGAGCCTGAACAAAAAAGATAACCCTCTTAGGACCCGAATGAAGTACACCCTTCCAAGCTATTCTTGGCACACCCGACAAAGGTAAAGTCATAGTCTTAGCAAAAATTATAGGACAATAAGATAAGGAACCAATCAATCTATACCCAAAATAATATCAAAATCAACCATATCTAATAGAAGCTAATCTACCTAAGTCTCACACCTACAAACAGTCATAACAAAAGATCGGTACACCTGATCCACCATAAAAGAATCTCCTACAGTGGTAGATACACGAATAGGCATGTCACGTGGCTTATTAACAGAATCAAAACCCAAAGCAAAATACACAGACACATAGAAGAGAGTTGATTCGGGATCAAATAATACAAATGCAAGTCTAAAATAAATAAACACGATACTTATAATCAAAGCATCAGAGGACTCTGCCTCAGGTTTGGCTAGTATAGCATAGAACTGGCCACGACTACCAAATATTTGAGAGGCCCCCTACCACCTTACGAGCACCAATGCCTCTACCCTTCGCACCTTTGGTAGCACCCCTACCACTCACGACCATAATAGGAGTGGCTCTAAACATATTGTGGGATAGTCCTTGGTCATATGGCCAACCTCATCGCATACATAACAAACTCTAAACTTTCCTTGACAGCCATCCTGAACTGATGAACTAGAAGATCCACCACCTGAACTCTGCAAAGCCGCCTACACCAGCCTACCCTTATATCCATGAGAACCTCTAAAATCTCTACCAGGAGAAACCTAACCTCTGAACTCACCAAAATAGGGCACCTTCTTGGTGCCTCCCTGAGATTTTTGAATAATACCCTCAATCTTCTTAGCATGATCCACAATACTCTATAAGATGCCCCCAATACAACCATCTATGATGTAGCCAACTGAAGAAAGATGTCCAAACCCTTCACAAACTTTTGAATCTTCTCAGACTCGATGGAAATACTAGCATAAGAATATTTGGACAAGGTATGGAAGCATGTATCATACTCTTCTATAGTCATGGAGCCTTGCTCCAGGCAATCGAACTTATCATACATTTGATCTATCAAACTATAAGGAACAAATATCTCTAGAAAGGCATCGGAAATTGATTCCATGACATCTCAGAAGCATTAACAGATCTACAACCAACAACCTATCTCCACTAATCTCTAGCCATATCTTTCAACTGATAGGTGGTATAAGCCACTACATACAACTCTAACGAACCTATATTATGATAATTCTCTCGATAATCAATAAAATCTCATAGGCATCCTCATCCATAACACCACTTAACCTAAAAGGACCCAAATGAGTAAATCTCTCAAACCTCTTCTAATCTTCAGAAGACATCGAAGTACTCATAATAAGAGGAGACATAATAAATCTAGAAGGTTGAGATCCCATTAGGAGAGGTAACATAGACGAAGGATGAACTCCCAGTCGTGGAGAAACATACTCAGATACTGGCATTGAAGGAGGAATAGTACTCTAAGTCTAAGTACCCAAAATAGAAGTACGTGCAACAGAAGGATCCACACTCTAAACTTGAGGAACACCCGATATAACCAAAGGTGAACCCTTTATGGTTCAATAAATGCACCAATAATCCCTCCCAAACTAGGGCAGAAAAACTCTAACAAGGCGCAATAGGCGTGAGTATGGTCCACTTATACTTAAAGGTATCATAAGATGACCAAGAAAAATTGTAAATAAAGCATACAAAATACACACTAAGGACGCATCACCTGCAATCACAAAATATCCCACAATGGTAGCCTACACCAGTTACACTAAAAGTTCTACTATATCACAATTACAAGAACAACACAGTATGTAGAACACAAGTATACATCATATTACATGCAAGTAGAAATAGAGAAGAACATGTAAATACAAGATGGTTAAGTATAAATAATCGGATATAGAGAAAGTAGAAAAATAAGGAGTCAAAATGGAAATTTAATCACAACATCAATCATAATAAAACAAATGCAATGTATAAGATGATGATGATGATGCACGAGATTGTCACACAGACTCTGTATACACCTACTGAGCTAAATCTTCCCAATGTAGGACCCATAATGGATTCATCAATCCATATACTGCTCCATATACACCTATAGAGCTAAAGTTTCCTGATGTAGGACTCATGTGAGGTTCATCAATCCGTATTCAACTAATATCCATGACTCTTCTCCATATATCCTTCGAAGAGGTCTATAAAATTTGATGTATCCAATATTTCCAGAATTGTAAGTATTTCCAATATTTCTATTTTTTTTCCAGTATTTCTAGTGTTTCCAAAGAACATTCATAATATGAGACACAAATCAAGAGGGACCACCACCAAAAACAAGTATATACGAAACATACAAAAATTAAGTGAAAGTATGCGTATGATGCCATGAGGATGTACGTTCATAATCACTCTCGACAAGTATTTTCACAATCAACCACATGATGTATTTCCACAACCAACCAAAATGATACATTTTTCATAACTATGTGAGCCAATATCCATTCATTATTTCCAACTATCCATAAATTTCTACATGTTTTATATGCCCATAAGTATGAATATATCACAATACACTAATGGTACCATAGTAGGCAATTTCAACAATACAATTTAATTATTGGCAAGTATTTAAGGCTATCAATATCATATAGGACCCCACACGATAAAACATATCACATAATATCTCAATTTCAATAATTACGCCACATATAGGCCCTTACATGGGCAGAACACATAGATAACCATTTTTCATGATTAGTTCCCGCCCTTAACATATATTTTGTACCATAATTAACTATCCAATCTAGTCTGAAATTGTTAAGCCATAACCTACCTCAAAGGCCGAAACCAGTCTGTAATACTTCGAACCCACGACCTTAATTTCCATGAATGATTTTTAAATCAACTAAAACTAAGAAATATAGAATCTACGCATCAAAACAAAGCTAACGATACTCATACTAACTACTTTTGGTTCAGCGTCAAAACAGACCTCTAAAATAGGTTTTTGAAAAAGAAGGAAAAAATCATAACTTTACTTCAAAAATGTGTTTTCGATATTTTTAGGAATATACAGTGAAAAATTCAAGTCAAATCGAGTCAAAAAATGAGGTTCAAATAAAAAAAAGCTATCTTTAAGCTTTTCCAAATAAAATCTTCAAAATTTGTGTTAAAATCAAGAATCAAAGTTGTTTTGAAGATTAAATTGATGAAAAACTAGTAATTGTAAGATCAAAATATTATTCAAGTGAAAAAGAGTGAAATTGGGGTCTAAAATCTAGCTTTAAAATTTATTGGAGTTTCAAAAAATTAATCAAGAATTAGAGTATAAAAGGATGAAATATCACCTTAAATCCGTAATAGAATCAAGAAATAGATGTTAATCTAGCTTCCCAAGCTCCCATAAGATTCCCATTTAAGTTATCACACTATTTTAATGTTTAACTTTCAAGAGGAAAGGTGAAAGAATGGGAAAAAAGGGGTAAAAGCTATTTTTATATCGCAGATTTTTTCACCAGATTTTGAAGTCTTAAAATGGACTTTGATGGGGTGTCCAGGATTTGTTCAGAGTCTGATATATGCAAACAAACTATGAAACCACATTAAATTTGACTCTTCAAAATCAATGACGATATCAGAATTGTGATAAAACATCATTTTCACAAAGTTGACTCCCAAAATCTAAAATCCCAATTTTCCAAACCGAGGTCCGTAATGAGATTTAAAAGCCATAAAATCACACAAAACATGTTACCACCCTAAAATCAACATTCTAGATGCGTTGGCAAAGTAGATTTATCATCCAAGGTCATTTCGACAAAATGTGGGTTCCACACTAATATTTCAAATTTTTTAACTTTCTGGCCAACAGGTCGAAATGAGCTCGGGTGCATTAGAAATCGAATCAATGGTTTGCCTAACCTAAAATCAATATTCGGAAGCTTCAGGTGTAGTCAATTCATCCATCCATAGAAAAGATTAAAAGATATCCATATAAGTCCAAAATAAGGCTATACAAAAGGCACCAAAATGCATCGGGAACAGTGTCAATCACCCCTAAATCCTAGAAATACCTTAATGCAACTATGAAGAGGTGTAAGATAGTCAAATAACATAAAATCACAAATGTCACATATTTTATTAAATTTTTAAGTCATTACAAAGAAATATACCCAAATTTACATTCAATTCATCCACCATAAACAAAGCAAGTATAAACCCAAACTTTAATTTCAATAAAAATTCAAAATATCTCTATGGAAAATGCCAATAATATTTTTCACTCAATAATAATGTATTTCTCTCTCAAAAAGTAGAAAATTAGGTGCTGAAATTGTGAAGGGTTGAACCTTTTATCTTTTGGGAATGAGCCTTGATCATTTACAAATTTGTCACTGAAAAATCCAATCAATCGCGATCGCCGTCTTCTATCATGATCGTGACACTGCGATTACATTCCTTTGTCGCGGTCGTGACTCCGCGATCACCAGGCCTTGGCTCATAAGAGAAGCACGTTTACCTTTTTGATCCATTGTGATCGTGACCCTCAGAGTGCGATTGCCACACCTAAGGGTCGTATCCTGAGGCATGTCTTCAGCAGTTGTCCATTTTTGATTACTTTCCCACCTTTCCAGCTTTGCCTTTGCTCTATTCTAATCGAATTTCCCTGTAGGATCACAAACACTGAAAATTAGCTCATTTTATAAAGAATTAGCCTCATATATTCAATTAACCCACCATAGTATGCAAGAAATGACATAAAAATGAGTGTCAATTTGCAACTCATCAACCTTACGGATTGAATTACACTAAAATCAATTTTCTAAAAATTTTAAGACATGGATTGTCTTTGATAAATCAAGAGTATAGAAAGGCGAAAAAGGGAAAGAATTGTTACTATGTCAAATGATATTAAGTATGATACAAAACTGGAACTAATTGAATAGAAATCACTTTGGTTAGAGCCTAAAAGGCTAAGAATAAAATATAACCATAGAGATAAGATCTATTTAGCAGGAACTTAAGCTTGTTAATGCTCTTTACTTCCTTCTAAGATGACATTTTAATAGTAATAGGTGAAATATGGTATAAAATATCTAGAAAATCTAACTATGTTCAGTAGATGGTAAACTGACTTATTAAAGAACTAACACAATGCCAAGCATAAAATATTTGTAGTCCAAATATCATTCTTTCTTTCAAGAACTTCAAAAATCTATAGACATTTTTATGGATACAAGATTTGAACTTTAATAGGTTAGTGATAGGAATTGAACTCCAACTTATTTGATTTAGTGTAGTTCAATTACCGTATAATATTTATACACTAATTGACACGACCTGACCCAAGGCTTTGTTGTAATGGCCATCCACAGTTCGATCGGGATCGAAGACCATCCCTGTTATCCAACCCAACCTCTAGCCACCTTCCCTGAGTTGGATAAATTTCAAACATATAACAAGATAGTGTAGCTATCCAAATATAGACTCTGGGATAGGTCTATTATTGAGACCGACCCAATTGAGCTCGGCCACTCCCTACCAACCGTACAACCATACCAATCCAAACCAAACCATAGATCCAACCAAAACTAAATAAGTTCCAAAACATAGTATGATTAATTACAAAATGAAATATGATGGAATAGTGAGAAATTAGGTCTAATGATGTCAACCCCAATACCAAAACTAATGTTAAGGCTGGAACCAATACCGATCCCGCCCATTCCAATCCATAGTAGTTCCACAAAGCCTCTAACCAAAAGAATACCAAAATCCGGTTGGGACATTCCCCCAACCATAGGAAACATTAATATCCATAAATAAGTCAAAGTATGAAATAACATCCATAAAATAGAGCCTTCTGAATAGATAAAAGATTACCACTTTAATCTAATTGCTGACCTTGAAGTCCGAATTGCTAAGTAGGTGGAGTAAAATAGTTGGTTCCTACATCGCATAGGTATACAGTACCTGAAGATGGGTTAGTGGGTGAACTCTAACATGAGCTTAGTCTAACGATAAAACAATCGCATTTATAAAATCAAGTAAAAACCATCCACATGCACACAACCATATATATATATATATATAACCAAGCCAAGAAAAGGGACTGGATTTAGCTTACCATTTAAACCTTCACCTACGCCATGTATCTTTGCTGTCCTAAACCACCCACGGGCTATATAGGTTTAGCTTTCCCTGCTAAAAGGGCCCCAGTGCGTGAAGCCACACCACTAGGGAAGAAAACTTAGGATGACTAGAACATCCCCTAAAATATATAGTGTGACATCACACATATGGTCACCAGGACCAAACCTCACATCGACAAATATGAGTTTCCAGTTTAGTTCCCCTCGGGACCTCCACCTTCTATGGCTTTGCTACATATCCCTACTTTAAGACCAATTAAAACCATTACAAAGAAACCAACCAAAATATCAACCATTTATTAATCAAGGTTATTAGATAGTGCTATCGTCATACCGACTATAACTTGCAAGTATTATCCTTAGCAAAACCTTTATGCGATCAAGGGATTTTCATGTACCCATTGATCATATTCAACTAAAACCATGGCCACCAAGGCCTTTCCAATCCATTTAAAACTATTTAAACCATTCATATAATTTAGGATTCCATTACCAAGTTTAAACCATGCATAAGTTCCATCCCAAAATTAATATTATTGTGAAAACATTATTATAGGCATTTTACCAAACACATTGGTGGTATAGTATTTCAAAAAATGAAGTCCATTACCAAAGAACCATTTCCATGCAACCAATTATCCAAAACCACTATTAATGCATTTATATGTATAATTAAAACATGGGGAAACCATAACCAAGCATTTATAACCAAAACCATAAAATCATATTTGAAACCCCAAAACCATACAACATTCAAAGAATAAAAACATTGTATAAAACCATGCCTTTAATTGGAACTAACAATGAGAAAAGAGAACACGCCTTATACTAAGATGATGATGGAGAGAAATCGCCAAGACAAGCCCCAATTTACTCCTTAAGATAAAACCCTAGCTTTCTTTTCCCAAGAACTCTAGAGATGATTTAAGAGTGTTTTCCAAGTGTATTAGAATAGAATAATAGGGAAAATAACTTTCCAAGTGCAATATAAGTCATGGGGCCATATTAGGAGAAGTAGGGAAATGTCCAGATTGCCCTCACTTAAACTACATTAAATTCCCATCATACGGTACGACTGACCCTTATGAGTCGTACCCACCCTGTACAAATAATACCTACCTCTCGTACCCTAGGCTTTCCCCCTTGGACCTAGCACTGTCCAAGGAATGATACACCTAAAATAAAGTCGTATTCAAGTATACAATTAGTACCCATAAATCGTACCCCTGGCAGATTATATCCATGAGGTTTGAACACTGACCACCATACGAGTCTTGGGTATGACTCATACCCTAGCTTACTGCTCATGGTAAGCCACTCATACTCAAATCCAACTTAAGTTACCAAGTCTAAGGTTAAGTTAAGGAAACATACGACCCGTCCCCAATAATACGACTTCTATCGCAAAGTCGTACCCATTCTAGTAATAAAGATCTATTCCTCCAACCAACACTGGTCAACATACGACTGGACCATACCACCCATATTGAAGTGTACAATTCATTCCCCTAAGTCGTATCTTGCCCAGAAATCAAAAATCAAGGAAATTTTTGAAGGTCTAGAAACTAAGGTGTTTCAATCTATCCCACTAGAAACATTCATCCCCAAATGACGGACAAGGAAGGGATAGTCACACGCACGAGTAATTTGCATTATCAAATATCTTTCTAATCTTTACATTATCAAATATCTTTCCAATCTTTAACAAAGGTTGAAAACAAAGAGGTAAAGTGTTAATCTTTCTTTTAACAAACTCAAAAAATAAAGATGTGTTGAAGACATACCTTTCACATGAATCCTAGGAGAAGAAAACATATACGGATACTTGGACTTCATGTCCTCTATTGCTTTCCATGTAGCTTCTTCCAGCTTATGGTTCTGCCATAAAACCTTAACCGAAGCTACATCCTTGGTTCACAACCGACAAACCTGCCTATCCAAGATCTCAACCGGTACCTATTCATAAAACAAAGAGTCCGATATACCCAGCCTCTCTAATGAAACAATCAAAAAGGATCACCAAGACACTTCCTCAACATAGAGACATAAAATATCAGATAAATGGAGTTCAAACTAGAAGTCAACTCCAATTCATAAGAAATATTTTCAACCCTTCGCAAAACCACATAAGGACGAATATACTGGGGACTGAGCTTTTTTTTTTCCAAACCGCATTACTCCCTTCATGGGAGATACCTTGTGGAACACATTATCCTCAACCTCAAACTCCTAGTCTCTATGGCTTACATCCATATAGGACTTTTGGCAACTTTGGCAGCCTTAAAGCCTATCCCGAATCACCTCTACCTTTTCTATAGCCTGATAGATCAAATATGGACCAAACATATCCTCCTCACTAAGCTCGAACCAACCAATAAGAGATCTACACCTTATACCATATAATGCCTCAAAAACGGCCATACAAATACTAGAATGATAGCTATTATGTTTCCGCTCATGTATATTTAGTAATTAATCTTAGACTCACCAGCATTTTTTTCAGTTTAAGGTACTCATTCAGTTTTATGTTCAGGTTTTAATTACAAACTTGGTATTCAGTTCCATGTTCAAATTCCTATCACAAGTTTGGTATCAAATACCATTTCATATTCAGTCATGCATTCATGTGTCAGTTCAGTCATATAATCATGCCTCATATATGTATTCTCATTGTGAGAAGCTCAGCTTATCAGAAATCTCGATCAAGCTTTCACGAACCAGTGCTCATACATCAGATATGCATGTTTAGTATGATACATTCAGTTTATCTGTTATGTCAGTCGTGTAATCATGTTTTAGTTATTCATGTCCTATATGTACTTTAGTCTATCATTTATCCTCTCTCAGTCAGTCTCATTCGAGGATGAATATTCCTAAGGGGGAGATATTGTAAGACCCTATAAAATCCTAATTTTAATTCAGTCAATTTATGCTTGTTAAGGGGGGGGGGTCCCATACTTAGAAGGTTCTAACTAAGTTCCCAGACTTAGCCTATTATTGGCCTTCGAAAGTTGGAAATCTTATTTTGCCACCTTAACGTCCTTTAGTGGTCCGTATTTTTGTTAATTCACGATTAGAGAGGTCAATAGGTGGTCCCGAATAAGCTTCAAATTTTTGGACCATGTTTAGACCACATTTGGAAGCCCAAAATAGTGGACAAATGCTATCTTGGCACGTCACATCACCAATCGCGTTGGTTGATAATTTTTGCAGGTTGCCAGGGTTAAAGTACTGAGACTCGATGCGATAATGGCATGATGCATCGACTATCGCGTTGATAATAACGTTGATGCCCAGTTTTAGTCATTAAATGTCTGTACTTTTAAGGGCAAGAAGGTCAATTTCCCACCCCTATATAAGTCTAAAACACAGGATTTAGCCCCAATTCAACCAAAATATAGTCTCTCTCTCAAGTTTCTCTCAAGAACAAGTTAGGGTTTTCAATTAAGGATTCAAATTCAATACTCAAATTCAAGAATTTCTTCATGTACAAGATTATGATAACCATGTGCTTCATGAAATCCCCAACTTATTGTATGATGAACTGTTGATATTGGTCATGTGTTCAAGAAGTGTCAAGTCTTGTCAGTTTTATGCTATCGAGTCCTAGGGGTACTTGTAACCGATAATTTAGTTGTGTGCCTAGAGCTAGTGTCAGTTTTCCACGATACTCACAGTCAAGCCATGATCAGTAGAACTCAATTAGTCATGTGACTCAGAAAAATCTAGTAAATTCAGTATCAGTCTAATAATCTCAGTACTCTTAGTTAATCATCATATCTCAGTAGTATTACGTCAGTCAATGAAACTCAATGAACTCAGTACAGTTCAGTTCAGTTAATCATGTTCAGTGTCTATTTAGATGGGAGTAGGATTCAGCACTGAGTGAACCCAACGATGGGGAACACACATTGCCAGATGAGGGTGCGATTCTTAGAAGCAATCCTTGCATTCCAAAACTATGTAGCCAACATAGGTTGAGACATCAACACTGTCAGTTAAGGGTTGATGAGGTGGATTAACACTATTAGATGAGGGTCCCATCATTCTCTTTTGGGGACACTACCAGATGAGGGTCACTCACAGCTTGTCCTTACCAGTGGCGAGGTATTGACACCCTTCTAATTGGGGTTATGGATTGGACCCCAACTTAGCTATAATAGATTATTAGGGTCATATCGGTTAAATGACTACTTCCCACAGTCTCAGTTTTGGATCCAGTCTCAATAATAGAACTCAGTTCAGTTCTATAGTTTCAGGACTATCAGATATAGTCGCTCAGCTCAGTACGGAACTCAGCTAGTTCCATCAGAACCAAGATAGTCAGATATAGTCACCAAGTAATAGTATATTAATTATGCAAAAATCATGTTACCAGTATTCAAATTTCAGGTCTTTCAGATACAGTCAATCAGACCAGTTCTTAATAATCAGAACTGTCAGAAACAGTTAGTTCTTTATCTATAATATAACATCAGTCATTCTGTATCTATAATATAACATCAATCCCTTTGTATTCAGTAGACTCAGTTATCTGTACTAGTAAACTCAGATGTTAGCAACTTAGTACTCAGAACTCAGTACCCAGTGACAGTATGATCTCAGTTATAGTTTACGTATTTTTGCATGTATTCTCACGTTCATGTTATTTGGTCAGTTAGTATTTCATGCATATGAACCCCATGAATTCATCCTACCTTACTTGCATACCAGTATATTCAATCGTACTAACATATTTGCGCTATGGTGTTTTATACCATAGGTTTAGAAGCTCGAGCTACCGAGCATCCTTAGTAGATCAGACGTTCAGCAGTCGGACAAATAGTGAGTCCTCATCATTCGAGGATAGCATAATTATTTTATTATTTTATTATTTTAGTAGTTCGGAGTTAGTTGGGGATATGTCCCATCAACTCCATAATTTTTAGATAGTTTAGAGGCTTTCAGACTACATGTTTCAAACCATTTATTTCAGTTTTTCGTATTGTTATACCCCACTACAAATATTGTTTTATACTCAGTACTAGTTCAGTTTTGAACCTTATGGCCTTATAGCTTATATTCTGCATATTTACAGTATATTATTTAGTGCTCAGTTATAGATATCAGTCATGAGTTAGCTTGTGGTCCTTTGGGGCCATGAGCACCATGTAGCATCCCGGGTGTCAGATTCCGGGTGTTACAATATCTTTCGCCAATTCCCAGTTTCCTTCCTCCACATCATCTAAAATCCCTATGGATAACCTCCTAAGAGCATCAGTGACCATGTTATCCTTACCTGGGTGATAGTGAAGACTCATGTCATAGTCCTTGAGAAGCTCCAACCATCTCTTTTGCTTGAGATTTAGCTGCTTTTAAGTGAACACATACTGCAGACTCTTATGATCAGAAAAGATGTCTACGTGCACTCTATACAAATAATGCCGCCAGATTTTCAAAAAAAAAAACCACCACTAATAAGTTCAAATTATGAGTAGGATAATTCCTCTCATGTACCTTCAACGTCTGAAAGAATAGGAAATCACCTTCCTATGTTGCATCTAAACATAGCTAAGTCCCACCCTAGATATATCATAATAAACCACAAACCCCTCATTGCCCTCAGGCCATGTCAAGACTGGAGTCGAAGTTAGCTTATCTTTCAACTTCTCAAAACTCCCCTCATATAAATCCGACTAAGAAAACTTCAACTTTTATGAGTCAACTTAGTCAAAGGAGAAGCTATCATTGAAAAGCTCTCCACAAACCACCAATAATACCCAGCCAAACCTAAGAAGCTTTGAATGTCAGTTGGAGTCATGGGTTTAGTCCACATTTTAACTATAACCACCTTTTACAAACCCACCATGATCCCCTCGCTAGAAATAATATGACTAAATAAAGTTCACAACATTCAACTAAAATTCATATTTGGAGAACTTGGTACATAACTACTGTTCCTTCAAGGTCTGCAATACCATACAGAGGTGATTAGCATGATCCTTCTCACTTTTGGAATAGATCAGAATGTCATCAATAAACACAATAATGAAGAGATCCAAGAATTGCCTAAAGACCCTGTCCATCAAGTCCATAAATGCCACTGGAGCATTAGTCAAACCAAATGACATCGCCAATAATTCAAAGTGCCCATACAGAGTATGAAAAATTGTCTTAGGTTTATCCTCCTCCCTAATCTTAAGCTAATGATACCCAGATCAAAGATCTATCTTATAAAAGAACTTGGCACCTTGCAACTGATTAAACAAGCCATCTATCCTTGGAAGAGGATACTTGTTCTTAATCATTACCTTATTAAACTATCGATAGTCAATGCACATCCAAAGGAAACCATCCTTCTTGTGCACGAACAATACTAGTTCACCCCACGGGGATACCTAGGACAAATAAACCCCTTATCCAGAAGATTCTTAAGTTGCTCCTTGAGTTCCCTCAACTCAGCTGGAGCCATTATACAAGGAGAAATAGATATTAGTCAAGTGTCCGAAACCAAATTAATACCAAAATATATTTCCCTATCCGTAGGAACACTAGTAAGATCATTTGGAAAGACCTCAGAAAGCTCATTTACCACTGGAACTGACTGTAAAGAAGGACCTTTTAAGTTAGAATCTTTAACCCATACCAAGTGATAAAGACAACCTTTAGAGATTAACCTTCGAGCTCTAAGATAAGAAATAAACCTCTCTATAAAAGCAAGGGAACAACCCTTCCACTCTATAACCAGTTCACCAGGGAAACTAAAGACAACCTTACGAGTTCGACAATCCAACGACGTGTAACAAGAGTGTAACCAATCCATCCCAGAATAACATCAAAATCCACCATCTCAAGTTTAAATAAATCCACCAAAGTATGTCTACCACCAACAGATACCACCCCCTATAGACTCTCTTAGCAATAATTGAGTAACCTACTAGGGTAGAAATAGAAAAAGGATCCACAATAACCTCAGGATCTAAACTAATATATACAACAATGAATAGGGTCACATAAGAGAGAGTGGACCCTAGATCAAGTAGACAATACACATAACAAGAAAAGAGTTGTAACGTACCAGTAATGACATCAGGTGACGCCTCAAATTCCTGATGAGATACAAGAGCATATAAACTACTCCTTCCAGTGCCGGTACAAAAAGAAGGGGCAGACACTAAAGCCGTACCACTAGGCGCAAGAGCAAAAAACTAAAGCAATTGAAACTCTGACCGCTCCCAAAGCTCCCTTACCAACTGGACAATTCTTGAGCATATGGCCTGCTGGTCACATTTAAAATAGTTGTCCATTCCTTCATCATAATAACCTTGATGAAGACAATTACCGAACAAGAAAAGAGGGAATAAAGAAGCCGATTGACCCCTACTCGTATGAGATTGGGCACCCTATTCCCAAAAATTATCACCACCTTATTCACGCCTATCACCTAACTACCTCGGGTAAAGAGCACTAGCAGTAGAGAAACAACCACAACTCCCCAACTTTTTTTTAGCCATTTCCTCCTTCCCGACCACCTTGCAACTGAGTACCTCCCTAGTCTAAAAACCTGCTCCTTTTACCTTGCCTATCTCCGTACTCTGCCTGTTGCCGCTTCTCATCTACCACCTGCTGCATGTGGACAACTAACCTCAAAATGGATATCTTTGATTAGCAAAGACGTCTTTCTTTCCTAGATAAAATATTGAAATAGCCCAGAAGCAAACTTTCTTATCCTTGTCCTCATGTTTGCCACCAAATCAGGAGCATACCTTGATAACTGATGAAATTTCAAGGCATATTCCTTGACAAACATTCTCCCTTTCTTAAGATTCATAAACTTTTCTATCTTTACTTTCCTAAGCTCTTGAGGAAAGAAACGATCCAAAAAAGCACCAGAGAAGGCATCATATAAGGACATATCCTTCACATCACCTCTATCCTTGTCCCACTCTTCATACTATTGGTGCGCAATATTTTGAGTTGATAAGATACAAACTTTACACCTTCTATATATGTGGCCTGTAACACCCTAAATATATTCTCTATTTCATCCAAAAAACTTGAGGATCCTCTTCCACTTTCACACCAATAAAAGTAGGAGGATTCAGTTTCATAGAATGACCAACCCTTGTGGCCTTAGCAGACAACCCACCAGATGTATCCCACTCAGCCTAAGCAACAACTAAATAAGCAATAGTATGAATAGACTGGCAAAATTTTGTATTAGTTACCTCACCCTGAGGAGGACTAGTAGCAATCGGAGGAACTCCAGAACTATCAGGGATAGGACCTTAAGATCGTAGAAGAACTCCATACATAGGATGTACCCCATCAATATTGTCTCTAGATGGGACTAAAGAGTTTTCTTGTGTTCTAGATAACCGAGACATGATCTAAAAAGTGAACAACCAAGGATTAGAGAAAAATCCAGGACTTAGACTCCAAGCTTTAAAATATAATATCAAGAAAGTAAAACATTCCTAAATGCCTTGTATCCTCTCTCTTATGAGTGTGGTACGCTATACACCCTTAAAATATACTCTACCAAAAATGGTTTTGAAGACTCCCAATTGACCATGAACCTAAAGCTCTGATACTAACTTGAAATTAGCCAACTCGGAGCCTTATCATAATGCGTATCCCAAGTCCGACAAGGACCGAAGACCACCTCCATTACCAACCAAACCTCCAGCCACCTTCCATGAGTTAGGTGAATTTCAAACATATAATAAGATAGTGTAACTATCCAGATTACAAACTCTGGGATAGGTCTATTATCGATACTGACCTAATCGAGTCTGAACTCTCCCTACAAACCGTACAACCATACCAAGCCAAACCAAACCATAAATCCAACCATAACCAAATAAGTTCCAAAACATAATATGATTAATCCCAAAATGAAATACAATGGGATAGTGAAAAATTATGTCCAATGATGTCATCCCCAATACCAATACTAATGCTAAGGCCGACACCAATATCGATCCTGCCCATTCTAACCCATAGTAGTTCAATAAAGCCTATAACCAAAAGAATACCAAAATCCAATTAGGACATACCCCCAGCCATAGCCAAAATCAATATTTATAAATAAGTTAAAGTATGAAATAACATTTATGAGATGGAACCATTTGAATAGATGGAAGCTCACCGCTTCAATCCAAATTTTGACACTAAAGTATGAATCACAAAGCATGAGGAGTAGAATAGCCTGTTCCTGCATTGCATGGGGATAGAACGCCTGAAGATGGGTTAGCGGGTGAACACTAGCATGAAATCAAGATAATAATAAAATAATGCTATTTATAAAACCAAGTAAAAACCATCCATATGCACACAACCATACATACATATATATATATATATATAACTATGCCGAAAAGGGGACCGGTTTTAGCATACCATGAAAACCTTTACCTGGATTATGTAGCTTGCCATCCTAAACCGCCCACGAGCTATGTGGGTTTAGCTCCCCTGCTATAAGGTTCCTAGTACGTGAAGCTGCATAACCAGGGAAGAAAACCTGGGATGACTAGTACATCCCATAAAACATATAGTGTGACATCATGCACACGATCACCAGGATCAAACCTCACATCGACAAATATGATTTTCTAGTTTAGATCCCCTCGGTACCTCCAGCTTCCATGGCTGTGCTACACATCTATCCTTTAAGCCCAATTAAAACCATTACTAAGCAACCCACCAAACTATTAACCATTTATTAACCAAGGATATTAGATAATGGTATCATTAAGCCGACTATGACTTGCAAGTATTGACCTTACCCAAACCTTTTTGAGATCAAGGGATTTCCATGTACCCATAGATCATATTCAACCAAAAAACTGGCCACTAAGTCCTTTCCAATCCATTAAAAATTATTTAAACCATTCATATGATTTTGGGTTGCATTACCAAGTTTAAACTATGCATAAGTTGCATTGAAAAACCAATATTATAGTGAAAACACTATTATACGCATTTTATCAAACACATTGGGGTATAGTATTTCTAAAACCAAAATCCATTACCAAAGAACCATTCCAATGCAACCAATTATCCAAAACCACCATTAATGCATATAAAGCATAATTAAAACATGGGAAAATGATAACCAACCATTTATAACCAAAAACCCCAAATCATATTTGAAAACCCAAAATCATACAACATTCAAATCATAAAAAGATTGAATAAAACCATGCTTTTAGTTGGAACTAATAATGAGGGAAGAGGACATGCCTTAAACCAAGATGATGATGGTGAGAAATCACCAAGACAAGCCCCAATTTACTCTTTAAGATAAAACCCTAGCTTCCTTTGCCTTAAAACTCTAAAGAGGATTTAAGAGTGTTGTCCATGTGTTTAAGAATAGAATAATAGGGAAAATAACCTTTCAAGTGAAATATAATTCATGGGACCTTATTTGAATTAGTGGGGAAATGTCCAGATTTTCTTCATTTAAATTGCATCAAATTCCCGTCATAGGGTATGACTGACCCTTACGAATCATACCTATCTTATACGAGTGGTACCCACCTCTCATACCCTAGGCTTTCCCCATTGGATCCAATACTTTCCAAGTTATGACACACCTAAACTAAAGTTATATTAAATTATATGATTGGTACCTATAAATCGTACCCTTGGCAAAATAAAATCTAGGAGGTTTGAACACTAACCACCATACATGTCTTAGGTATGACTTGTACCCTGGATTACGGCTCAAGGTGAGATACTTATACTTAAATCCAAATTAATTTACTAAGTCTAAGGTTAAGTGAAGGAACCAAATGATCCGTATCCACCAATATGACTCATTGACATTTTAGTAATCAAAATACATTCCAATAACCAATACTGATCTGCATACGACTAGACCATACCACCCATACCCAAGTGTATGACTCATTCCCCTAAGTCGTATCTTGCCCAGAAACAAGAAATTAAGAAAATTTTCTAAGGTCTAGAAACCAGAGTGTTTCACTAATTCTTGAATTTTTACCACATAATATACAATAGTACCAAATCTAGTAGCTGGGAGACTATAAGTTACACCTTTAAAGATTTTTGATGATCTATTCTGAAGCAATTCCAAATTGGTAAGGTACTGCTATATCCATTGGCAATAAGCAGGGTATCTTTGACAAGATGACAACCTAGACCTATAGAAGGTCTAAGAACCAACTGGAATGTCATTGTTCTTCTTAATTTCTCTCTAGAAATTTCTAATTCAGGAAATTTGTGTAGAGAAGTATACAAGAACATCTTAAGAGAGCTGAAACACAATATTATATATATGACGGTGGATAAGGTATCACCTATTTGGCATCACCCATCTTTGCCTAGTCATATTTTGCTTACTTTTCTAAGTAATATCAATTTATGTATTGTACTCTCCATTTATGTGACATCATTTAACTTGTCAAAAAATTTAAGAAAAAAAAATCATGATGTAAAATAAATCTCATTAGATATTTATGTTGTAAATTATTTCATAAGAACGATGTATATTGAAGCTACCTACTCTTTCAACTCAAGAGTCACCCAAGTATTTATAGCTCTATAGGTGAGGTAGATTTTCTAATTTTATATATTTGATTATTTGTTTTCCTGCTGATCTTTCATTATATTATGTTTTTCCTAGAGTAATCAGATGTATGATATGAAGACTGAAGAGTGCTCACATTTCAAATAGTTCTCGAGATGAACTTATACTGAAAAATATGATTGTTTTTTTATGTTACTGGAATTTATGATTTGATAGGTCTAATAGTTTCTATGATATGTAAACAGGATGGAGAACATATTCCAGAAGATTTTGAAGAAGAGGAAGATACATCTGAGATAACATAGTAGGAGGCTATTAGGTGGTTTGCTATTTTGATAATATGGATATCACTACTGTCTATATATTCAGTAGGAGGTGATGTCTCTTATACACAATGTAGGAATTTACATCAAACTACTCTAAAGCTATGCTGTCGGACTCTTCGAAAATATCAATAGGTGCGTGTTAGATTCGTCAAAACTTGATGTTTCTTATACACAAAGTAGGAAGGTACATTAAATTACTTTAAATCTATGTTGCTCAAACTCTTCAAAATGTCAATGGGTGCGTGTCGGCTTTATCAAAGCTAGTGTATTTTTGAAGAATACAACACAAATGCAATATCGAAAGTGAAGAGTTCATGCAACTTAGCTATAGAGGGTTGATGTTGACAATATGGTATCTAATTGTTCCTGCAATTTTCTTTTTACATGTTGATCCATACAAAGAGAGGTCCCTAGTTTCATTTTTTTTTCTTGTTTCCTTTGAAGTCTGAGCATCCTTTAAATTATTTTTCCTTTTAATTTTTTAATATGCAATTAACACTTTGTTGTTTCTCCTTTTCCACATGCACATATTATCATAATTTTTTTTGTGTAAAAATTGTTGGCTTTATTTACTACCACCAAGTCTTAAGCATTTGATTGATTAAGAATCTTTTTCACTTTCTCTTGAGTTTAGTTTTAAATTAGCATGACTTAAATCTGATAATTTCTATTTTATATTGAAAGAAAAGTACTAATTCATGCAATCTAAACATTACATAGAACACGTTCACACACATACACACACACATATATATATATATATAAAGAGGGGTGGGGCTTCAAAGGTCACAACTATTTGTTTACCCTTGAGTTAAATGAGTTTTTTTAAATGTTAAATTTTTGTTTCTTAAGTTTCCTTCTTTTAGCTGTATGTAGAGTTTAAATGGAACTTGTAAATATGAAATGGTTGTTTTGACATTGTTGTGTTAAGGCTTTGATGAGTTAAGATCTTGCTTGTCTTGTCTTGATCAAAAGAAAAAAATCCTGCTTATCTTGACTATTGCATATATTCAAATCCCAAGATCACAAAAATTAATAATTAACCTTTGTTGCTATGGACTTGATGTATATGGATACTAAGTAGATATATGGTTATATACTGATGCCTCAGACAAATAGGCTCTTTAATTCCTGATAATGAAATGGATACAACTCAACACTGGCTAGCTGGTCTACCTCTTGATTTTTATCTAGTAACTTGAAGTTAGTTGCTGAGTGACACAAGTGAAGATAAGAGAAATAATTATTTATTTTATCTGCCATAGTGTGTTGATATCTCATTGTAGTATTCTTTTAGAAGAGACATTTTTTTGCAGTTAGGTAACAAGTTGAGGATATTTTGTACTCTTAACAAGTATGTAAAGATGCATTATATTGCTTTTAATGTGGATTGGAGGATATTTAGTATACGTGTTTATTTTAGTTTGATTAATTGTTGATAGCTTTTGAGCTTGATTTAGCTTATTAAATTGTATCTATATTTTTGAATTAAATTAAAATGGCAGGTGGGCAGTTGCAGAAGCAATAATTTACTGCCAGTTTTTTCCTAAAAAAAAGACCTCATAGGTCACTATTCTATTTTTCTTTTTATAAAAAGCTACCTCATGAGGTCAGCTTTAATAAAAAATAAAATAAAATAAAATAGCGACCTCATTAGATCTCCTTTGTAAAAAAATAACTAAATAAAATATAAAGTGACCTCACGAGGTTTCTTTTTATAAAATTTGAATAATTACCTTATAATCTCATTAGATTGCTTTGTAGATCTCTTTTAGCGACCTCATGAGGTCTCTTGCAAAATACGACCTATGTTGTAGCGACCTACAATTGAGGTTGCTTTTTAGGAAAAGAGACCTCATGAGGTTTATTTTTTTATGTCTTTTTTTTTTATAGTTTTTTAGTAGTATAATGATGATAATAATGATAATAACAATAACAATAAGTCTCATTTTTCTTATTTTAATTTACCTTTTGTAGTAAATTCTAAATATATTTGTAAAATATATTTTCTCATATAATTAAATACTCAGATTTATATAATTTACATTTGAAGCATCTCTATTTCAGCTTTTTCTATAGTCTCATCTTCTTTATTCAGGTTCAAGCCTTGGAAACAACCTCTGGTAGAAACGCAATATAAGACTGCATATAATAGATCCTTGTGGTTGGGCTCTTTCCCGAATCATACGTATAATATGAGATTTAGTGCACTGATTACCATATTTTTCTTTCTAAATTTTAAGCTATAACTCCTTGCCAGTGTAACCAAAAAAGCAACCAAGTATATGTTAGCATATAATTGTGACTATGAAATCTATGCAACAATTATATATTATATTATACGATACAAATGTTATATATATATATATATATATATATATATATATATATTATTAATAGTGTAAAGAACTTAAGAAAAGTGATTTAAACTTTTTACCCTTCATTAAAACTCTCCAGAATAGACAAAATCGTCTTTCCACAGGTCTTGATATAGCATAGGAAAATTAGAAAATAAACTCCAAAAATATAAGAGAGGACGCATTAATATAAGACTCTTAAGATATATGGTAATAGAAAAATATTTTTGATTTTAAATGTTTGTGTTAGTTTAAATATTTT
Source organism: Capsicum annuum (assembly GCF_002878395.1). NCBI lineage: Eukaryota > Viridiplantae > Streptophyta > Magnoliopsida > Solanales > Solanaceae > Capsicum > Capsicum annuum. The sequence continues at coordinate 180,697,471 of NC_061121.1, read as the reverse complement.
GTTACTAGGCCATTTATCTAAAATTTAGGAACTTATGTCAACTTCCACGATCTTACATAAACCCTAAAATCGGACACACTTTTCCCTGTCTTTCATTCAATTTACTAAATAAACATTACCATCTTAATAGAATTATACAATTTATTAAATTACTTAAGACGAGAACTGCTACCAAAAGAAGCAATAAAATAAGAGAATTTTCACCTTTGGAACATAAACATCTAAAACACAACCAAATCTTCCAAAATAATGGAAAAGATCTTCAGTTATTGCCTCTTGAGGTAGTCAGCCCCGAGATTATGTTAAATAAGAGGCATGATTGATATTGCGTCGTGCTTAATAAACTACTTCCTCCTGTCTATACTAATGATTTGTAAATTTTCAGCATACCTATTGAAAAAAATCTATTTGACCAAGTAATTTTATGCTCTTCCCCAAAGTTTAATGTGAATCTTCTTATAATAATGCAAGGAACTAATATTTTGCAGTCTCACTGTGAAAAAGTTAATATTCAAGCAAGCTACAATTGTTTATGTCATTACAAATATTATTGTAAGTGATTTACTCTTTGATAACGTTTATTCATTACGATCAGTTACAAATTGTTATTTGAATTCAAAAATTTTAATGGTTGGACAAAGTATCTCATGTTATGCCTGAGTATTATATGTTGTATTTAATAATAAATAAACCATTGTATCTTACTTTTCTTTAGGTTTATTCCTTATATTTTTGGTATGTGACATTATGCAACAACATTAAATGATATAATTTATCCAAACATTTTATCAAAATAATTCAATATAATATAATATAATACATTATGAAACAATACATAACAATCATCCTAACAAGTTGTAACACTATGAGAATCTATAGCTTTTATGTGGTTTCACTATTTTGATGAAGGGAAGAAGAGAAGAAACATATACCTAAAATTTGAAAAGGAACATACTTGAAATTAGAAGTTGAATATTCAAATTCTACTTTTGTTGGTTCATGATAGGATTTGGCCCAAAATTTAAAAGGGAACAAGCTTGAGATTAGAAATTGAATATTCCAATCCTCCTTCTTTTAGTTCATGGATGGATTTGGCTATCCATTACTAAAGGGTATATGATTTACTTACATTGAATTCATAAGTTGATTCAATGTAAGTGCAAAGAAGATTAATTTACATGTTTACTCGATCGGTAAATATTTTCTTTTTTTCTTTTCTCCTCAGGAACTAAATTCAGATAAAGATAAAGTAAGTAGTCAGTTGCTTTCACTTGATATTCTTATAATGTTACATTTTCTCATAAGCACGTGCAAGTGATATTTGGCTTATACAAGGTAAAAATATTACAACACTAGCTTTGTGTAACACCCCATATTTTTGAGCTATACTTTGAAGCATCATTACTACGTGTGTTAAATCTAATCCCATGAATTTATTTTGATTACACATGTCATGATCTTTATCCTAGTTTTGAAGTAATCTCGATGTGAAAAATGTTCATAATAATCACTTAGAACAAAGTTGAGCTAAGAGCTTTTGATTCACCCAAAGTTTGGTATTTGATTCTACAAGGATCTACTTTGAACCTGTATAAATTTTGATATATGTAGAATTTTTCAGCTCAAGTCTCACGAAATTGTAGATAATTGAGTTATCATTCCAACAATACCAATTTCGCCTTAATTCAATACCCGAGCAAAAAGTTATAACTATTTTTGTGAGAGAGGCAGTAAGGGCGCATGATTAGCTCGCGGCGCCCCCTGTAATACACCGCAATGGAGCCTGTGATGCCCACTCCAGTACACCACACCAGAGCCCGCGGTGCCCACTCCATATATCGACCCTCAATTTTTCTATCTTTTGTTCTAATTTATGAAAAGACAAATGGGTCTTTTTTCTTCACCCAAGGGGTCCATAACACGGGATTAAGGGTCTCAAAAGGCAAAATTGGCCCTTTTATTCACAAATCCTCTCAATATAAACCATTTCTTCTCAATAACAAACCTTACCTTCTCTAGATTCAAGCTCAAGCTTCAAGAAAACCACTAAGAACTCTCACAAATTCATCAATTAAGGTATGTGTGAGGTTCATTCATGGGTCTTTTCACCCATGGAGTCCAAAAATCTATTTTCAAGTTTAAAGCCATGATTTTTACATGTTATTATGAATTAACTTTATGAAGTTATGACGAATCATGATTATAAATTATGTTTACAGAAAATGCCCCCCAGAAAAAACAACAGAAGAAGAAACAAAAACCATCCATACCTCCACCTATTCAGGAAGATCTCCTGAATGAGCATGTCTCTCACACTGAAATGTCTTGGTCCCTATGTGTTTGAGAATGTATTGGTCCCCATGTGTTTGATGAAATAATTGAGTGAATAATTGTGAACAATAACTTCCTTCTATGGTTTCAAAGCTTTCATATGTCCCTGTTGTTATTGTAATCGAGTCTTGGGGGTTATAAATACCCAAAATTTAGCTGTTTACCTAGTTTTTAGTACCCACAGAATGATTTTAGAATATACCATAAGATTTCTCTTTATGTCAGTTATTATAATCAGTTGTTAGTTCAGTTAAGCTTAGTTTAGTCCAGTAATCAATTTTAGTTCAGTTGGGAGTAGGATTCAGCACCGAGCAAACCTAGGGATGAAGGCTCACCCGTCAGTTAGGACTGGGTCCTTAGAAGCAATACCTAAGTTTCAAAACTACATAGCCAGTGTAGGTTATGAGATGTCACCCGCCAGTTTAGGACTTACACTCTCAGGGATCACCCACCAGTTTAGGACGGATCTCAGGGGTCACCCGCTAGATTAGGACTGACTCCACCGCCATTATTAGTACCCATGGCATAATACTAGCACCCTTCTAACTGGGTCATAGGTTAGACCCCAATAAGCTCAGTCTGGGGTATGTCGGTTAGTTGATACCTCCCATAGTTTATGTTTTAGTATTAAGTACAGAATTCAGTTCAGTTTTTCTTGACCATAGAATATAGTTTATCAGTATTGAGTTACCAGATTTCAGCATCTCAGTTTACATACTATTCCAGAATCACATTATATTCTTGTTCATGCATACTCAGATTTTACAGTTTTTATATATCTATGCATCATTATCTCATGCTTCAGCTAGTTAGTTACTGGTCTTGTTCAGTAAGATTTAAATATTTCCATGCATGTATTTTATAACTATTTTCATGCACAGTTAGCCTGTGCATATCAGTCTAACCTTATCTAGCGTACTAGTACATTTAAAGTACTGACCAAATACTCATTTCTTGTGCTATGATGTCTTATATCATATTTTCAGATACTCAGGTTCTCGATCGCACTTAGACAGTCTAGCGCATCAGCAATAATAGTGGTGAGTCCTCAAAATTCAAGGACCGATTATGTTTATTTTAATGTTTTCAATTCAGTAGTCAGTTGGAGTTAGTTTGGTCCTGTCCCATCAACTCTTATTCAATTAGTTTTAGAGGTTTTCAAACACTTCAGATAGTCAGTCAGTTTATCATTACTTAATCAGTTTTCAGACAGTTATTTTCTGGTAGTTGTTTTTGGACTTATGATTCAATTTTTTTTAATATTTAAAACCTTATGGAATATTTAGTTATTCCACACATGTGTATTTTGTTATTATTATTCAGTGTTCATAGCAGGTACCAGCTCAAGGATTAACTTGTGGTCACTTGTGACCATAAGCATAGTGTGGTATCCAGGGTGTACTCCCGGGATATTACAAACTTGATATCAGAGCCTAAGATTTTAATATGTCCCAGAGATTTTGAAAGCCACATTGGGTAGAGTCTTATGTATGGGTGTGAAGTACGCATATTTATGGATAATAGGCTACAAAATGTTTTAGGAAAAATTTCTCTTCTTTTAGTGTTTATGTCATGCCAAAGAGCATGAGCTTTACTTAAACTCTCTTTATAATTCAATCTTCCTCCTATTTATAGAAAATGCCTCCAAGAAAGAAAAATAGAAGAAGAAATAGGAACCATCCCACACCTCTGCCTGTTCAGGAAGATTCCCAGATGAGCATGTCTCTCACGCTAAATTTAGAGCTGCTTTCACTACCTTAGATTATTCATTAGTTGCTCAAAACAATCTGTAGGCTATTATCCTATCTAGGCTTTTGATTTATGCTCAGTAGAGTGGGGGGGACACAGAAAGAAAGAGAGAAAGAATAAGAGGGCCAGAACAAGTAGTTTTAATCCAAGGTTAGGGGGTAGTAACCGATCTTAATTCCCTTAGAAATTCTCAACCCCAGCTCTTGCTTCAGCCAGTGCCTAAGTTTAAGAATGACAGTCGAGATGGAGCACCAGGCTCTAAGTCACATGGTAGTGGGAAGGGTATTCGTACTAATTCTCTTTACGAAGACTGTGGTAGGAATCATAAAGGTATGTGTAGAGCTGGTAATGATGTGTGTTTTGGGTGTGGCAAGCCAGGTCACAGAGTTAAATATTGTCTGAAGAATGGTCAGCAGGCTTACTCCAACCGTTCTCTAGTTCCATCTGATTACCCAACTCAGTAGGATATCGCTTCCTACGCAACCCGTGGCCAGTGTCAGAACAGGCTATATGCACTTTAATCTTGACAAGATCAAGAAAGTTTTCCTAATGTGTTTAAAGGTATGTTATAGGACTTTCATTTGTATGTTTACACTTTGTTAGACCCTGGATCTTTTTTTTTCTAACCCTGATATAGCTGTCGAGTTTATTGCCAGTACCAAAACCTTAGCAGAGCCCTTCTCAGTGTCTACCTCAGTGAATAAATCAATCCTAGCCATGTAGGTATGCAAAAATTGCTCGATTTTAGTATCACAAAAAATAACTTAAGTTGATTTAAGAAATAGAGCCATTCAGTTTTAGTTTCTGAATAAATTACTCATTGAATGGAGGGGTAGTACCTCAGTGCTTAGGGGTCATATGTGTTTTCAGAGGCCTTTACAAAATCCTATGATAGAAGATTGCCTAGAATTAGAAACATAAATCCAGAAGTTTAGTAGCAATAGAGTGGGGATAGTATTGTCTGAATTTGGTGGATTGCGTATCCATGGGGCTAGCTGTATGAGATCAGTAGGCTTGAAATAGTGTATGCAAGAATTTCAGATAAGTATTATGTGTAGGTGTGCTTATGTAGCATCCTTGAGCGCTGAGTTTGAATGGGGCTATTAATGTAGTAATTGATGTTCTTACTAGCTAAGTTATGGGATATAGCATGTTGATGTCGGATATCTAGGTGTAATGGTAATTCTCATCATTTAGGGAGAAAAATAAGTACAAAGATGTGATATTAGTAGGCTATAAAGGAAGTTAGTATGATTCATCAAGAGGTTGAGAATATCTATGTTATGTGATAGAATTTAAGCCTGAATCTTTGAAGATTGAACTAATAGAAAGTAGAGTGAAAGCACCAGATGGTGTGAACTCATGGTATGGTGATACTCTTGGAAATTCTATGTTAGTCAATGTTTTAGTTATTGTATGAAGATTTTTGAGGCTATAGAAAGCTAAGAATTGTGTATCAAAAGGAAGTACTAACAGTGGGCCTTACATTATAAGTATAGTCTTTTAGGGAAAGTATAGTGTTTATGTGTATTATTCTACCCTAGGCTCTAGAGTAAAGAGGTGACTGTTCAGTTTAAAGTTGTTGATTAAATGGTTCACAGATTTAGAATAATGTCTTTAAACTTAGGGGGAGATGGTAAAATATATAACCAAGTTAGGCTCTCAAATCCTAGTGTTGATACCAGTAGGTAGGAGCGGATGATGCCCAAGCCGTTCTTATCTCAATTCAAGGTTTTTCAGTTATCATGATATCTACTCATACCTTACATGTCAGCTCCATGATTATATTTTATGTTCATGCACATCATAAAGAATGATGTGCATTTCCAATCCCTAGTAAAAGGAGTTTCAGTTTGTTCAGTAGTACGAACCATGTTACATTAATTTACAAACTCTAAAAATTAGGTCATGCAGCTTATGACTCATGTACTCATGCTTTACAATATGTTCAGTTCCAGTACTCATGCTACACTCTTAATGATCAGCTAAATTCAGATTCATGTCATGCTTGTCCTCAGTTTAAACCTCTTTGATGAATTCATGTTATTGACCCTCTATTCCTCAAACCTTAGTCTTAGATTCCAAATGTTCAGTCATAATTCAGCCCATAAGTATTTCGTATATCATCTCAGTCTTTCCTTAATATTTCAGCCAAATCAGTATTATTCAGGGAACGAGATATCCCAAGGAGGGGGGGGGGGGGGGGGGAAGGGGGAATATATTGTAATGCCCCAGTTTTCATGTCCTAAACCTATAAAATTTTCTTCAAGAAACAAGATCCAACTTAAAGTAATGGGTACTTATTAGTTGAATCCCTTATTTCTATATTAACCTTATAACCATTCTCATATCATTGCATGCATTCGTGAGATCAGTTCAGTTCATGTATTATGCTCAAACTCAGTTATACAGTCATGTTCCAAGTCACATTTCAATTCATAGATGTTTAGAATATGGTGTGAATTTCCTTAGTACCCTCAGTCTAATAGGCTCATTCGAGGATGAATGATTCCAAGGGAGAGATAATCAAACACCCCATATTTTTGGGCTAGACTTTGAAGCATCATTCTTACGTGTGTTAACTCTAATTCCATGAATTTATTTTCAAAACACATGTCATTATCTTTATCCTAGTGTGTGAGTGATCTCGAGGTAAAAAATGTTCATATGAATCACTTAGAACAAAGTTTAGCTAAGAGCTTTTGATTCACCCAAAGTTTGGTATTCGATTCTAAAAGGGTCTACTTTGAATGTGTATAACTTTTTATATATGTAGAATTTTACATCTCAAGACCCACCAAGTTGTATATAATTGAGTCAGCTTTCCAACGATTGTAATTTCTCCTTAATTCAATACCCGAGAAAAATGTTATTTTTATTTTTGTGAGAGAGTTAGTGATGGCACATGATTAGCCTGCGATGCCCCCTGTAGTGCACCGTAGTGAATCCTGTGGTGCCCGCTCTATAGCCGCCCCTTAATTTTCCATCTTTTGTTCTCATTTATGCAAGGATAAATGGGTCTTTTGCCTTCACCCAAGGGGTCCATAACGAGGGATTTAGGGTCCAAAATGGCATAATTGGCCCTTTTATTCATAAATCCTCTCAAAAGAAACCATTCTTTCTCAAGAAAAAACCCTAGACTCTCCATGATTCAAGATCAAGCTTCAAGAAAATCACCAAGAACTCTCACAAATTTATTAATTAAGGTATGTGTGATGTTCATTCATGGGTCCTTAGAAGCAATTCGTAAGTTCTAGAACTACGTAGCCAGCGTAGGTTATGAGATGTCACCCGCCATTTTAGGATTAACACTCTTAAGGATCACCCGCCAGTTTCGGAATGATCTCAGGGCTCATCCGCTAGATTAGGACTGAATCCACAATCATTGTTAGTACCCTTGACATGGTACTAGCACCCTTCCAACTGGGGTCATAGGTTAGACCCCAATAGGCTCAAACTGGGCATGTTGGTTAGATGATACCTCCCATAGTTTTATTTTCATATTCAGTATAGAATTCAGTCCATTTTTTCTTGGCCATAGCATACAGTTTATCATTATCCAATTACTAGATTTCAGTATCTCGATTTACATACTATTCCAGAATCATGTTATATGCTTGGTCCTACATACTCAGATTTTACAGTTTTTATGTATCTATGCATCAGTTATCTCATGCTATTCAACTAGTTAGTTATTAGTCTTATTCAGTCAGTTTTTAGTATTTCTACGTATGTCTGTTATTACTATTTTCATGCACAGTTAACCCATGTTGTTGTGGGTCTTCATGTGAAAGGCCAGAAAATTTCCCAGCCAAATTCAACAACTATACCATATTCTTTTTTAATTCAAATCGACCACCTGGCTCGAGCTTATGAATATTGTTAGTCACATGGTTTATGAGTGGGATTACCACCTCACGAATAGGTCTAGCAGCTGGAATGACTGGAGCTAAGACATGTCCAATATTTTGATCTACAAGATCATTTGGATCGACAACATTCAGGTCTCTTCTTTCAGCCATTTAAACCTTTTGAATGGTATACTGAGCTCTTCGCCTCTGTTGAAATACCAATTTTGGTTCTGGAAAAGGGTCTACCAACTCTCTATCTCTTGCCAGTCCTGTATTCAACTAAACCTGTAAAAATTCAGCCGCTAAGATCAAGTTGGTAACAGTTAAAATTATTATGAAAAACCAAAAATTTAGCAAATTACTAATCATACTAGTCCCCGACAATGATGCCAAAAACTTGTAGTGTTCAAATGCACACGCAAGTGTACGTGATCATACAAGTAACATAGTGACTCAGATAGTCGGATATCATTCCCTTGAGGATTAAGTAAATAACAATTTAATCAACTATAGTTTTAGACAAAGTGGTATTAAGTGTCATAAGGTATCAAGATAATTTTGAAAATTTTAAATTAATCAAGTATGAATAAATAAGAAATAGTAATTTATGACGATAGAAAAGAAAGCAATGGTTGGAAATAGTAGTGATGAGAATTCCAAGGTTGAGGCACATCTAAAAATCATACAATTCTGTCTTCTTATCGCATTCTAGTTGGCTATCGGGTTATTGATTCACAAGGTTTATGTACGATTTTGGTCTCCCAACCTCAAATCTTCTATCTATCTGAATAGTGCAACTACAACTCCCATAGAGATGCAATAATTTATCTAGATGCAAATAGCTATCTTCTTTCAATTGAACTAAACAAGGCTCCTAGGTATATCTCTATCTTAGTTGCTAATTCAAATCCTCTATTTAATGAAAGGATGAGAACCTTGCTCATTAATTTCTTCATTCTGTTTCACGATTCTCCTCCTAGATTCACATAGAAATATAGATTTATTTTGGTGATGGCCACTCATCATAATATTAAGCTCAAGAAATTAAGAATAACCCATACGATAATCCAATAAGAAACTACAATAAAGAATATCAAAGAGTAATCATGTACTTAGCCTCAACCCAAGAACAAGGGTATTTAGCCACTCATGTTTGAATTTAACATAAAAAATAAGTAATTCTTCATACCAAGAATTAATCTTGAAGTAAAGAAGTTCAAAAGAAATTTCAAGAAACCTAAAAGAGAGAATTTTATGTTATTCCGCTACTGCTATGCTTTCTGAAGTCTTTTTAATTGTACTGAATTGTTTCTTTTAAATATGGAAAAAAATAATCCCAATTTTTTAGGCATCATGATATGCTTTGCTATCTAATGCCATACTCCATGCAAATTTGTGCCATCACAGAAGGTTACTATTTCATGACTATTGCGATTTAGTTCCTGACCACGATACAGTACAATCGCGGTAAGCTACTGGTTTTTGACAAATGCGATTTCCTTTTCCACCATGATGCACTGAGCTGTAAACTTCAAAAATTAGAAATTGAACCTTCACCATGAAGCGGTAATATCGCGCCCTCTTTCTGAAATTTGACAAATGAGAACTGGCTCCTCACTGTGATGGAGTGATATTGCAGTAACATTCTGGATTTTGACAAATGCCTTTTGGTCAGCCAATACGATGTACTGATCGCATAAATTAGAAGTTTACACTTTCAGCTTTCCTTTCGAGATATGTTCCAATGCCTTTGTTTGCTCCCTTTACTATTACATATCATTAATGTGTCCAATCATGTATAATTCAATCACAATTTAGTCCTGCAAACACTAATCATGTCCATTATATAAAGAACACACTTAAAGCTCAATTACACTCAGAATAGCACATTATAGCTCTCAGAACAAGTCCAAATCTGGGTGAATATTGTGATTGAATATATAAATATGCCCAAGATCCGCCATCCACAGACCAGAACCTAGAGGTAGACTCGAGCTCAAACATAATATGGTACAGTTACTACACAATAGTAGGAAATTCACCAGCCTTTCATATGAGGATCCTTAACTTCATCCTCAAAATCTTTTAGAGATTAGTGATACATTCATCCCCACTAGAGTCTTCACTAACTATGTGAGGGTCACTCCTTCCCAATCTTACTTTTAGGAGAAGCTAAGAAATAGTTGAAAGTAGAACCTTAAACTCTATTAATATATGGGTTGATTTGGCAAAGAGTTTCTCATGTGATTCTTTCTTTCTGGAAAGACTGCAAGGTTACTCAATGAGATTTTAATTTTCAAGAAGACGTCATATGAGAACTTATATCATGCATGGAAGAGATTCAAATCTATTCTCACGGACTGCCTGCACCATCAATAGACGAATGAGGTGATAGATCACACTTTTATTGAAGCTCTTGAACATACAACAAAAATTTTGTTATATTCAGTTGTAGGTGGTCAAGCTTTGGATAAGTTGTATACTTTGCTAAACTGAATTAGGAAATTGTTTGATAAGGGGGATATTGTAATGCCCTGGGTTTTTGTTCCTTGAAAATTAGAAAATTTTATCCTTACTGTCTTGACTATGACTTACCCCTATGAGTCATAGGGTGTCTTTACAATCCATGTGACCCTTGTCGTAAGGTGTCCAGTGAATGATGCTTGAGTTATCCTAAGTACGATTAGAGATACGAGTCGTAGGGAGTCATGACGGGTCTGATAGACCCAAATCGTAACCAAATCGGTAATAAAGTGGCTAAGTTATGCTTTGAGTATGAGCAGATTACTATGAGTCATAAGTACTTGTTACAAGTCATTGGGTGCGAATCATAAGATATCCAGTATTTACCCAAATGGGTTCTTTATTGATTACGACTGGACCCTACGAGTCAAAGGGTCCTGTTACGAGTGGTGCTATTTGAGTCGCAGGGTCACTAATGCGTGGGTGTACTGAAAATTCTCATGTATATGACTTAGGGTGATGAGTCATAATGAGTCTATATGAGTTGTAAGTGACTCGTAGTCATTAACGGCTAAATTTTAGCATTTATTTTTAGGGCACTTTGGATAATTTTCTCCTTACCCAATTAAAACTCCACGTCCATAAATCACTTAAGGGGATTATATTTCATCCTTAATGTACTCAAACACTTCCTATCTCTCTCAACTTCTCTCAAATAACCATACTTAGGATATCCAAGAAGTAGGTCACCCAAGGGCTCAAGGGTTGAATTCTTTTCGTGAAACATGGTATTTCAGACATGTTACTCTTCTCTCATTGTTAATTTGTTAAAAGCATATGTTATAAAGTATTTTTCATAAGATATTTATGTTGGTTTGTAAAACATAGGTTGAGGGTTTTTGTATAACTATTGATTATGTGATAGTTCATGTTTGTCCCGGCATAAGTTTGGTTTAAATGGTAGGTTTAAAGTCAATTTGATGCATAAGAATAATGAATGAACTAAGGATTGGGATTTCCCAAACTTGTCACTTTTGAAGTATTTATTACCCCAACCCCATATTATTAAATTGGATTTTAATTATGAGAAGTTGTAGGAATTGAACTATTCTTGAACTCTTACATTATGATTTTGAATTGAACCTTATAGGGTTTTGTTATTCCCCAAGCTAATTTAAAATTTAACCAAAGAGGGTTGTGAATTCCCTTAAGTGAAGATAATTGGTATTGCATGTTGATGTTACCTTGCAAGTATAGTTGGTATGACGATACCAATAATGTATACCCAAATATGTATTATGATTCAATGAATGGAATTACGTGATAAATGTTATTAATTGGGTTTTAATGAGGGTTTGTCTGTAGAGTCGTGAAAGTGGTGATCTCGAAGGACCCACATTCGACTGCAGTTGCTGACGCGGGGGTCTATATGGCCAGGTAGTTCAAGTCTCTCTTATTAATATCATTTGATTGGGAGGTTTGAGTCCCTCATATCTTATTACATAATTTGGTGCCCGTGTCACCTTGATATGTAGGGAGGTTTGAGTCCCCTATAGTGTATATATTTACCCTCTGGTTCATACGGCTGATGCACCGAGGACTTACCAACTGAGGGAGAGCTGGGACTGTATAGCCCATTGTTGCCTTTATATGTTATGAAGGTTGAGATACACAATCCAGGCTATAGTTTTAAAGTGCATGTTAAGCCTTTTTCCTTATCTCGATATGTGATATGTATGTATGTGCATTTGATTCTGTGTATTGATTTTAAATGATTTTTACCTACTTATCCCTGAGTTTCATGCTAGTGTTCAACCCACTAACCATGTTCAGACACTGTATCCCCACACAAAGTAGCCACCGGAGCTACTTCTATCAATTTGTTATGGTGAAGTGGTGAGCTTTAATACTTTGGAAGACTAAGACATTTCATCAATTCTTATCATAAACTAGAGTTGAGTGTTTTAATATCATTAAAATTATCATTTTCATTGTCATTGTCATCTGTCAGAGTCGAGGACATGTCTTGACCAAGATTGGTTTTTGGTTCTTGTGCTAGAAGGCTTTGCCGATTACTATAGACTTGGGTTATGTTGGTTGAATGTTTTGGCTGGTCAACGATTATTGGTTATAAACATACCCTTTATTATTTGAACTTATCTTGTTATATGTTTGAAATTTATCTACACATTGGGGATATTATGTTTGGTTTGGTTTGATATAGGGGGTGATCTTAGGTCCATGGGGAACTTGAGATACCTATCATGGACAAGCCCTGGTTTGGATTGTGACAAAGATGGTATTAGAGCCTAGGTTTGGTGTCACTGGTTGTCCAATAAATCTTTGTCAAGTGAAGTTTCTTATATGGGTGTGTAGCGCGTTATACTTATAGAGGAGAGGCTATAAGGAATTTAGGAATGTTTTTTTTTTATTGTTCTATTTCAAGCTATAGAGTCTAAGGTATTAAGTCTTCTCTAATTTCCGTACATTTACTTTTCAGATCATGCCTCCCAGATGATCCGATATTCATTAAAACTCTTCTGTCTTATTTGAGGACAATATGGATAGAGCTCGTCCTACTCCAAGAGTTCAAACTTAGTCAAGGGTCGCTGCTTCTTATTGCCCTGAAGGAGCTCTATTGGTTCCCTCTATACCTCCTCAAGCACCCTAGGATGGCATATCTAATGTTGAGTTTTACTAGTCAATTCATTTGCTTACCCAGTTGGTGGCCTCCCAGACTGAGCATGTTACTTCTGTTGCTCTATTATCTAAGAACACTAAAGTTGGCCAATTTATGAGGTTGAGTCCTCCTATTTAAACTAGTTCTAAAGTCAAGAAAAATCAAAGTTTCATTGATGAAATGGAAAATATCTTCTGTGTGATGCATGCTACTGATGTGGAGGGTGTAGAGTTCTCATTTTATTAGCTGAAAGATGTAGCATACCTATGGTATGAGAAATGGGACCAAGCTAAGGGTGATGATGTTGAGTTAGCCCTGTGGGATGACTTCTCAATCACTTTTCTTAATTACATCTTTTGTCAGGAGTTGAGGGAGGCGAAGGCTGAGAAATTCGTGAATCTGAAGCATGGAAGGATGTTAGAAATGGAGTATGCATTAAAGTTTCATCAGGTATCACATTATGCTCCTCTCCTGATTTGGTGTTTAGCATGAGGGATAGATAAGGAAGTTTGCTTCTGGGGTTTCCCATGAGTTGATCTTAAAGGGAAAGACTTCTTTGTTGAACAAAGATATGGACATATTTAGAATTGTGGTGTATATCCAACAAGTGAAAGAGGAAAAGAAGAAGCAAGCTTAGATGAGTGAAAGAGAGAGTAAGAAATTTCACTATTCGAATTAGAGTGGAGATCAGCAGTAAAGTGGTAGAGATGGTGGAAAATAGCCTAAGAAAAAGTAGGCCAATTCTGATTCCTACTCTATGGCTAGTGCACCTTATCTAAAGTCACCAGGTTATCATTATTCTCAGCATTATAGTGGGATTAGAGCAACAGGAGCCAAGTCTAAGGCTAGTGGGGCTCAGTTAGCTCTGCCGTATCCTTCTTGTAGATTCTATGGTTAGGTGCACTGTGGTGATTGTGAAGAAGGGAGGAACAAGTTCTTTAAATATAGTCAGATTGTCCTTCTAAGGTTGCTTCTGGTTCAAATAAGATTCCAGTTACTATTTTATCAACTTCTGCTCCAAAATATGCTACTTTTGCTTTTGGCTCCGGCACTAGTCGGAATCATATGTATGCTCTCTCCACTTGCTAGAATTCTAAGGTGTCCGCTGATGTTGTTATTGGTATGCTTAAACTATTTTATCGTGATGTATTATATCTACTTGATCTCAGGTTTACTCTCTCTTATATAACCCCTTATGTGGCAATCTATTTTGGTTTTGATCCTGATTATATTTCGAATGACTTTTCTGGATAGAAGAGTTTATTAGGGTTGTGTGGTGTAGGTCTATGGCAGAGAGACCTTGGTAGATCTGATAGAGTTAGACATATGAGACTTTTATGTGATTTTGGAGATTGATTGGTTGCATTCGTGCTATGCATCTCTTGACTGTCGTACCTGAATGCTAAGTCTCCACTTCATTAATGAGCAGGTAATTGAATGGGAAGGTAGTTCCCTAGTACCTAAGTAAAGGTTTATTTCGTATCTTAGAGCTTAGAAATTAGTTTCTGATCTTGGGTGCATTTATGCACTTTAGTATTGTTATCCTAGTTTATTTAGCCTTGTTTTGAATATAATTCGTGTGCTTTATGTGTTAACAATGACATAAATAATCATCTAAGTGTAAGTATGTGATTTCAATGTTTAAAGGTGTTTCCAAACAAATTTGGACTTAAATTGGTCATTTAGAGTCTAGACGAGAAAACTAGTTTTACTAGCTTGAGCTAGGTGTTGTTCTAGTCTTATCGTGATAGAATCTAATGTGTCAAATGGGTTCCTAATGTTGTTATTGTGTATTTATGAGTGTAACAACTTGTTTGTAATGTTCAAAGTGTAATTGAGTCAAGGTAAGAATCAATTTAATAAGCTAAAGATTAATAGGGCGAGGCTAGGATTAGCTTGAGTTTCTAGTTTGTCGTCTTGGATATTGTGTTGTTTTGAACTCTAATTTGTTGTGTTTAATTCTATAGTATGATTGGTGAGTTGATTATGTTGATATTTTTATGAGGAACAAGCTGAAATACAAGTGGAAAGAACACTAAAAGGCTTGGGATGGACAACAAAGGTGGAAGGCAAAGTTCAACGTCAAAATGGCACTTTCCAGTGAGGACAGGAGATATAAGGACGGCGCCCCCTTTATACCGGTGGAATATGGCATGAAGATCCCCCTTTATAGAGGTGGACTAAGGCAGGTATTACCCCCTCCATTTTGGTGGTCTAAAGCCCGCGCTGCCCCCTTTATTCCCACAAGGTCAATTTGCCTCTACTATAAATACACGACTTTGAACATATTATGGATACTTGGGGATGTTTTTGGACTAGGAGAGAGGCTTATCAACACTTATTTTAGGGTTTATTTCTCTTTACTTTAGATTTTTAATGTATTTAATCATGTATTCAATTACTTTAATTACGGTTATGTCTATTAGTGGCTATACGCCCCCTTTTCGGGGTTAAAGCCAAGTACATGACTAAGGTTGCTATGAATTGATTTGGTTTTATTTATTTATCATATTTGGTTTTTTTTTTTACCTTTGTTATCATTATTTTAAGGATGCACGACCCTTAGAATACATATATTATTGACCTTGTGATCTCGGGAGTGGGAATAGAAAGATAGAATGTGGGGGTAAATAGAGTAGGGTTCTTATTCCTTTAGAAAATAGGGTATTTAAATTAACATCTAGGATATGGATATACTTAGAGCCTTACTTGGTTCACTACGGGATGAAATATGAATGCGTTTAGCTTAGTTCTCAGATCCCCAATCAACGATCAAGTTGTGGGTCTAATTTGATAGGTGGTTAGAGGTCAGGAGACCATGATAAAAACATCAACCCCGTGAATCAACAACCAAGATAAGTAACTTAACCAATGAAGTTCGATAGCATAGTATTATTCTTTGTAGTGTTTTATCCCTGGGTTTCTATCTATTGATTGTTCCAAGTCTTTACTTTTCCATATTATCTTAGTTTACTTTTAGTTTACAAATCACAAACTCTCTTTTGGTTACATTGCACCACTTTAATCTCAATAGTTAAACTAGAATTGGATAGTTGTTGAACATAAGTCTCTGAGGGATTGATATTTGACTTTATTTAAGGCCACTATATTACTTGATGAGATGACATATACTTGCGTGTGCACTTGGGCATAATAAGTTTTTGGCGCCATTGCCAGGGACTTGTAAATTGGTAACTATTTTAGTTTTAGTTTTACTTTTTAGATTTGTTTGGTGCTTTACTATTGGTCTCGGGATTGATTTCGCAGGAAACAGGTTTGTAGAGTAGTAAGCTATGAAGGGATAGGGAATTGGTTGAACCAAGCCCCAAACCCGAGCAACGCTTTCATCAATGAAGGAGAGAAGAAATCTTTCTCCCTCGTATCCCACAATTTCAAGAGTAACAAGACAATCTTGCTCTAATGGATGAAGATCAACCAACCCGCAGGACAGTTTGAGAAGTGGCAATTCCACTTCCGATAAACTTGACCTCCCCTATTCAAAAACCGGCTACTTGAGATAATTTTGAGCTGAAATAGAACATGGTGCAGCTTTTGATCAGTAGTGGACAATTTATAAGGCTTTCACATAAAGATCCACAAGTCCACCTGCGGAACTTTCTGGAGATCAGTGACATATTTATCCCTACTGTTGTGTCAACTGATTATGTTAGGCTAACACTATCCCTCTTTTCACTATTAGGGGAAACTAAAAAGTGGTTAAACGCTAAGCCGACAAGTTCAATCACAACCTGGGATGACATAGCCAGGAAAATCCTTATCCGATTCTTTCCATATGGAAAGACTGCGAGACTGCATAGTGAGATTGTGTACTTCAAATTAAAGCTAGATTAGAATTTATATCATTCTTGGGAGTGATTCAAAGATCTTCTTTGGGACTGTCCACATCATCAGCAGTCCAATGAGGTATTAGCTTCCACTTTTTTAAGTCACTTGACCATAACACAAAAAATTTCTATATTCAGTTGCAGGTGGTCAAGCTTTGGAGTTGACTTATGATGAGTTATATAATTTGTTGAACCAAATTGCTTAACAGAATCCTAAGTAGTATTATGACTCAAGAAATGCTACAAAGAAGATTGCAGGTGTGTTGTAGGTAAACTAATTTACTATAATATCTGCCCAGATTGCATCTTTACAAGATCAAATAAGCAATATGAAGTTAGGGGTTACACAACCTGCAATCATAGTTAATAAAATTCAACAGATTGCAGGTTGGTGTGAGGTTTATGGTAGCAATGGGCATTCAACGACTTTGTATGCTGTAAATCCTGAGTTCGTGATGTTCGTGGGAAATTCTTACAGAATTATGGGAATGCCCAAAATCTAAAGTGGCAGACTCAACACCTAATTCATTACTGGAACAATAAAAAACAACAGTCTCAGTAGACACAGGTTCAGAGTAATCAGTCACCAACTCTAACAAACAATGTTGAGAAAATGTTGAAACAAATTATAGCTAGTCAAACATAGTTGGCAACAGAAATAAAAAGTCAACAAGTAGACATGAAAAGCCAACAGGCAGAGATGAAGAGGTCAGCAGATTGCTATAAGAAACTTGGAGATACATTGGAGAAGATGCAATAGGCATAAAATACTAGGACTCAAGGTGGTTTTCCAAGTGATACTAAAAATCCTAAACAAGTAATAGCAATCTCTTCGAGGAGTGGTAAAGAACTGAATGAAGAACCTCTAAAGAAAACTAAGGAGGGAGATGGAGAGTTAGTCTTCCACAGGTATCTGAAAAAGATACTGAAAATTCTAGGAAGTCTGAGTACTCAAAAGCAAAATTTGTTAAACAGGTTAAAGAGAGACCACCACTACCTTTCCCACTGAAGCAATTAAAGGCAAATGAGGATGCATTGTTCAAAAAGTTCTTTGATACATTCAGAGGACTTTATGTTAACCTTTCTCTTTTAGATGTTTTGCAGGGAATACCCAAGTACAATAAGTACTTGAAGGATGTGGTCACTAATAAAGTTAAGTTGTAGGATGTTAAGAAAGTAGCACTCACTGAGGAATGTAGTTATGTGGTGACATAGAAAATGCCCCAAAAACTCAAAAACCCAGAGAGTTTCACTCTCCAGACTTAAAATAGCAATAGTGAGGTGGACTACGCACTTAGTGGCTTAGAGAAAGTATTAACTTGATGCCCCTCTCCTTATTTAATACCTTAGTCCCGGGGAAGCCGAGTCCAATCACTGTGATACTTTAATTGGCTGACCAGACCCTAGCCCATCTGGAAGGAATCATAGAGGATGTTCTCATCAAGGTTGGTAAGTTTATTATTCCTGCTGACTTTTTTGTTTTAGATTTTCATGCAGATGAAAGAGTACCAGTCATTTTGGGACGTCCACTCTTAGCAACAAGAGAAGCTTTGACAGATATGAGAGAGGGCACGCTTACAATGAGGCGGGATAATAAGAGGTGATCTTCAAAGTATACAAATTGCTCAACATGCTATCCCACTATATAGATTTGTACATGATTACTATGATTGAAAGGGGATAAGTGTAGGGTGGTGGATTCTATTCCATAAAAGACCTCTTTGGACTTCCTCATTGAGCTTCCCAAACCTCCAATACCTAGGCATGACATGATGCAAATTGATGAGCCTGAAAGGGCTAAAGTTGAGAAAGCTATTAACCTTGAGAGTAAGAGGATGAATGAGAAGAAATAAGTTTTAGATTGGGTTGTGTCGCGATAATAAATTAGGCGCTTCTTGGGAGTCAATCCAAGTTAAGGTATGTTATATTTTTAGTATTTTAGTTTTTACTTAACTATTTTTTAGTTTTATTGAGTCACAGGTTGATGGAAAGTCTGAGTATCGTAAAACCTGAGCTAAGAAGCATGGCGAAGACTAAGTATGGGGTCCCCAAACCCTCTTGATGTGTAAAGATACTACTATCTAGGCCTAGAGGCCTCAGAGAGTATTTCTATCTCTACTTTTAAGTATACGTTGGGGATAAAGTAGATTTTTAAGTGTGGGGTGGGGAAATTCCCATTTTAAGGGTAATTTTAAAAATTTTTGTGTTAGGAATAAGTGAGATATTCTTGTTGTTGCTATATTTGATTGCATAATGCAAGTGTCTTGGTTGTAGAAATCATGTTGATTTTGTAAATTACTACTTTTTAGACTCCTTGGCTTATGTTTATGACTCTTGTACTTGTTGGCTTAATTGAAATTCATGTTATTATTTGGTTAAGAGTCTATGATGATCTCGCTTGGGTTGAGCATGTGCCATGTGTGTGTAAGATTTTGTGTATTCCTTGTTGCATATGATGTCTAGAACTTGGATAGTATGTATACAAAGAGAAATAAAGAGTGTGGGTTTAAGAGATGATCTAGGCATTTCTTTGATAGCGTGTTTTATATCTTCTTTTGACCGACCCTTGTGCATAATCCTAGTTAGCTCCATTGAGGCTTTAGCTTTTTCTTTGGCAGCCTCATATGTAGCCTAATCCCCTTCTTTGATTTACCTTAATTTGATCCAAGCTCCTAAGCACTTTGGTGTAAACTTAATTAAGTTATGGAGTTGAAAATTTAAGTAGGAGATAAGGGAAATTAAAGCCCCTAAGTGATAGTTATTAGTGTGTGCAATTGATGTGTTGTGGTTCGGAGTTAAAGAAATTTTTGTGAAAGAAATTCCCATTATTAGCCCAGTCGTGTTTCAATGAACCTGTTTTAGCCTTGGTCCTCCTTGTACATTGTGCATCTCAACTAAGCAATTGCTTAAGTTGAGGGTGGCTATGTAACGACCTACAAATTTGATGAAATATGTGAAATTTGTGATTTTGTGTGATTTGACTATTTTATCCCTCTCTATAGTTGTATTATGGTATTTTTGGGGTAAAAAAGTGATTGGCATGTTTTTTGATGCATTTTGGTATCATCTATGCGATATTATAATTTTTGCTAGCTTAGCCTTATTTTATACTTATGGGGATAGATTCTGATATATGCGATAGATGGAAAAACAGACCGCACCAGCAACTCTGGAATATCTTCTAGCTAGGTAAACCTTTGGCTCAGGTGCCGATGCACCCAACTTATTTCTACCTATTGATTGAAAAGTTAGAAAATTGAAGATATGGGTGTGGGACCTATATTTGATCAAAACGATCTCAGATGAAAAATCCAACTTCACCGGCGGTTACAAAATGTCAGTTTTTGGGTGTTATCATATTCGGTATGATTTTACAGCTTTTAAATCTCATTTCGACCCTCGATTTGGAAAATTGTGATTACGGATTGTGGGGGTCAACTTTGTGAAAGTGATGTTTTTTAAAAAATCTGACTTCGCCAATGTGTCCGGATCATCGAATTTAGTATGGTTGCATAGTTTGTTTGCATATATCCGACTCCAAAGGAATCTCGGCACCCCGTCGAAGTCCAAGTTCGACTTTAAAAAGAAAAAACTACAGTCAGTAGATTTTCAGCCATATATTGCTGATTTTTTCCTCTTTTTGCCCATTTTGCTCATTTTTATCGTGTCTCTTGAGAGTTAATCCTTAAAATAGTATGAGAGCTTAAAAGTGAAACTTGTGGTAGCTTGGGAAGCCAGATTAACACCTAATTCTTGATTTTATTACGGATTTAAGGTAAGAATTCACCATTTTCTTAGTAATTTCTTGATAAATTTATCAAAACCCCTAAAATCTTAGGGCTTTACATTAAACCACAATTACACTCCTTTTCACTTAAATAATGTTAATCTTATAGTTACTAGTTTTTCATCAATTTAACCCTTAAAAGAACTTCAATTCTTGATTTTAAATAGAATTTCAAAGATTTTATTCAGTAAAGCTATAAAATGGTTTTTTTCAATTTGAACCTCATTTTTTACTAGATTTAACTTGAATTTTTAGTTGTAGATTTCTAAAAATATGGGGAACATGTTTTTGAAGTAAAGTTCTAATTTTGCCTTTCTTTTTTAGAAATTCGTTTAGGGGGTCCATTTTGATCCCAAACCAAAAGTAGTCGATATGGGTGTCGTTAGTTTTGTTTTGATACATATATTTTATATTTTATATTTTAGTGGAGTTTGAGATTATTCGTGAGAATTAAGGTCGTGGGTTCGAAGTGTAGCGAACCAGTTTTGGCTTTTGAGATAGATTATGGCTTAATTTTTTCAAACTGGGCTGGTAGTAAATGATGATAGAAAATGCATGTTAAGGGTGGGAACTAATCATGAAAAATAGATATTATATGTTGTGCCTATGTGGGGGCTTATATGTGATATAATTATTGAAATTGAGTTATTATGTGATATGTGTGACCGTGCGGGGTCCTATGTGATATTAATAGCCTTGAATACATATGAATAATTATAATGTGTTGTTAAGATACTCAATATATTACCATTGGTGAATTGTGATTATATTCATACTTTATTTGGCATATGAGACATGTGGAAATTCATGGATGAAACTGAAATAATGAGTGGATATTGACTCACATAGTTATGGAAATATATCATTGGGATTGGTTGTGAAAATACTCATTGTGATTGGTTGCAAGCATTACATCCTCATATCATACTCATTCATAAAACATTGGTACCACCGTGGTAAAATCTGAGAAATACTGGCAATACCTTTTTAAATACCTCCTCGAGGGATATGCTGGAGAGGGGATATTGTAACATATTATAAATCCCTTTCCAAGGGATGTGTCAAAAAGTAGATATGAGATATATGGATTGTATACAGGTTGACAAACCCTTCATGGGTCCTGCGTTGGGAGGCTTGCCTTTGTAGGTGTATACGAGGATTGTTCAATGATTCTGGAGGTTATGCGATGACCTCGTGCATCATCATCATCATATATATTACACTTACTTTGTTGTGTTATGTTATGTTGTATTTCTATTTTGACTTGTTATATGTATTTATCGTATCTTCTTTTACTTTTGGTTGATGATCTTGTATATGCATGTTCCCCTTTGTTCTTCTTATATGTGATATAATATGTACTTTGGTTCTATCATGATGTGATGTTGCAATATATGTGAGATATATTAGAACTGTTTGTACAAGCGGTGTGAGCTACCATTGTGGGGCATTTTCTAATTGCAGGTGAAGTGCCCTTAGTGTATATTTTGTATGCTTTATTTTCTACTTCTCTTGATCGGCCTGTGATACCTACTGAGTACAAGTGGACCGTACTCGTGCCTACTGTACCCTTTTGGTGAAGGTCCTAGCTTGAGTATACCTCAGCTTGATTAACTCAGGCGATTGTTGGAGTTTCCAAGGTAACAGTTGGACATTTATACGTCCGAAGTTCACCTCTATCTTTTACAGTAGTTATGTCTTTATTAGTATTTAGAGAAAAATATTATTCCTTTGTGGTTATTTTTACAATGTATTTGACTTTTGCATTATATTCGTAGTTCTTACACTATTGACACCTGGTTTTGGGCATGATTGGTATTTTAGATAAGTTCTTTCCACATTGTTATGATTACTTATATGGTTTGACTTTATTCTAGAAGCCTTATCTTGGGATATTTCTATCTTTTTCCCTTTTTGTATAAGTTTGGGTGATAGGCTTACTTGTCAAGGTGCGCTGCAACAAGTGCCATCAACAGTTTAAGAATGGGATTATAATAGATTCTCACAAATTGGTACATAGATGTCCATATCTAATTTTGAGGGGCTATAGGACATCTTTAGGAATCTTCCCTCATTTTATTCTTTATCGTGCAAAGTTCTTTCATACCTTGTGTTTTGAGTTGTGTTTCACTTTTTCTGCGTGAATAGTCTGGCTTATACTACTATCAGTTTAGAGATGCTGTGAGTGATTGGTGGAGATTATTTGTCAGTTGTAGGCCTATTGATGCTCCTGAGTTATCATGGAATTAGTTTGCTCATGCCTTTCTGGAGAGATTCATTCCTTACAGTTTGATGGATCGGCTGTGGGATGAGTCGAATCATTTGGAGAAAGGCTCTATGATAGTTTCTGAGTATAAGCCATGTTTACCTACCCTTTCCAGATATTCCTATGATAGTATTTCCATCGAGTCTGAGAAAAGTCAGAAGTTTGTGAAAGGTTTGGATGTCTTCCTTTAGTTGGCTATGTCTCAGATGGTTGTGTTTGGGGATTCTTTCCAGAGTATTGTGGATCATGTTAAGGTGACATAGGATATTCCTTGGGTATCTCAGGGAAGCACCAAGAGGGTGCGCCATTTTGGTAAGTTCAGTGGTCAAACTTCACGAGGCAGAGATTTTAGAGGTTCTCGTGGGTCTTCTAGTTCAGTAGTACTGGATAGCTATCAGGGAAAGTTTAGAGTTTGCATTGATTTTGAACGGTTTTGAACTGTTAATCATGGCATTATATTGTCCTTATTCCCAAGTTTCATGCTAGTGTTGACCCCACTAACCATCTCCGAATGTTGTATCCCTATGCGATACAGACACTGGAGCTACTTTTACTTTTCCTATATAGATTTAGGTTGGTTGGCTTGGTTCGTTGATTCATTGAGGTAAAGTGGTGAGCTTCCATACTTTGCAAAACTTAGAAATTTTATCAGTTCTTATCATTGACTAGATTTGAGAGTTTCATTATTATTTTAATTATGATTGTCATCTGTCCGAGTAGGGGACATGTCCCGACCAAGACTGGTTTTTTGATTCTTGTGTTACACGGCTTTATCAAATTACTTTGAACTTGATTTTTGTTGGTCGAATGTTTTGGTTGGTCAAAGGTTATCGGTTATAGACATACTCTTTATTCTTTGAACTTATCTTGTTATATGTTCAGAATTCATCTGACATTGGGGATTGTGTTTGTTTTGGTTTGGTGTAGGGGGTGATCTCCGGTCCATGTGGTACTTGAGATACTTGTTAAAACTAGACCCTGATTTGGGTCGTGATAGATATGTCCAGAAGTATAGTGAAGAAGCCTGCCGAAATAATTGACGTGGATAGTGTCACAGCTTTGGCTACTCAATTATTAGACTTCGCAAAACCAAATGATTACCGTTCAACAAGTTGGGTGTGAAGCAACCTCATGCATAAGTAAATGCAGTCCAGTAGACCCCAACTTGGTGTGAGTATTTGTGGTATTAGTGGTCATACTACAGACTCATGTGGAGTGAATCTGGAATGAGTTAAATTTTTGGGCAATGCATGAAAGAAAAATCCAAATTATGGTTATGCCTACAACCACAAGTGGCATAATCATCTCAACTTCTCATGGGGCAACAATTAAGTTCAGACTTAGCAATTTTAGCAGTAGCAGAACATGAAGGCTAATAATATTAAAAAAGAATTTAAAAAGATCCTTGCAAATGAAGAATAAATGGATATGGAAATTTAAAATTAGCTACTTGCCCAGAAAAATTTACAGATGAAGTTGGGGCATTTAGCTCAGGCATAGAGTACTAGACCTTAAGGTTATTTTCCTAGTGATACAAAGAATTTGAAATAGGCAATTGCAATGACCTTGAGGAATGGTAGAGATCTCATTGACAGACCTCCCAAGAAAAATTAGGAGGTAAAAGCAGAGTTAGTCCTAAAACAGATAAAGGAGAAGCAAGATGCAGATAAAGAGGCTGGAAATTTTGAGAAGTCATAGTACCTAAAAACTAAGGAATATGAGCTTGTACAAGAGAAACCACCACCTCCGTTCCCTCAAAAGTATAAAAGGGCTAAGGAGGATGCATGTTTTTAGAAGTTCTTTGACATATTTCAGAGAACTTCATATTAATCTTTCATAGTTAGATGTTATGCAGGGTATGCCTAAGTACTCTAAGTACTTGAAAGAAGTGGTGATCAATACAACAAAGTTGGGTGACATTGAGAAGGTGGCACTTACTGGGGAGTACCATTCGGTTTTTATGAGTAAGATGTCGTAGAAGCTAAAGGACCCAGGGAGCTTTACCCTTCTCATATGAATTGGTGATAGTGAGGTGGTACATGATTTGAGTGACTTAGGGGAGAGCATAAATTTGATGCTCCTGTCTGCATTTAATACTCTTAGATTGGGGATGTGGGGGCCATGTTTGGTGGTGCTCCAAAGAGAGTATAGAACAAAAGTGCATCCTAAAGAAACCATTGAAGACTCTTGATTATGATGCAGATGACCACCCATTAAGCTCTATGTTGAAAAGCATGAGAACGATCCTGGAAAGGCTATTATTGAGAAAGATGTAGACCTTGATTAAGCACTCAAGAGGTCATAAAAGAGTGAGAAAATTTCTTTCGAGAAAGAGAAAAATGATGAAGGCATATGGATGAAGAGTAGTGATATGAGTCATGCCACGACACTAAATCAAGCACTGCTTGGGAGGCAACCCAGGTTAAGGTAGGTGTTTGATTTTGTATTTTCTTTTTATTTCATGTTTTTTTTTGCTTTTGTTTTGAGTTATAGGCTGAATGAAAGTTTGAGTGCTAGAGATCTATGCTAAAAAGCATGGTAAAAACTTGGTGTGGGTTCCACCAGACCTTATTAGTAATTTAAAATACTACTAGTTAGGCCTAGAGGCATTAAGAAGTATTTGTATCTCTACTTTTAGTTCTACTTTGGGAACAAAGTATGATTTTATGTGTGGGGTAGGGAATCTTGGATGGTTTAGGAGAAGTGCTGCTATATGATTTTTATTCCAGTTGTTTCTATGTTTGTGTGTAAATTTGAAAAAATTACAAAACAAATTTCTCTTTGGTTGTTTTTAGTTGTTAGTGTTATTCTAGTAGGGTCACATTTCACCCACCCCATGGTTTTTCTTTTCAGTTCTTTTTTTAGGGGGAGTCCTTTAAATCCAGTATCCCTTTTTAATTTTTAGGAGTAAATTTTAAAATATTTGTGTTAGGAAAAAGTAAGATGTTCTTTCTAGTTGATATGGATGATTATATGATGAAAGTGTTTTTGAATGTAAAAAGCATGTATATTGTGTTGAATAACTACTTTTGAGATACTTTGGCTTATTTTTGTGACTCTTGTGTGCTATTGGCTTAATTCAGAATTTATCCAATTGCTTGGTTTAGAGTCTATAATGATCCTTCTTGACTTGAGCGTGTGCCACGTGTGAGTGAGACCATTTTTTGTATTCCTTGAAAATATTGATGTCTAGAACTTACCTGGTGTGTGTACAAAACAAAATAAAAAATGTTAGGTTTGGGAATGTTATAGGCATTCCATTAATAGCCACACTTCATACCCTCTTTCTCCACCCTTATTAAATGATATTACTTAGCCCTATTGAGACTTTGGTCTATTCTTTGGTAGCTTCATATGTAGCCTATACCATTTCTTTGATTGACCATAATTTAATCCAAAACTCCTAAGCACTTTAGTTAAAAGAATACATAAGGTTAAAGAATGTAAATTGAAGGAAAAAAAGTGAAAGTGAAGCCCTAAAGTAGTAGCTATTGGTGTTGAAATGGTTTATGTAATGAGGTGGGGAGTAATTTAATAGAAAGAGAAAAATTGACCAAAATTTGAATCAGGTGTTGATAAAAAGTACTCCTTTCTTACTATATGTGAACTATCTTAAACAGATGGGGTAAAACAAACGTGAAGTAGTAAGATAGAAGTGGTGAGAACTTGGTCGATTAGAGAGGAATTGAATGACAAATGTGATGTATTAAAGCACTTAAGGAAGAGAGTCACTATTACTAGCTAGAATAGTCCTTACCCGTCCCTTAGCCTATATTACTACCAGTAAAGTCCTATTTGATTTTGATCATTGATGTTCTGATATTAGTGGAGTACTACACTAAGGGAAATCCTATGGTTCACCTTATGTAGCATGTCAATTCTTTGTGAGTGTTAGCGAAGTTTGATTTTCATACCCACTCTTATGATAAATTGCATCTTTATGAGTGAATGTGAGTAAATACTTTGTGGTGAGGGAACATATTTGATGAAAGTTAGTTGACTAATATAATCTCTATATTGAGTAATATACATGAGTTTTCCAACTTAGGTGAGTCAATTTGTGTGGCTAGAGTGTTTTGAAGTAGTGTTCATGAGATTTCAAATGTATATGACATGCTTCATATAGAGCTTACTATTTGTGTAGTTGTTGTAGTGCTAACTTTAGTTTCTTACATGTAGTAGTGATATTGGGGTCTTCATTATATGGTGATTAATGCAAAGTTTATTCTTGGATAAACAAGGTTTTAAGTGTGGGGTCCTGATCTTAGGTGGATTTATGCACCTAAGTGTCATTAACTATGCTTGTTTAGCATAGTTTTGAAGACTTCTTGTGTTCTTAATAAGCCGTTAATGATATAATTGACAGTATAGGTGCTAAGATACATGTTTATAATGTCCAAGGTATGTATAAAATAATTTGGTATCAAATTGGGCACTTAGAGTTTAGATGAGAAAACTAGTGTTACTATCTTGAGCTATGTATTGTTCTAGTGTATGTGAATTCTATTTTGTTGTCTGCACTAATATGTATTTTTTGATGTTATAAGAGATCATGGATGATGTTAAAATAAATTTTGGTAATCTAAAGAAGCAAAAAGTGAAGTGTAAAGACACCCAAGAAGTGATGAAATCAAAGTCAAACGAAAGTTCAAGATGTCGAAATTTGAAATTTTTGAGGCCATGGGTATGCCACGTCCTTGGACCTCCAAGATAAGGGTGTTACACAACCCAAAACACAAAATAATTGTGTCCAAAATAGTGTTCATCCATGTTAAGAGAATTCCACACCCCTAAACGTGGAGCAACACAAGCTTGACACACCAAAGGGCATAAAATGACCAACTTTTGTCCTAGTATAAATAGAACACTTCTCTCTTTTTGTAAATAACTTGGAAGACTTTTAGGGTTAGAAATACACTTAAGGAGTCTGAAATTAGGGTTCTTATTCTTTTTCCTTAGTTTAATTTGTGTTTTTATACATGAATTACATTATTGCGATTCGTTGTAAGACCATGAGTGACTAAACACCCTCTTCTAGGGTTGAGGCCAAGAACATGGTTACTTATGATGTCAATTGAGTTTTGTTTAAGTTGATTATCATTATTGTTTGTTCATATATCCTTGCTCCTTACCATTCTATAGTTTCACGACCTTTAAGATAAACCTAGGTTTCTATTGTGAGTCTAAATGGAGTAAAATTAGATTAGATTGTGGGATATATGGAGTAGGATCTTATACGTTCAAAGGATTGTCGCTAAGATTTGCATTTAGGATAGGAATATACCTAATTGGTCCCATTTGGATCATATACGATAAGATATATAAATGCTATTAGCTTAGTTCTCACATCTCCACTCAATAATGTGGTTGTAGGGCTAAGTTAGAAAATTAGAGGCTCAAAAGACCATAATCATGTTATCAACCCAGAAAATCAACAACCAAGGTAATTAAATAAACTAATGAGATTGTAAGGCTAAGTAGGAATGTTCATAGTGCCTTAACCTTGGATTTTACCCCATTATTATTCAGGAACTTTATATTATCACATTATTTATGGTTAAGTTTGAATTCTCAAATCATAAACACTATTAGTTACTCTTGCACTTGTTTGATCTTTTTTGTAATACTAGAATTAGATTCCTGTTGAGCATAAGTTCCTGTTAGATCGATACTTGGCTTTTAAAGGCTATTTTAATTCTTTGATGACCATGTACACTTGCGTGTGTGCTAGGACGCAAAAAATATTGTATTATTTTCTCCATGTTTTGAGATAATTCTTAGTATGTTCTTTGGTTATGTCAAGTCCAATGTGCAACTGAAGCTTCATTAGAATCAGATGTAGGCTATTGCCTACTTTGCAACTCCTTGGACTTGTTCAGCCAACACCTTTCAAATATAATTATCCATTCTCTCAATCCATATCATGTGTTTAGTCTGCTTGTCATCTTTTTGAATTTCAAAATTGGTAAAGACTTCTAAAGCCACATCATCAACCATTAATGCTACATCTAACTTTACATCACTGTTAATACAACTTGGTACTTCCTGATCAATGTGTGCAACTGTACACAATTCATCATAGTTCTTAATAGCCTTCTTGTGAAAGACTTGGCTTCGGGATTTACCTGTGCATGACATGTATGTCAAAGAACTATACCAATTTAAATATGTTGTTAACAATAAGCTTATTACGGTAGAGTGGTTAACAACAAAAAAGATAGTACAAATATCCCATCATTATGGTACAAAAAGGATATCAATGAAAATCATTCAGAGGTCACGACCTAAACCAGGGGCTGGTTGTGACGGGTATCTCAAGTCCCACGTGAACCAGATATCACCACCTCACCTAACCTAACTAACATACCAAACTATCTAATAATATAGAGAAATATAAGACAAATAATAACTCATAAAATTTCTACAACATTCATCACCACCATACACTAAACCATCACACCCAAGTCCACAGTAATCCACAAAGCCTCTATAATCCTAAGTTAACAATATGTCGAGACATGCCCCAGACAATAGAAAAAATCCAAGTCTAAAAAAGTATATGACATAAAGTAAAAAGACCATGAAATGAATGCGTTACAAAGTATGGAAGATCACCACTTCAATGTGAACTCACAAACCATTCGAACACCTGGTCACTACATAGGAAAAAAGGAAAAAGCTCCAATCCCTGTGTTGCATAGGGATACAATGTTTGAATATGGTTAGCGGTTGGAGAACTAGCATGTAACTTAGGGATAAAGGAATAAAATAATTCCATCAATAAAACTAAGTCAAATCATCATATGTAATCTCATCTATACCTACATATTTATTATAAATGTATATAGTATCGGGATATGGAGAAGGGCTTAGCATGAACTTTTAAAACCTTAAACTGGACCGTGTAGCATAACCATCATATAACAAGGCACCCATAGGTTATATGGGCACAACTCTCCCCTAGCTAAAAGGGCCCAGTGCATGTAGCCGCACGAACTAGAGAATATCCATAATCGTATTTGTCATTATGGGGGACTTGATCCTCCTGGCATAATCAAAGTGATGATGCACCAATTTATAAAATATGGGGGACTCAAACGTCTCATTCATATATCCATTTGGGGGAGTCGAACCTCCCGATCATATAGACACCCGCAACAGCTAGTGTGATTTCCAGTGTTAGTCCTTCGAACTACACTTTTATGACTTGACTATACATACTGCTTTAAAGACCAATTTAAAACATTCTTTACACATGCACATAACCATTGGTCCAATTACTTACAAAAGCCATCCCATTGGTATCGTCATACCAACCCCTAGCTACAAGCGTACAACATACCATAACCATTATTATTCGACTTTGGGACTCAAACCCATTGTCTATAAAAAGTCATCAATTCAATTCAACATATCGGGACTCAAACCCATTTATCTAATTAACCCACCAAGTTTACAATTCAAAACCATTTATGACCCATAAGGTCTTCATGAAACCATTTTCCAACCATTTACATCATTAGCAAGTGCCTTAGTTCAAATCGCAATTCGATTAAATTTATGGTCTTCAATACCTTTACAAAACATACATCCTTAATTATTATTCTTATACAAAGCATTAGTTCAGAATAGAATTCATCATGTGACAAGATCCTTCTCATAGACATTTTCACAAATAGATTGAGGGCACACTATTATCAAACCATTATTGAAGTAAAAAACCATCATGTTAGGGTTAACCATGACACATTAATTAAACCATAATTTCTTTACACCTCTATGTTCAAAAACATAATCAAAGCATTTATAAACACAAGTGAAAACATGAGAGAAAAATACTGAACAATATACATTCAAACCCTCAACCATGGATTTTATAACCACTATTTAAACTTTGGACGAATCAAAGATTCTTAGCTCAACTTTTCTCTAGGTGGTTTTTATGAATAATTTTCACCTAATAATAAATTAAAGCACTACGATAAAGATCATGAAACATGAATTTAAATATGAGTTATGTGATTTGAGTTTACATACGTAGGAACGATGGTGTGATTTCTAGCTCGAAAATGCGGGGCATTACAAAAAGTCTCAACAAACCTCCTAAAATACCTAGCTTAGCCCAAAAAGTTCCTGATGTTGGTTTGAGTTATAAGTCTAGGCCACTTCTTAACTGCCTCAACTTTTTGTGAATCGACTTTGATCCCTTTACTAGAAACAACATGACCGATATAAGTCATAACACAGCTGAAATTCACACATAGAAAATTTTGCATATAATTTCTGGTCCTTAAGAGTTTGTAACATAATAAGGAGGTAATTTGCATGATATTCCTCCATTTTTTAATACACCAAGATGTCATTAATGAAGACTATAACGAATAAATCCAGAAACTATCTGAACATCCATTTTATAAGATCCATGAAAGATGTTGGAGCATTAGTCAACCCAAATAACAAAACTAAAAACATATAATGGCCATACCATGTCTAGAAAGAAGTCTTGGGAATATCAACCTCTTTATTTTTCAACTGATAATAGCCCAAACAGAGATCAATCTTAAAGAAACACCTATCACCCTGAAGCTAATCAAAAAGGTCATTAATCCTAAGGAGAGGTTACATATTTTTCACTGTAATCTTATTAAAATGAAGATAACCTATATATATCCAAGGAGAGCTATCTTTATTTTACACAAAATTCATCTTAGCACCCAATGGAGAAACACTAGGACAGATGAAACCCTTATCAAGAAGATCATTTAACCGCTCCTTTAGTTCCTTTAGTTTAGTCAGAGTTATCCTATAAGAATGAATGAAAATAGGATAGGTATCCAATTGAAAGTAAAGTTCAAAGTCTATTTCCCTATCTGGAGAAATTCCAAGATGATAATCGTGGTAAACTTTAGGAAATTCATTAACCATAGGACAGATTGCAAATAGGGACTTTCAAAGCTAGAATCCTTGACACAAACTAGATGGTACAGACACGCTTTGGATATCATTTTTGAGCTCTAAGATAAGAAGTAAACCTCCCTTTGAGTACTAAGGAACTTCCCTCCTATTCAATCACCGGTTTATCAAAGAATTGAAAAGTGACCTTTTGAGTCCTACAATCAAGAGAAACATAGCACAAATAAAGCCAATACATTCCCAAGATTAAATAAAAATCCACCAATATCTCCCTATTAAAGATAGACACTACACTACCCCTATAGCTTTTTGTTGCAACAATAGAATCACCCACCAGAATAGAAATAGAAAAGGGGTCAAAAATATATTTATGACCAAAACCAAAGTGTATAGCCACATAAAGCATCATATAAGATAGGGTACAATTGGGGTCAAGAAAATAATAAACATTACAGTAGATGATCTCTAACATACCAGTGAAAATATCTCTAGGTGCCTTTGATTCCTCATGAGTAGCAAGTGCATAGATGTGATTTTGGCCATTTCTAATTTTTGAAGTGGCGCCCTTAGGTGTAGAAGCCAAAGAAGTGGTGATCGAGACCTTATTAACTCCAGTGGCAACTTTAGCTAAAAGATAATTACACTATAGATGACCAAGATGATCACAATAAAAAAATACAGTCTTCCCCTCATCACAATATCCACGATGAAGTTGCCCATAAAATCAACAATGATGATAAGGTAGGGCTGACTGAGTTCCACTGACTTGAGACTAGTCACCCTGTGCTTTAGGACCATTGCTAGCCTAAAAATGATGATCACCTAAAGTCTTAGGATAAGGAGCACTAACTATCAAATAATAATTTCCCCAATTCTTCTTCTTTGTTTGCTGCCTACCATCTCTCTTATTGTTTTGTTGATTTTCATCCTGCTCAGCATATATAAATTTCTTGATCTAGTTTTCTCCTATTTCTTCCTACTTTTTTTTCTCATCCTCCACCTGTTGCATATAAGCCACCAACCTAGAATGTCCATATCATTATTAAACATCACAGTCTTACATTCTAACAACAAATCATAGACAAACCAAAAGTGAAATTCCTTATTTTCGACCTCATATTAGACACCAACTCCAAAGCATAGTACGACAGTTGCTGGAACTTCATGTCATACTCCTTAACACTCATCTTACCCTACTTTAAGATCACAAACTCTTTAAACTAAGCCTTCATCAAAATTTTAAGGAAAGAAGTGATCAAGAAAAGCACCTAAAAACTTATCCCTGACCACCGGCTCAGCATCATTAACCTTCATCTCATACCATTCGTAAGCCACATCCTTTAACTAATAAGAAGTGAACTCCATACCTTTTAAATAAGTAGCATGCATCACCCTAAATATCTTCTCAATCATATTAATAAACCCATGGGGATCCTCTTAAACCTTAGAGACTTTATAGGTTGGGGGATTCAACCACATAAACTAGCCAACCCTAGTGACCTCAAATGAACTAGAAACATGACCAGCTTGATCAGATCGATGAGATTGTGATGCCATAATCTATCCAATTAAATAAATTCACTGAATGAACTCTGTATTAGAGATATCTCCCTAAGGCAATTATGAATAAGTATAGCTAGCATAGGAAGCTTGACGAGGACTAGTAGGGACTGATGGAACACCACATGGAGTGGTACAATCAAGAGAAGGGACCCTAGACTGGGTCAGTACTTCAAAAACCATGGCAAGTTCCCCCATATTTTCTAAGGTTAAAAAGAGGTTCCAACAGAGTTTCTATGACTGTCACATCTTTGGGGAGGTAAAATATTCAATACAAGTAAAGTAGGAGTTAAAGAAGATTCACATAAGAAAGGAAAAAATTCCTAAGTCCCTTGTATCCTCCCTCTTATAAGTGTGGCATGGTACACACTTATAAAAGGGAATCTACTTGACACAGCTTTATGGATACCCAGCCACCCTGAACCATGCTCTAATAACAAGCTTGTCATGACCCAAACCTGAGCCTGGTCGTGATGGGCATCTCAAGCCCATCATGGGCCAGATACCACCGCCTTAGCCTTACCTCCAGAGCACAATAATAATAAATAGTGGAAATTAACCAAATAAATAATAGATAAGTGATCCTAAAATAAAAAATAAATAGTCAAAACAAGACATCAAGAACATCCCAATCCTGCTCACAAAAGCCTCTAAACCAAAAATTTCAAATCTGTCAAGATAAGCATCCTACTATGATAAAAATAATCTAAGAGTACTAAGTGCATAAAGAAATCAATGAAATAACCTAGCCTTTCAAAAGATGGACTCTCACTTCTTTACAACAGACCAACAGAAGTACCAAACCACATAACACTGCATAGGAGCAATAAAAATGTCCTATGAACCTACATTATTAAATAATGCATCATTTGAAGAGTGTCAGTGAGGTGAGCATTGATATATAACTAGAGAGAAAGGGATAAAACTGTGCATTTATCAAAAACTAGTCAAAACCACCTGTACAATATTTATATACACATATAGAGGATGTTGGGATAGGGACAAGGGTTCATTAACATGAGATCATAAACCATTAGACTGAACTATGTAGCTCGCTCCATCCAAAAGGCACCCACAAGATATAGGGGTATGACACTTCCTTACAAAAAGGCCTCAGTCCATGTTAGTTGTATATATAGAGGAAAGGCTAAAGACACCAAGGTGATGGCCATCCAAAATAGAATGTATATAAAGACACATAGACATATAGACCCCTATGTCAGCAAATGTGATTTCCATTATTGGTCTCCCAGGGACTACACCTTCACAGTAAGCTACACAATTCCTTTTAAGCCCAAATTAAATAGTTTGCACATAAACCAACCAACTACCAAGGATTCATTATAAAGTCATTTTCTGACATGGTATTTTCTTACCAACATGCTTGCAAGCTAATTCAATTTTGTTAAACCAGTCTATTTAACCATTAGACTCCCAAGTTCCATAAAAGTTCCAAAACAATGGCAACCAAGGGCACTCCAAATATATTTTTATTGGTTTATTCTTTAATTCAATGCAGTGGTTTCAAAGACAAGTTAAATTATTTAACTATCCATAATCAAAAATCAAGTTATAATATGGGTTGAGGTTAATACCATTACCAAGACAAAATTTATTAAATTTAATAAAACCATGTCACTCATTCCAACCCAAATAACAATGCACCAAATCAGTCCCAAAACCATCAATTAAAGCAAGAATAATCCATTTAAAACATAGGAAAATTCAGTCAAGTAATAACAATAAAAATCCCTCAACCCAATTTAAAACCTATTATTAAAAACACATGAATCTAAAGTAAATTTATGGAAAAATGTAAAATATGAGTTAAGAAAAGAGAAACAAGCCAAAAATATATATTAAATTAAAGATGAATCAAAGCTTGGAGCCCGGAGTAGTGATTTCTTGTAAAACCCTTGAACTTTCTTGGTTTGGGAGTTAAAAAGGATAAGTGTAGTTTTTTATTTTTGATAACTGAAGAAAAAGGATTAATTTGGTATTTTAAAGTCATGTAAGAGGTAAAGGACCAAAAAGTCCCTCACCTCAAGTGAAAAAAACAAAAACATAATGAAGTTAACATAGAAATGTGGCATGCAGCTATTGTAGTAAGGAGATAGCATGCCACACTCTTATCACAAAAGCAAAGTGGCATGACATACCACTATCATGGACCCTCACTGCCTTGGGGTTTTAAAATGACCCCAAATCTGTTTTGAAAATTCTGAAACTTTTCTAAAATACCGTTTCAACAACCCTAATAACAATTCAAGTCAAAAATTAAAGTTATGTACCCGAGAGTGTGAAAATAATATTATCAAAGTTTTATAGGGTCTTACAGTTATGTTATACCTACCAAACCAGAGGCAGAGGCTTTTGATGTTGTCATCACTATTATCATCCCTATTTGTTTTAGATCGCATCAGTGTTATTTTATTTAGGATCAACTTTATCTTATGTGTTTGTATATCTTGTTTTGGGTTTTTATTCTACTAAAAAGACTTTTTCCATGCCTATCCATGTATCTAACCCTAGGAGACTTTTTATTCATGAATTGGGTGCATCAATCTTGTGTTGTAAATTTTTCTAGGTGTGAGACTTGGGTTGATCTAATTATCCTAGCCATGGTAGATTTTGATGTCATCTTGTGTATAGATTTGTTAGATCCTTATTATGTTGTCCTAGATTGTTATGCTAAGACCATAACCATAGTTTCACTGGGTGTTCCAAGGATATCTAGGAAGGTTATGCTTTATTTGGGTCCCAAGAGAGTTATATCTTTTCTTAAAGTTTGTCACTTTGTTGAGAGACAGAGTTTGTCTTATTTGGATCATATTCATGATACTAGTACTGCGTCACCTCCTTCTTTAGATTTTGTTCTTATTGTCCATTAGTTCATGGATATTTTCCTAATGGATTTGCCTAGTATGCCTTTAGATTGTGATATTATCTTTGTTAATGATGTTGAGTTTGGTGTCAAACCCATTTCTATCCTTCCTTAGAGGATAGCCCTAGTGATGTTGAAGGAAATGAAGGATCAGTTATAAGAGTTGTCGGATAAGGTATTTATTCTACCTAGTATATTACATTAGGGTGTAGGTGTTTTGTTTGTAAATAAAAAGGATGGATCTCTGCATATAGGTATTGATTCTCAGTAGTTAAACAAAGTAACAACTAAGAATAAGTATCCTCTTCCTCATATTAATGATTTGTTTGATTAGCTTCAGGGTGCTTCAGTATTTTCAAAGACTAATTTGAGGTCCTCATATGAACAATTAAGAATTAGATATTTGGATATTCCAAAGAAAACATTTTAGACTTGGTACAATCATTATGAGTCCTTGGTTATGTCGTTGACCAATGCCCCAGCCACATTTAAGGAGATGATTAACCTAGTATTCTGATCGCATCTCAACTCTTTTGTCATAGTATTTATAGATTATATCTTAGTTTGTTCTAAGAGTGAGGTAGACCATAAAAAGCATTTATAGATTGCGTTTCAGAGGTTGAGGAATGAGAAGATGTATGATAAGTTTGCTAAGTAGGAGTTTTTGTTTGATTTTATCTCTTTATTAGGTTATGTGATGACCAATGATGGTATTATATTTGATCTAACTAATATTTTACTGGTTCATAATTGGGCTAGGCCTATTTTTCCTACTGATATTCAGAGTTTTATTTGTTAAGCAGGTTACTATTGGTGCTTTGTTGAAGATTTTTCATCCATTGTAGCTCTATTGACCAGGTTAACTCAAAATAAGATTTCCTTTTAGTGGTTCAATGCTTGTGAGGCAAGCTTTCAAAAGCTTAAGGATTTATAGGCATCAACTAGTATTATGATATTTCCTAGGAAGTGCATTGATTTTACCATCTTTTGTGATACTTCAGGTGTTGGGTTAGGTGTTGGGTTGATGTTTGAGGGTAAGGTGATTGTGTATGCTTCTCATCATTTGAATCCCTATGAAAGGAATTACCCTACCTATGATTTAGAGTATGCATGGTTTTCCGTACTTTGAAGTTGTTGAGGCACTACTTGTGAGGAGTATATTGTTAGATTTTGTTCGATCATCATAGCATTCGGTATTTCTTCACCCAACAAGATCATAATGCAACGCAATATCATTGTATAGAGTTTTTTAAGGATTATGATCGTACTATTCTATATCATCAAGGAAAGGGTAATATGGTTAAGGATGCCTTGAGTTAAAAGTCAACTAGCATGGGTATCTTGGCACATCTTTTGACCTATGAGCAGATCTTGGCCTTAGAGGTTTAGTTTTTGGATAATAAAATAGTTAGGCTTAATATTTCTACGCATGAGTGCATTTTTGCATTTTTTGAGGCTAGGTCTTCCCTGATTGAATGGATATTGATTTATCTTTTTGATGATATTAGATTGAAAGTGATTTGGGAAAAGGTGTCGAGTGGTGAGTCCAAGGAAGCCTCACTTGATCAAGATTGTTTTTTGAGGATTGGATGCCGAGTTTGTTTGTCGAGAGCAGGCAATTGGATTACATTGATTTTGGAGTAGGTTCATTATTCTCGATATTTCATCCATCTGAGAGTGACTAAGATGTATCATGATTTGAGAAAAAATTACTACTGAGGTGGTATGAGGAATAATTTAGTGGATTTGGTAGCTCGTTGCCTATGTTTCCAGCAGCTGAAGGCTGAGCATTTTAGACCCGGTGGTTTGCTTCAGAGGTTACCAATTCCTAAGTAGAAATGGGAATGGATAACTATGTACTTCATGACTAGTTTGTCTTATACTTCTAGTAGCTCTAATAGTGTTTCAGTTATCATGGATTGATTAATCAAATCTTCTTATTTTATTTTAGTACAGGTTTCTTTCAGTGCTGAGAGCTTGGCCCGTATCGATATTCGTGAAATAGTTCATCTTCATGGTGTGCTAGTGTACATCATCTCGAATCAAGGTTTTTTGTTCATATCTCACTTTTTGAAAACTCTTTAGAAGTAGTTAGGGTACCCAAGATGATCTTAGCACGGCCTATCACCCCATACTAAAGGTTAGTCAAAGTGGACTATTTAGGTTTTAGAGATTGGTGGATGATGTAATGACTTATTCTTTGGTGATTTATGTGAACTATTAATTTCTGTGTGATTTGACCATTTTACCCTTTCCAATAGTTGTTTTCTGGTATTTTTGGGGTTTGGGGATGATTGGTATGGTTCCCAATGCATTTTCATATCATTTATGAGAGTTATTTTTGGTGAATATAAAGGCCTTATAGTTTAGTTCGGTCAGTATTTATTAATTTATGCGTCGGATGGCAGATGGACTACGCTAGCTAATCCAGAACATCGATTATTGGTTGTTAACTTAGTTGGGGTGATTTTATGAGGATTTTTTATCTTATTTCAATCATCAATTTGGAAAGTTGTGAAATTGGATTTTGGGGGTAAACTTTGTTAAAACGATATGTTTTTTTCAAAAATTTGATATCGCCAATGAGATTGGAGTGTCAAATTTAGTCTAGTAGCATAGTTCATTTACATTCTCGAGATTTTATATGAATCTTGAGGGGTCTGCAAGGACTTGATATTCTCCAAGTCTTCTGCTAGTGCACCGCTTAAGCGATATTTTGGTCCTTAAGCAACTTGGCTTGACAGCCAAAATGTCGACTAAATGACATAAGGCTCGTCTATGCACTTTTATCTTTAGAGATATCCTGGTCAGTTATATATCACTCACGTGATAGGAGGGTATCGTATATGCGACATATGGATGCTTAATCAATGCCCTCTTAAGAAACTCAGTGGTCGCTTAGGCGTTACTTGAGCAATATAATTTTTTTCATGATTTTTCACCATTTTTTAGACTTGGAGAATGGATTTTCGATTTGTAAGGAAATATTTTCCGTTTCTAAGCTTGGGTAAGCTCCAAATCCCCATTTCAATTACTTTTCTTTGATTCTTATCATTTAAATCTTGTTAAAACATATATTTAAAAGTGGAAATTGGGGATATTGACCCTAAAGGCCTAAGTTAGCAATTTCTCGATTTAAACCTCAATTCAAAATCATTTTCACTTGGAATTTCTTCTATAAGTTCCTTTAATCATCGGAAATGTATTTTTGGACAAAAAATCTTGAAAATCCCATTTTGGTGGTCCATTTTTACCTCGATTCAGAAATGGGCAATATGGGTATAGTTGTCTTGCTTTTAATGCATAGATTCTGTATTTGTGTAATTTAGTTGATTCTGCATCTGTTCAAGAGGATAAAACTATGTGGTAAAGGCTTTTGGACCAATTTTCAACATTCGCGGTAGGTTATGGCTTAACTTTCTTCAGACTGATCTGGGTAGTTAATATTGGTATAAAATCATGTTATGGGTGCAAGAACTAATCATGGAAATAGCTTAATAATTTTGTTGTTCCTGTATGGCAGCCTATATTATTATTATTGGTGGTTTTGAGACATTATTTGCTATGTGTAACTTTGTGGGATTTTATATGATTATATTGGCCTTGAATATGTAATTTGAGTAGTACCTTTTCTAGTGAAAAAGCCTAAATTTGACTATGGGGCATTTATGGCATATTGTTGTATATTTTACCTTATTGGCATATAGATTATGTTAGATTCATGGAGGGTTGGAAATTAGAGTGGACTTTGGCTCACATGGTTTGTTATATTGGTATGGTTTGGAAATTCTCATTTTGGCTGGTTGTGATCATTACATCCTCATATCATATACATTCATGAAACATTGGTATCACTGTGGAAGTACTAAAAATACTGGCTTTTCAAATAGAAAACATGACATCTCTAAAATCCCTTTGTCAATGTTTGTGTTGGAGATGAGTTATGGATATTCATATTGGAAATTTGATTTTATTTGGGTTTATGAACCCCCATGGGTCTTACCTTGGGATCACAACTCAGTAGGTGTATATGGAAGTTGTGCGACAACTGCGAGCATCACATTATTATCATCATCATTTTTATCATCATCATCATCTTTATTTTATTTCATATATTATACTCATATTGTGTTGTATTATTATCCTTGATATGATAGCTGTCTATTTATACCTCTTTCTCATACTTGTATACGGTATACATGTATATTTATTCTTCTTTATTGTACTTATGTTAATGGTTTATATGGATATTATAGAACTGTTAGTAGAGACGGTATGGGCTACTATATGGGACATCTACTTATTGCAGGTGATGTGCCCAAAGCATGCATATTATATACTTTATTTTCTACTTTGTTCAGTATGCATATGATACCAACTGAGTAAAATTATACCGTACTCACCCCTACTGCAACCTTTTGGTGTCGATATAGGTACGAGTACACTGCATGATAGCTGATTCAGGTGGTATTTGGAGTATATTAGAGGTACGATCGATCTATGCTTCCAGAGTTTATCCGCTTCCTTTTCATATCTATTTCAGGTCTTGTTTTGTATTCTGAAATAGATTATGATCCTTTTGGTTTATTATTGTATCTTTGACATTCAAGATGTATTTAGTAGTTCGTACACTATGACACAAGGTTTTGGGATATTGTATGGTATATTTGGTGATATATTTTTGCTATTACTATATATGCGTGGTTTGACCCATTCTAGGAGTCTTTCCTTGGGTTTATGTATTATATTCTTATTTCATATCATTTTGTGTGATACACATACTTGTCAAGGCTTGTTGTGACAAGTGCCATCATGACCCTTGGATTTTAGGTTGTAACAAGATTTAGAGGCATTACTTATATAGTATGCGTTGTGAGATCTACACTGATCATCATAGTCATCATCATCTTATGATCGAGAGAGAGATTAATTCTAGGAAGCATAGATGGATGGAGTTACTGAAGGATTATGACCTCTATATTCTATATCATTCGAGCAAGGAGAATGTAGTATGGATGCCATAAGCCAAAAAGCAGTGATTTTGGGTAGTTTGGCTTCTATTTTTGTTCCTAAGAGGTTGTTGGTCTGGGAAATCTAGTCCTTAGCTAACTTGCTAGTGCAACTTGATATTTTAGATTCCAGAAGGATCTTTGCTAGTGTGGAGGTGATGTCTACCTTATTTATGCAAATTTGGAGTTATCAATTTGAGGATAGGGGACTTTGTGTCATTCATAATCAGGTGTTGAGTGGTGAGTCCAGGAGGGATACTATAAATTCTGAGGGTATTTTGAGATTTAATGACTGCATTTTTGTTTCAAAGGTTTGTGACATGATTTAGTTGATATTGCATAAGGCTCACAGCTCCAAATATTATATTGACCTTGGGAGAACTAAAATGTATAGTGATTTAAGGAACACTATTTGTGGAGTGGCATGAAGAGAGATATGACAAACTCTGTAGCTTGTTGCCTATGTTGGCAGCAGGTGAAGGCCGAGCATCATAGCCTGGTGGATTGATTCAGAGATTTCCTATTCTCGAGTAAAACTGGTAATGGATAAACATAGACTTTGTTATTGGGTATCCTCGCACCTCTCGTTGTTCATACAAAATTTGGGTCATCATAGATCGGGTGACCAAATTGGCATATTTCATTCCTTATTTAGTTGTCCTTCAGTGCTGAGAGATTACCCCATATACATGTTTGTCGGATAGTTCACCTACGTGGAGTACCTATATCTATTATTTTAGATCGGGGCTCAGTATTCACTTTTATCTTCTTGAGAGCTTTTCAAGAGTTGAGAACATAGGTGGATCTTAGCACCACTTTACACCCTCAGACCGATTGATAGGAAGAGAAAACTATTCAGCTTCTTGAGCATATGATTCGATCTTGTGTTATGGATTTTTGAGGTTAGTGGAAGCAACACTTGGAATTGACATAGTTCACATATAATAATATCTACCATTTAAGCATTGAT
Organism: Capsicum annuum; assembly: GCF_002878395.1. Lineage (NCBI taxonomy): Eukaryota > Viridiplantae > Streptophyta > Magnoliopsida > Solanales > Solanaceae > Capsicum > Capsicum annuum. The sequence goes on along the minus strand of NC_061121.1, from coordinate 180,655,163 downwards.
ATAGAAATATTTGAAACACTATATGGTATACATTGTTGATCTCCTATAGGTTGGTTCAAGAGCTCCGAGGTTAGGATATGTGGCGTGGACTTGATTTGGGTGTTGTTGGATAGAGTTAGGGTGATTAAGAATAGGCTGTGGGCGACTCATAGTATGAAGAAGTCTTATAAAGATCATATGCTTTATGCCTTGAGGTTTGGAGCATGAGACCAAGTATTTGTTTAAGTATCTCTAATAAAGGTGTGATGAGGTTTGGTAGGAAAGGCAAGCTCAGCCCTAGATACATTGGACCTTTTAAGATCCTTCGCAATGTTAGAAATATAGCTAATGAGTTATCCTTGCCCCTAGATTTATATGTTGTTCATCAAATTTTCCATATTTCAATGCTGCGATGTTACATTATCGATGAGTCACATATTATTCGATGGGACTCAATTCAATTGGATGAGAGATTGACCTTCGTGGAGTAGTTAGTTTTCATATTATCCAGGAATGTAAGACGATTGCGCTCTAGAAAGATTCTGGTAGTTAAGGTTTATTGGATACATCACCTATAAGAGTCTACTTAGGAGATCATGAGCGAGATGCGGGCCTAGTATTCTCAAATGTTTAATCCTCTAGGTACATCCTAACCCTTTGCTTTCATGGATAAAAGTTGTGTTAGTACTGGATATCGTAATGACCCTCTAGGTCATTTTCAAATTTTCCACATATTTTCTGTAACGCTCCGAACCTGGTGCCCAAAATGTTACACAGTGTTCATGACTCCGAAGGACCACAAGCTAACCCATGACTAATATCTAGACCTGTACACTGCATAATATAACATGATAATGCAGAAACATGCACTAAAAGGCCATAATGTTCAATATTGAACAAAATTTGAACAATAAAATGTCTGAGTGGGGTAATAGAATACCCAAAACAAAACTAAAAATACTAAAATCTGAAACATGATAGGATGAATCTAGTCTGATAGCCTCTAATGTCTGAATATCTGAATAAAGATTTGATGGGACATGTCCCCAACTAACTCCAACTAATAATCTAACCAATGAGATAGTAAAGAAATAATCATTCCCTCGAAGGATGAGGACTCACTTCGGACTGTGACTGCTGAAACTGGAATCTACTGCTGATGTGGAACTCGTGTCTCTAAACCTATGGTGTAACATAAAAAGAAAGCACCAAAGCATAAATGCATCAGTATAATGAAATGTATTGAGTATACATGTGAGGTAGGCTATATGCAAGGGTTCACATGCTTGATTATCGTTAACTAACTGTCTAACATGATGCGAGAATGCATGCATAAATACGTAATTGTAACTGACCACATAATAGCATGATTACTGAGTTTGAATACTGATAACCTGACATGTTAATAACTGATATGACTGGTAACATGAGTGACTACATCTAACAGTCCTGAATCTAATGGAACTATCTGAGTTCCAAACAGTATCTAAGTTGACTGTATCTAACAGTCCTAAATTTTAAAGAACTATTTGAGTTCTATTAATGAGACTGATTGACTGTATCTGACAGTCCTGATTCTGTAACATGAAAATGTGGGAAGTAGTTATCTAACCGACATGCCCCTGATACGCCATTATGGCTGAGTTGGGGTCCAATCTGTAACCCTAATTGGAAAGGTGTCAATACTACTACACTGGTAAAGACAAGTTGTGGGTGAACCTTATCTGATAGTGTCCCCTGTACGAGAGTGATGGGGCACTTATCTAACAGTGCTTATCCACCTCATAAACAGTGTTAATGTCTCAACCTTTGCTAGTTACATAATTATGTAATGCAAGGATGACTACTAAGGATCATACCCTCATCTGATAGTATGTGCCCCATCCTTGGGTTCACTCGGTGCTAATTTCTACTCCCATCTGAACGGACACAGAACATGATTTATTGAACTGAACATGAGCTGAGTTACTGATTTGCGTTGACAGATAGAATACTACTGATATCTGACAATTGACTGAGTTCATGAGATCATAGAAATTTTCCTGAGTCATAAGACTGTCTGAAGTCTAAGGATTCATAGCTTGAATGAGAGTATCGTGAAAACATGACATGGTTCTAGGCACACAACTAATGTTTAGGGTACAAGTACCCCCAGGACTCGATAGAAGGAAACAGACAAAGCATGACTTGCTTGAATACATAATAATCATCATAATACATTTACTGAAGCATTTCATTAAACATGTGGGAGGCATAAGCTTGTACATACATGGAAATTTAATGATATCATGCTAATTAGACACTTATCCTTCATCTAGGCATTTAATCAAACACATAGTAGGCTTAGAATATGTAAACAACATCATACAATAATTAACTGTCATGATTCAATTCTAATTCAATCATTAAGGGGTTTAGTCATAGGATTTTATGAATCTATACCTATACAAATCAACTCATATGGAATTTAGCACTCATTCATGGAATACAATTCAATTACTCATTATCAACATGAACAAGAGCGACCAAATCATGAAATTCATAAGAAAATTCATAACTTGAATTTAGAAAAGGGATTCTTGGGCTTTATGGACGAAAGGAGTTCATGCATGAACACTATGCATACCTGGGTTAAGGTTCTTGATATTCTTGAACTTAAAGAATTGGAAATCCTTTAGTTCTAGAAGAAGGTTGGATTTTGTTTTTGGAGATTACGGTTAGAGAGAAACTGAAATATTTGTTGTGAAATTATAATGAGAATGTGATTTCTGGCCGGATTTAACTAGATATATAAATGGGTGGCAAAATACCAAAAATCCCCTTTAAAATGACTTGAAAATTCACTGAACGGAACCTGTGATAGCTCGTGCGACGGTCTATCACTGGGTCGATGGTCCGTCATTTTGACCACCATAGGTGGACCAGAATAGGGTCTCACTGCGTAGATAGCGATGGCTCCTGCGATGATCCATCGCTGGGTCGATGGTGCATCATTTTGACCATCATAGGTGGACCAGAATAGGGTCTCACTACCAAGGTAGCGATGGCTCGTGTGACGGTCCATCGTTGGGTCGATGGTCCGTCGTTTTGACCATCATAGGTGGACCAGAATAGGGTCTCACTGCCTAGGCAGTGATGGCTCGTTCAACTGTCCGTCGTTAGGTTGATGGTCCATCATTTCGACCATCGTAGGTGGACTAGAAGGTTGACCCATTGCCTTGGCTGCGATGGTCCGTCGCTAGATCGACAGTCTACCAACTTGGCCATCGCACCTGGGCCATTTTGACAGCTCTGAGTAAAATGTCCATAACTTCTTCCCCCGATACCGGATTTTGATGAAATCGGTATCGATGGAAAGCTTATTAAATTTCCCACGTGATGGAAAGTGAAAATCATAAAAAAAATACCACGTGTAAAAAAATAGTTTCATATTTCAAAGCAAGTTCTGACATCCTTGAGATGATTTCAAGCTAAGAAAAAGGCACGGGTATTACAATATCCCCCCCTTGAGAACATTTGTCCTTAAATGAGATTGACTGAGAGGGGAAGCACTAGACTAAACATGAATAACTGGAACATGATCTCATGACTGACCTGACTGACAAGCTGAATATAACATACTGAACATTTATAATTGATTCATGAATGCATAACTGAGTGTTTTGAAGAACTAAGTTTCTCACAATGAGAATGCATGTCTGATGCATAAATACATGAATAAACTGATACATGAGTGCATGACTATATATGCAATGGTTCTTGATACCAAGTTTATGATGGTAAATGAACATGAAATCGAATACCAAGTTCTTGATGAACACAGATTATGAAACTGAGTAAACTTAAGGAGAACTATTACCTTGGGCTTGGTCTGAGTTGGTGGAGAAGAGGTGAGGATACTTGGTAAGCATGTTTGCTTCTGCTTCCCAAGTAGCTCCCTGGACGGACTGATTTCTCCAAAGAACCTTAACTAGAGGGACCTCTTTGTTCCTTAATCTACGAGTCTGATAGTCTAAAATTTTGACTGGAATCTCTTCATATGAGAGGATGTTCTGAACATCAATGCTCTGAATAGGGACTACTACTTACAGTTCACCTATACACTTCTTGAACAAAGAGACATGAAAGACTGGATGAACTGAGGCTAGATCTGAAAGCAATTCGAGCTCATAAGCTACCTTGCCAAAACAACTGAGAATCTTGAAGGGACCGATATATCAGGGACCGAGCTTTCCTTTATTGCCGAATCCCTTCACTCCCTTCATTGGAGAGATCTTTAGATAGACATGATCACCGATCTCAAAATCGAGATCTTTTCTATGAATATATGCATAAGACTTCTGTTGACTCTGAGCAGCCCGAGTCATCTCTGATCGACTGGACTTTCTCTAAGGCATCAAATACTAAGTCAGGACCTATGACTGAGACCTCACTAACTTCGAACCAACCAATTAGAGATCTATATGTCCTACCATAGAGAACTTCGAATGGAGCCATCTGAATATTGGAATGATAGTTTTTGTTGTATCCAAATTCAATCAAAGGCAAGTGGTCATCCCAATTAACCTTGAAATAAATTGCACACACTCTGAGTATATCTTCTAGATTTTGAGTGGTCCTCTCTGCTTGACCATCTGTCTGAGGATGGAAGGCTATACTAAGATGAACTTGGGTACCAAGACCCTTTTGGAGCACTTTTCATAAATGAGAGGTGAACTGGGTACCTCTATCTGAGATAATGGATAACGGAATGCTGTGCAATCTAAAAAACTCTTTAATACAGAGTTTAGCGTATTCCTCGGCTGAATAACAGGTATGAACTAGAAGAAAATGAGCTGATTTGGTCATTCTGTCTACAATGACCCAACCTGAATCATGCTGATGACGAGTTTGAGGCAAACCCATCACGAAGTCCATGTTCACAACTTTTGACTTCTAAGTAGGAATACTGAACTCCTGCATAGGTCCACTAGGCTTCTAATGCTCAATCTTAACTTGCTGACATGTGGAGCACTTCTCCATAAACTCTACAACATCTCTCTTCATCCTACTCCACGAATAGATCTCCTACAAGTTATGGTACATCTTTGTGGCCCCTAGATCAATAGAGTAATACGCACCATGCACTTCTGCAAGAATTCGCCTACTTATGTCATCTACATCTATAAGACAGAGACGACCCTAACGACGAAGAACACCATCTCCTCTTTTGGAGAAAACCTCTATTTTTTTATCCTGAACTAATTCTTTCAACTTGACAAGGCTGGGATCTCTATCTGCTTTACTTTTACCTCAGAAACTAAAGATGATTTTGAACTAATCTGAACACATACAACACCCTCTGAAGAATCGACTAAGCGAACGCCTAGTATGGCAAGATAATGTACTTCTTGAGCTAACTTCTTCTTACTATCCTCAACATGAGAAACACTACCCATGGAAAATCTACTGAGAGTGTCGGCCACTACATTATCCTTGCCCGGATGATAAAGGACACTCATGTCATAATCTTTCAAGAGCTCTAGCTACCTTCTCTAATGAAGATTGAGATCTTTCTGAGAAAAGACGTACTGAAGGCTCTTATAATTTGTGAACACATCTACATGAACACCATATAAGTAATGCCTCCAAATTTTCAAGGAAAAGACTACGGCTGCTAACTCGAGATCATGAGTAGGATAATTCTTCTCATGGGGTTTAAGTTATCTGGAGGCGTAGGCTATGAGCTTACCATGCTGTATGAGGATATAAGTCAAACATACTCTAGATGCATCACAATACACTACGAACCCATCTAAACTATCTGGAAGAGCTAATACTGGAGCTGAGGTGAGTCGAGTCTTCAAATCCTAAAAACTCTTCTCGCAGGGATCTGACCACTAAAACTTGACCTTCTTCTGAGTCAATCTAGACATAGGGGATGTAATAGAAGAAAATCCCTCAATAAACCATCTATAAAAGCCAGCCAAACCCAAGAAACTTCTAATATATGATGGAGAGACAGAGCGAGGCCAGTTTCTTACTACTTTGGTCTTTTGAGGATCTACTCCAATGCCATCACTGAAAATGATATGACCAAGGAATGCTACTGAACTTAGCCAAAATTTGCACTTACTAAATTCGGCGAATAACTGACGATCTTTGAGAGTTTGAAGTACTGTCCTGAGATATTCTGCATGATCTCGCTCACTACAGAAATAGGCCAGGATATCATCTATGAAGACTATGATAAACAAATCCAAGTACTGCTTGAATACACGGTTCATCAAGTCCATAAAAGCAGCTGGGGTATTAGTAAGACCAAATTACATGACTAAGAATTCAAAGTGGCCATACCGAGTACGAAAAGCTATTTTTGGAATGTTACATTATTGAACTCTGAGCTGATGATAGCCGGATCTGAGGTTTATCTTAGAAAAATAACTGGCACCGTGAAGTTGGCCAAATAAGTCATTGATTCTGGGAAGAAGATATTTGTTCTTGATTGTGACCTTGTTGAGTTAATGGTAATCAATGCACATTTTAAGAGAACCGTCTTTATTGCACATGAATAATACTGGAGTGCCCCACGGGGAAATACTGGTTCTGATGAATCCCTTATCTAATAAATTCTTCAACTATTCTTTCAAATCTCTGAGAGTTTTGTTGGTGCCATTTTATATGGAGAAATAGATATGGGCTGAGTATCTGGAAGGAGATCAATGCCGAAGCCTATTTCCCTTTTGGGAGGAATTCCTGGAAGATCTTTGGGAAAGACATTTGAATATTTATTTATGACTGGAACTAATTCAAGACTAAGAGTTTCAAAACTAGAATCCTTAACATGAACAAGATGATAGACACATCCCTTAGACATTTATTTTCTTTCCCGGAGGTAGGAAACAAGATGACCTTTGAAAGCTGGAGTACTACCATTCCACTCTAAGATGGGTTCATTTGGAAACTAAAACTGGACTATTCTATTTCTACAGTCGACTGTGGCGTAAGAGGAATGAAGCCAATCCACACCGAGAATGACATCAAAATTAGTCATATCTAATTCGACTAAGTCTACTGAAGTGACTTTTTGAAATATCATAAATGGGCAGTTCCTGAATACCCACCGAGCTATGATGTTTTTACTCACTAGGGTAGAGACTAAAAAGGGCTCTACTAGAATTTTGAGACTAATTCCGAAATCAATTGCTATATAAGGAATAACAAAATACAAGGAGGCTCCAAGATCTAGCAAAGCATAAACATGCACATGAAATATCTGTAATGTACCGGTAACTACATCAGGAGAATCTCCCTGATCTTATCAAATCTGAAGAGCATAAAGACAATATGGGCATTGCCCACTAGTAACACTGGTAGTAGCACCCTGCTTATTTAGGCGACCGGACTGAGCTAGGGAGCGGAGATAACTCTAATAACCTGACTGAGGGTAGTCTCTGACTCTGTGGCCTGGCTTGCCATAATAAAACAGACATCTCTACCAGCTCTGCAAGCACCCTTGTGGTTCTTACCACAAGTCTGACAAAGGGGATTAGTGCGGGTATTGCTAAAACTGCCTTGAGACTTAGATCCTAGCGCCCTATCTCAAAAGTTAGGAGCTAGAGTAATGGTTGAAGAAGGAGATGGAACTGATGAATTAAGGCAAACCTGAGAACGATTGCCTCCCTCTGACTTAGGCTAGCTAAAATTGAAGCTACCTGTCTTAGATTTCTTATTCTATTTTTTCCTTTCCTTAATCTTCTGCTCCTCTATCTTTTGGACATGGGTCATAAGCCTGGCTAAAGTTATGTCATTATTTAGCATGGCAGATTTGCACTCCTTTACCAAGCCATCATTTACCCTTAAAGCAAACTTACTCATCCTTGCCCTAATGTCTGCAACAACATGAGGGGAATATCTGGCTAATTAAGTAAACTTATAAGAATACTCTTTTATAGTCATAATGCCCTACTTGAGGTTGATGAATTCTAGCACCTTAGCCTCTCTAAGCTCTTGGGGAAAGAATCTGTCTAAGAATGCAGTGACCAACTCCTCTCACTCTATAGGACCTACATCATCTAACCTCTCTGACCTCCATTTTTTGAACCAAGCATGAGCTACATCCTACAACTGATATGCAGCTAGCTCAGCACTCTCAACGGTAGTCACCCCCATGATGTTTGTCACCTTATGAACCTAATCAATGAATTCTTGAGGGTCGTCATCTACTTTAGACCCGAGGAAGGTTAGAGGATTTATTCGGGTAAAGTCCTGAATTCTAGCTATGGCTGAGTTGGCCACTTGATTAACCAAAATAACTATTAGTCGTTCATTTTAAGCGGCGACTAATTGGGCAAGAATGGTTAATACGGCCCTGAACTCTACATAAGAAACATAATCGCCCAAAGGTTATTCGAACTGAGGGGATGGCTGATTTCTATTTATTTTTTTAAGAAGCATGTTCTGTAGAAGAAAGGGAGAAACATATTAGACTAAGAGATTAAGACTATGCTCACTGGCACGACATGAATACTAAAAGAAGGGAAACTATTCTTAAAACATCATATAGCCTCTTGCACATAAATGTGGCACACAACACATCATGCACAAAACTCTACTAGATGTGGATTTTAGACTTCCTAGGACTCTATTGAACCTTAGGCTCTGATACCAAGTTTGTAACACCCCAAACCTGGTCCCCAAAATGCTACACAGTGCTCATGAACCCAAAGGACCATAAACTAACCCATGACTGATATCTATACCTGTACACAGCATAATATAACATGATAATGTGGAAACATACACTGAAAGGCCATAAGGTTCAATACTAAACAAAATTTGAATAAAAAAAGGTCTGAGTGGGATAATAGAATACCCAAAACAAAACTAAAAATACTGAAATCTAAAATATGATATTCTGCATCTAGTCTGAAAGCCTCTAATGTCTGAATAATCAGAATGAAGAGTTGATGGGACATGTCCCTAATTAACTCCAACTAATAAGCTAATCAATGAGATAGTAAAGAAATAATCATGCCGTCAAAGGATGAGGATGCACTTTGGACTCTGACTGCTAAAATTGGAATCTACTGCTAATCTAGAACTTATGTCTTTGAACCTATGGTGTAACATAAAAAAAGCACCATAGCTCAAATGCGTCAGTACAATGGAATGTACTAAGTATACATGTGAGGTAGGCTATATGAAAGGGTTCATATGCATGATTATCGTTAACTGACTGTCTAATATGAATGTAAAAATATTGGCATAAATATGTAACTATAACTGACCACATGATAATATGATTACTGAGTCTGATTATTGATAACCTGACATGTTAATAACTAATATGACTGCTAACATGAGTGACTGTATCTGACAGTCTTGAATCTAATGGAACTATCTGAGTTCCGAATTGTATCTGAGTTGACTGTATCTGACAGTCCTGAATTTTGAAGAACTATCTGAGTTCTATTATTGAGACTGATTTACTGTATCTAACAGTCCTGATTCTGTAACATAAAACTATGGGAAGTAGTTATCTAACTGACATACCCCTGATATGCCATTATAGATTAGTTAGGGTCCAATCTATAACCCCAATTGGAAGGTTATCAATACCGCGCCCTGGTAAGAACAAGTTATGGGTGACCCTCAACTGATAGTGTCCCCTATATGAGAGTGGTATCTAACATTTCTTATCCACCTTATTAACCCTCATCGACAGTGTTGATGTCTTAAACTATGCTGGATACATAGTTTTGGAATGCAAGGATGACTGCTAAGGATCACACCCTTATCTAATAGTGTGTGTTCCCATCCTTGGGTTCACTTAGCGCTAATTTCTACTCCCATCTGAATAGACACTGAACATGATTTACTGAACTGAACATGAGCTAAATTATTGAATTCTGTTGACTGATGGAATACTACTGATATCTGACAATTGACTGAGTTCATGAGATCATGGAGATTTTCCTGAGTCATAAAACTATCTAAAGTCTAAGGATTCATAGATTGACTGAGAGTATCGTGAAAACATGACATGGCTCCAGGAACACAACAAATATTTTGGGTACAAGCACCCCTAGGACTCGATAGAAGAAAATAGACCAAGCATGACTTGCTTGAATACATAATAATCATCATAATACATTTACTGAAGCATTTCATCAAATATGTGATAGGCATAAGCTTGTACATACATGGGGATTTCATGATATCATGCTAATTAGACACTTTTGCTTTGTCTAGGCATTTAATCAAACACATGGTAGGCTAACAATGTGTAAACAACATCATACAACAATTAACTATCATGATTCAATTCTAATTTAATCATTCAGGTGTTTAGTCATAGGATTTCATGAATCTATACCAATACAAATCAACCCATATGGAATTTACCACCCATTCATGGAATACAATTCAATTACTCATTATCAACATGAACAAGAGCAACTAAATCATCAAATTCATTAGAAAATCCATAACTTGAATTTAGAAAAGGGATTCTTAGGCTTCATGGATGAAAGGAGTCCATAAATGAATACTATGCATACTTGGGTTAAGGTTCTTGATGTTATTGAACTTGAAGAATTGGAAATCTCTTAGTTCTTGAAGAAGGTTGGATTTTGTTCTTGGAGATTAAGGTTAGAGAGAGACCCTCATATTTGTTGTGAAATTATAATGAGAATGTGATTTCTAGTCGAATTTAACTAGGTATATAAATTGGTGGCAAAAGACCAAAATGCCCCTTTAAAATGACTTACAAATTCACTGAACGAAACCTTCAATGGCTTGTGCAATTATCCATCATTGGGTCGACGGTCTGTCATTTCAACCATCGTAGGTAGACCAGAATTAGGTCTCACTACATAGGTAGCGACGACTCGTGCGATGGTCCATTGCTGGGTCGATGATCCATTGTTTTGACCATCGTAGGTGGACCAAAATAGGGTCCCACTGCCTAGGTATCAATGGCTCATTCGATGGTCTATCGCTGGGTCGACGGTCCATCATTTCGATCATCATAGGTGGACCAGAATAGGGTCTTACTATCTACGTAGTGATGGCTCATGCAACGGTCCATTATTGGGTCGACGGTCCATCATTTTGACCATTGTAAGTGGACCAGAAGGTTGACCCACTACCTTGGTTTCGATGGTCTATGCGATGGTCCGTCGGTAGATCGACGGTCTATTAACCTGGCCGGCGCGCCTGGGCAATTCGAACATCTCTAAGTAAAACGTCCATAACTTCTTTCCCTCATACTGGATTTTGATGAAATTGATATTGATGGAAATCTTATTTAATTTCCCTTGTGATGGAAAGTGAAAATCATAAAAAAAAATTTCTAGTGTAAAAAAATGGTTTCATATTTCAAAACAAGTTCTAACATCTTTGAGATGATTTCAAGCTAAGAAAAAGGCATGGGTATTACGTTTTCACAATCTAGTGCTTCCATATAGCTTCCCTAATTCATTTATGACTTGTTAGAGCTAACAATTCAATTATTGGGTAGTTTGTTTTGATATTAAATTCAATTCACTATTTTGAAGTTTTCTTTGGTAAGGATTTGCAACCGGGCATAAAGTTTTGGTTAATGACCTCGTACACTGATTGTGAAAGTTCCATCAACTCCATAACATCAAATTTAGGTAAGAGGGATCTTCGATTTGGGAACCAAGGCTTTCAGACTCATTGCGGTAGATTGGTCCAAAATTTGATAAAATGGCCTATATGTATGGGGCCCATTTTTTATAAAAACAACCCCAGATGGAAATTTCAATAGTTCTTTTGAGTCCAAAATGTCGAATTTTATAGAGTAGCATATTTCATTTGTATTAACAAGATTTTTAATGAATCTTGAGGGTTCGATGAAACTTGCTTGGTGCATCCACTTAAGCTGCCATATGGTTGCTTAAGAAGCCAGGGCCATCCTAATCGGACGGCTTTAGTGAAGGCCCATTCGCTTAATCAGACATCGCTTACCGTTCAAGCGGAGGTCAGGCCCTAGGCGAGGATAACTTTAGCAGTGATCACTTAAGCAATGGCTTGAGAGCATTAAATTCCTCCTTTGCTCGATTTTCTCCCTGTTTTTAACAAATCTTAATATTCAAAAGCCCTAGAGAGTGAGCAAAACTAGGAGAGTGATTAGTAAGAGATTGTAGGTTGTTTTTGAGCTCGAAATAATTTTTTTCTCATCAAAATCCTCGTAAGTTTCAAATTAATTCATGGTTTATTTCTTCAATTTAGACCGAAGTACCTAGATTATAGTTGGATTGATTCTTAGTGTCGTTTAAGCTCAGAATTTAACCATTCTTGAGGGTGAATAATCCTTGCGTGTAGAAGAAAGTGTTGACAGTTTTGAAAGTGTGATTTTGCCAATGGGATCCACTTGGGATTTTGACTTGATTTTTGACAATGCAATATGGGAATTATTGTTCTAATATTAATATGTAGATTACTATTTTGATAGCATGGTATCATGCAAAAGCTTTTTGAAAGGAGAAATTGCCATTTTAGTAGATTTTATTGGGCATTCTTTGGTGTCCAGGTTGGGTAGGCTTACCTTTCTCTTAGATTGGGCTGGATTATAGTTTTAATATAATATTGTGCTAAATTTTCAATGGAAAGTAGAACTTAGAGTTGTATCTATTTTGAATTGGGTTGCTTAGCCGATTAAGAGGCCATAGTTAGGTGTATTCACTTAGCCACTTGCTCCCTATGTAGAATGTCTAGTTTAGGATTCCATGAGACTTTTTAGCATTTAATAGTGGGATTTGACGCTCTAGCCTAGTCTAGTGTAGAATTTTCCTTAGAATGGAGTATCGAGGTTAGAAATGGGACCTTCTAACCAAACTTAACCAAAGATTATCAATAACTCCGTGTAGACACAACAAGCATGTTACATTATCTTATTTATCATCGTGAGCATGAGGATGATTTGGTATAATGGTTTATTCTTGCATTTTTGTAACATCCAAGTGCACACGCAAGTGTACGTGGTCCACCGAAGTAATATAGTGGCCTTAAGAAAGCCAAGTATCTATCCCACTGGGACTAGTGTTAAGCAACTATATAATTTTAGTTCAACTAATACGATTCAATTAGTGCAAATATAACCACGAGAGTTTGAAAGTTATAACTAACAGTAAACTAAAACAATGCGGTAAATTCAAATTATTGGACAATTAATAGAGAGAAACCCAAGGTCAAGGCACTTCCAACAATCATACTATGTTATAGAAATTTATTAGTTAGTTTATTTAGATTAGTTATTGGTTCATGGGGTCTAGACTATAACTATGGCCTTTCGAACCTCTAATCAATTATCTAACTTAACCCCACAACTACATCGTTGAGCGGGGATATGAGAACTAAGTTAAATGTTTTTGTATTATTTCTGTACTTAAACTTAGTAGGGAAATTAAGAATATTCCGATCCTAAGTGCAAATCCTAACATCATTTTATGAAGATTACGATCTTATTCTATCTCTCCCACATTCTACTCTAGCATTCATCCTTTCAAGTTCACGATAGAGTTATAGCAGGTATTCAAAGGGTCATAAAGCCTTAAAATAGTGATAATAAAGATAAAAAATAACCAAAAATGATAAACCACCATAACCTAATAAATTCATAAAAATAATACTCATGATCATGGCCTTATCCTTGGAACGGGTATTTAGCCGCTGCTAAACGTAACAAGAATAACAAGAGTATAATCCATGTTACAATTCATAAACAAACTAAAGTAAAGATATAAAACCCTAATAGAAGTGTTCTCCATCCTCCCTTCAGGTCCCAAGGTCGTCCTACGTGTATAAAAGTATGAATAAGTGTCCGATTTATAGGAGGACAAAAATTTTGATTTCAACCTAAGGATGTACCACGCCAATATCACTCCAGCTAGGCAGCGCGGCCTTCTTCAAATGTGGAGGCAAACTGAAATTGACAATCTGGGTTGCTGACAAGGGTTTTCCCTTGTAATACCCCGTATTAGGCTTCGTTTAGTTTAACTCCTAATGCTTTCATAAGAGACTTGGAACCTGAAAATTTAGCTAAGTGTTGAAGACTGAGCCTTATTTTGATGGTTTTTGAGTTGATTTATCTTCAGCGGTGTAAGGATTGTCTCAGGTAAGTTTTAGAATTTTCGGACAAGGTTTGGTTCGTGTTTGGATTTTGATTCTAGCAGCTCAATGCAATTTCGCTGTGTCGCACCAGGTATAGCGATGAGAATTCCATCCCATCAACCCAAGACCCCAAACGGCATTCTAGTTGTGACTTTAATCTCCAGTGAGGCAATTAGGTCATTTAACATCACCCCAAGTCAAGAAAACATAAAAATAAACAATGGTTTACGCATTATACACCAATTCTCCATAAATTTTCTCTCCAGGAAACCCTAACCTAACTCCAAAAACTCCAAATCTCCATTACATCCTCTTCAAGATAATCAAGAATTTGAGGCCTTTAATCCAAGAACTTTAAGAAGAAGCCTTCAAGAACATCTTTAAGAGTTCAAAGTAAAGCTTAGTTCAAAGTAAATCTTTTACATCAAATCAAGCCTAATAAGGTATGTGAGGTTATAAAAACGGGTATCATTTCACCCTTGTGCCCAAATTACATGATTTTAACATTTAATTCACTTGTTTTGAAGTAGGGTTCATACGGAAGTATGTATATTCATGAAGCATGTGATTTTCATGAGATTTAAATCTTTTGGTATATCAAGAAGTGCTTCTTTTTATGCTTTTAATTTACACAATTTACATTATGAATGAGATTACAATATCTTGACTTGTTACTGTTGAAGTATTTCAAGATTGTTATTGAGCATGGAGTTCTCTTATGAATTGACATGAGTTTAAATGCATGGGTTTAAATCCCTAAGTTTGAGTATTGAGACTTCAAGAAGATTATGTTTTCAGCATTCTGTGACAAGCTATTATCAAGATTTAAAGAAATAATTGATCTTTTGAACCTCAGCTATTAGATGGAATCCACATTTATCTATTCTGATAACAATTTAAAGTAAAGAAAAGTATAACTATTTTTCATTATAAACCCTTATGCTATTTTAAGGTAGATTTTCTATAGTATGAGTATATAGGTAATATGGGAGTATTATTTAGCACCGAGTGGGAGGTGTGGGTTTAGAGCATCCTACTTCCCCAGAACTACGTGCCATCATAGGTTTTAATGACTATAGTGGGTTCATTATAAAGTTCACTCTAGCTTAGGTTCTATTATGATGGCAAGGATAGAACATCTCTACCCAATATGAGTAAGACGTTAGACTCCATGATAGCTCACATGGTCTATATCGATTAGAAGAACCTCTCAAAAGAAAGAGTAAAAGTACATCTTTTAGAACTAAGTGTTATGGTTTACAAATTTATACAGTACGCTTTAGTATTCATGATTTATGATTTTCAGATTTCAGTTATTCATGCTCAAGGTGAGTCATTTACACTTGGCATGTATTATTTAAAATTTTATGTGAATATTTAGTTACTATTTTACTTATGCATTCACTCCCATATACTTCGTACATTCCAGAAGTACTAATTCACATATATGTCTATGTGCTACATTGTTTCATAATGTAGGTCCTGGTGCTCAGTTCAAGCAGCATGATTGATTCGAGCATCTCTACCTACATCTTAACTTTGGTCAGTCTTTTAATAGACATTTATAATGATGAATGTTTTATTCATTGGTTTCAATTAAGTTCAAGTCAGTTAGGGCTTGTTTTGGTGGCTCTCTAGTTAGAAGTAGAGGCTTGTCCGACTATTATCTATTTTGTATTTAAAGTATTGGTTTTAAGATTTCTAAGTTTAAGACTTTTAATAATATATTAAATTCAATATCATTTAAGACATTAATTGAGTTATTTCAAGATCTCATACGTCATGTTTATCTTTATTAAGAGTTCAAAAGTTGTTAGAAAGTTTAAAGTTTTAGCTTGGGACTACTTGTATTCTTGAGCAATGTACAACATCTAAGGTGTACATGTGGGGCATTACAAACTTCGAATCAGAGCCAAAGGTTTTATGGAGTCCTAGGGAGCCAGACAAGCCATGTTACATAGAGTCCTGATCATGGGTGTAAAGTGCACCACATTTATGAGAAAAAGGCTACAAAATGAGTTAGCAATCATCCTTTTCTTTCATGATTTATCATGATTACAGTTTTTACTATCTTCTTTAACTCGTTCTTTTACATAACAGAATATGTCTCCTCGCCGAGCCAATGCACGCATAAATAGTGACCAATTACCTATGCAAGTCAACCCTCTGAATGAGAATGTGTCTTATGATGAATTTTGAGCTGCCTTTCAGGCGTTGGCCTAAGCTGTGACTGCCAATGTTTAGGGAAACCATTAGGCTATAGTCCCACATAGGTAGAATAGTTATTTAGTTATAACCAAAATTCATGACTTTCTTAGAATTAATCTACCTGAGTTCTTTGGGTAAAAGGTTAATGAGGATCCACAGCTCTTCCTTGTTGAGGTAAGAAAGATCACTTAAATTATGCATGTTACTAAGGAGGAGAGTTTAGAATTGGCATCCTATAGGTTGAAGGATGTTACTTATGATCGGGTTGTTATGTGAAAGGATAGTAGGGATGAGAATGTTGCTCCAATGAGTTGGCAGGTGTTTCAAGATACTTTTTTGGATAGATTCTTTCTGTGTGAGATGAGAGAATATAAGGTTGAGGAGTTCATGAACTTAAGGCAGGGCTCGATGACAATGAAAGAGTATTGACTTAAGTTTATCTCTAAGTATGCTCTTGAGTTGGTAGCTGAACCTTGATCTAGTATGAGTAAGTTCACCACTAGAGTGTCTGACTTAGTAGTCAAGGTATGTAAGACTGCCATTCTTATTGGGGATATGTATATCGCTAGTTTGATGACTCATGCTCAGCAAATTGAAGAAGAAAAGATGAAGAAAATAGAAGAAAAATAAGAAGGCTAGAACTAGAAAATATGAGTATGGTCAACCAAGGTCTGGAGGGGGAAACCGTTCATAATTTTAGGGTTATTCATCAGTACCAGCACCATATTCTGCCAGTACCTCTACACCCAAAACCAAGCTAGAGCAGTGAGGCAGGACCTCCATGTCTTGATCTCAGAATAGTATGGGTGGAAGGCTTAGTTATCTGACATGTGCAAAGTGTGGCAAGAACTATCTTGGTGAATGTTTGATGGAAGAAGGTGTTGTTATGGATATGGAAAGTTAGGTCACAAAATAAAAAACGTATGTATTTTAAGCATGGAAGTAGGGATATTCGTCCCCACAGTCAGGCTACTAGGACGCCAGCTCCACTAGGTCACTTAGCTCCTCCTCAGGGCACATCATCCAGTACTGGTGGCAGTTAGAGCCAAAATTAGTTCTATTCTTTACCATCCCGCTAGGAGCATCATAGTTGACCAGATGTTGTTACTGGTATGCTTCATGTCTTTCATGTTGATGTTTATGTGTTATTATACCAAGGGTCAAATCTCTCTTATGTAACTCCGTTGGTTGCGATAAATTTTGGGATGGGTTCCAAAAAACTTTCTATGCCATTCTTAGTTTTCACCCTAGTGGGTGAGTCAGTTGTTGCTAGACGGGTCTATTGTAAATGTCCCATTACTGTCCTCTATAATATTACATTGATAGACCTTGTAAAGTTAGAGATGGTCGATTTTGACATTTTTCTGGGTATGGATTGGCTCCATTCTTGTTATGCATCTATAAATTGTCGTACCTGATTGGTGAAGTTTTAGTTTCCTAATGAGCTGGTCTTTGAGTAGGAAGGGAATTTTGTGCCTCCTAAGAGTCATTTCATATCCGATTTTAAGGCTTGAAAGTTGATATCAAAAGGGGGCATTTATCATTTAGTTCGAGTCAAAGACACTATGTCTGAAGCTCCAATAGTTCAGTCAGTCCGTGTAGTCAATGAATTCCTAAGGTTTTTCCTGAATATTTGCCAGGGGTACCTCTCGATAGAGAAATAGAATTTGGTATTGATATTCTTCCTGACACTCAGCCCATCTCTATCCCTCCATATCGTATGGATCCAGCCGATCTTAATGAGTTAAAAAAGTACCTTAAAGGCCTCTTAGACCAGGGTTTTAAAAGGCCCAGTATTTGTCCATAGGGGCTTCATTCCTTTTCTTGCGTAAAAAAATGACTCTCTCCAAATATGCATCAACTACCGCTAATTGAACAAAGTAACAATCAAGAACAAATATCCTCTTCCAGGATTAATGACTTATTCAACCAGCTTCATGGTGCAAGTTACTTATCTAAGATAGACCTCAGATTCGGCTATCATCAGCATAGAGTAAGGGAGTGTGATATTCCAAAGACAGTCTTCTAAATCCGTTATGGTTGCTTTGAATTTCTAGTCATGTCCTTCGGTATAACGAATTCCCCAACAACCTTCATAGACTTGATGAATGGAGTGTTCAAGCAGTACTTGGACATGTTTGTCACAGTCTTCATTGATGACATCTTTATTTTTTCCCGTAGTTAGAATGACCATGCAGATAATTTCAAAATTGTGTTGCAAAGTTTTAAAGATCATCAGTTGTTCGCCAAATTTAGTAAGTTTGAATTTTGGATAATATCAGTAGCTTTCCTTAGCCATTTTATTTTCGGTGATGGCATTAGAGTTGATCCTCAAAATACTAAAGCAGTGACAAACTGGCCTAGACTTATATTTCCATCAGACATCAAGAGTTTCTTCGATCTACATGGCTATTACCAATGGTTTGTTGAAGGGTTTTTGTCTATTTGGTCCCCCATGTCTATATTGACTCAAAAGAAGGTTAAGTTTCAGTGGTCGGATTCTTGTGAGAAGAGTTTTCAGAAGTTGAAGACTCGACTCACTTTAGCCCCAATTTAGACACTAGCAGATGGTTCAGATGGGTTTTTTGTTTACTGTGATGCTTCTACAGTTGTCCTGGGTTGCGTTTTGATACAGAGAGGCAAGGTCATAGCCTATGCCTCTAAACAGCTTAAACCTTATGAGAAGAATTATCCTACACATGATTTTGAATTAGCTGCTGTTATTTTTGCCTTGAAAATTTGAAGGTATTATCTATATGGGGTGCATGCTGATGTGTTCACGGATCACAAAAGCTTGCAATATGTGTGATAACACTCAAACTACACCTCTCTAATGATAATTTAAGCGATCGTTGTCAATATATAACCCAACTAGGTTGGGGTCGAATCCCACAGGGAATATGGTGTGCACTTAAGTCATTTGCGATTTAATCAATTGATAGTTGGATGTTTCCTGAGATAGAGGGTTTTTGAGTTTAACAAATAATTTTTGGTCACTTTATCTTCGGTGTTTTTAATCAAGAGTTTATGGAAAAACTAGAATTATGTTCACTAGGGGTTTTGTTACTTGACAGATGCGAATAGTGATTCAAGATTCTTGCAGTAGGTAGGACAACAAATTATCTTTATCGAAGTTATACCTAAATGTCTCTCGACCTACTTAAGTATTTAATTACCTAATCCTCTCTAACTTAGGGAATTTATATTCACTGACCAAACTTCACCTCAGGTTAATAAACCTTGTTACAGCGTCAATTATTAAATGGAAGTTTTTAGTGCTTCCAAGTCCCTGTTGATAGTTCACTTCCTACTATAATTGATTTCTTATCTCAAGCAAATCAAAGCAGGTTCTATCTTTTGTTTGCAACCAATAGACGATAATTAAAACCTTGGAATTAGAAAGGAGTCCTATTACCTTTCGATTCTTGAACACTTAGCATCTTATCAAGAATTAACCCTAGATCCTATAATTCGGGTTAAAGGGATTTAGCCACTCATAATGCAAAAATCAAAACAACTAGTGGTATTCATAATTTGAAAGATAAACTTACCACAAGATGAATAATAACTAGTGATTCTCCAATTCGATCACAATGAAAATCCCCAAAATATTGATGAAAATCTCTTCAAAGTTAATTGTTTTTCAAGCCAAGAAACTAGAGAGAAAAGTAACAAAATACGTGTCTCCAACTTAGGTTTTTTTTTAACCCCTTATAAAACCCTCAACAAGACTTTAAATAGTTTATCCTAAATAAGGAAACAAAATCACAGTGTTTAATAATTCCTTGAATTAGGCGACGAAATTCGTGACAACTTATCAGGAGCCTGACGACTTATCATGAATGTCGTCAGCTCCTTCTTTAGTTTTAGAACTTCCTACTTAAGGCTAACGATAAAATGTGACAACCTATCAGATCTTTGATGACTTATCACAGATGTCATCACTCTCTACCTCAGCTCCCATATTTTGCCTTAGTCTGACGGCAACTTTGATGTCCTATTAACACTTTGACGGCTTATCAGGAAATGTCATCACAACTTTCAGTTGAGGTCCATTCTCTGTCTAACGCTGATGATGAAGTTGATGACTTATCACAGGGCTGACAACTTATTGAGAATCTCGTTAGCCATACTTCTCTTCTATTTGCTTCCGATTTCAACTCTTTTGCTTTCATCCTTGTTGGTTCTCATGCATCTTGGTTTCTACTGCAAAATCAAAGATAAAACAATCAAAAATGACAAAATTTGCTTAATACTTTGCAATTATTCTCAGTTAAAAGCCTCAAATGTTTTAGCGTCTGCTCACATATCAACACCTTCAACTTAAAACAATTGATTGTCCTCAAGCAACTCAAACACAACTAAGAAAATACAATGTACATTTGGCAGTCAATCATCTATATCATATCAAAATATCTTCACCATCTCCAAGGTCATTCAATTCAAGAACAACTGTGTATATTATTGAAGAACAATAATGCAACACACAAGAATGAAGATATGGCACCAACTCAGCAACACAACTGTGCATGTATCAAGTTTACACTATCTAAACAAGTCAGTAACTAGCAATGTAACCAGTGTACCCTCACTACAAACAAATCCCCCTTTTATCATATCATACATTACATGTATAACCATGGGGACAATCACAAGACATTTACTCTCAGAATAAAGTTCCAATCAATGTATGTCGAATACCATAGGCTTGCCCTCATTTTCATTACCCCGATCCTTAGACAGGTCAGCTAGGATCACTATAGGTCTTCTCTTTGGCTTGCAATGTAGGCTAGGGGTTGGTATGATACTCGACAATATTTAAAGTGACTAAGCCTCCTTGACACTACACTAGCTTTTTGGGGTTTCACTCATTAGCCTTTTTCTTGTCTTCTCTTTTCTTGATCACACTTATTCAAGATGGGTGCGGTCTTTTCTATAATCACTTTTTCTTTTTGACAACTTTTCTTTTTCTTGCTCTTTTCCACCGCACCCAACTTTTATTCTTTTCTTTTACTTTATCTTTATTCCTACTCATTTTACATCATGCACCCCTATGATAGCCACCCTCAACTTAGGCCATTTGCCTAAGTCAAGGTGCACAGTGTCCAAGAAGGACCAGGGCCAAAATAGGTTCATTTTGATATAAATGGGATGGTGACAGGTGTCATAAAAAAATAGGCCACTCAGGCTCAAAGCAGGGATCAAGGGATATTCTACATACAGGGAAGGTTATTTAGGTTAAAGGTTAGCTAATATCATAACGGCCTATGATTCTTTCCTAACCCTTATCCTTCAACCTAGGTAAGACTAATCGGTAAAGTTCTAGATTCAACGTATAATGGTAACTGAGTAAGATCTCACACGCACATGGCACACAAGTATATCACAAGTTACTACTCATTTAGTTCATGCAGCTGTTAAGCACTGATTATTTCATCACAAGAACTAATTCCATACAAAGATGGACAGTGGTCACACTTAGATGCAATTCACACAAGTAACTACTCAGTCCATTTGAGAGGTGCTCAAGAATTACAAAAACAAGTTAACTTCCTCAATTACTAGTATTTCTCCTAGTCAGCTACAAAATTTTATAACAATAATTTACCCTACACCCTCAACTTAAAATCAAAGAAAATTTGAACTAAGGTTTAGGATATACCTGGAGTAGATCACGCATGAGGATCATGGGTTTCCTCCCATGTAGCGCCTGAACTTCAGCTCATTCAACTCCATGTCAACTATCACACTCCCTGTTGTGAGAAATGGTCTACCCATGATGATGGGTACTTCAAAGTCCACCTTATAGTCTAGGACTACAAAATCAGTAGGCACTATAAATTCAGCCATATTTACCAATACATCATGTAATATGCCCACTGGCCACTTTACAGACCTATCCGCTATCACTAACCATATGTTTGTTGGGGTAGGATCCCCCAAACCTAGTTTCTTATACACAAAGCATGGCATTAGGTTTATACTGGCTCCTAAATCGCATAGTGCTTTTGTAAAGTTCAGGGACCCAATAGTGTACGGGATGGTAAATGCTCCCGGGTCTACTTTTTTCTACACTAAAGACCTTGTGGACATAGCCCCATAATGAAAGAGATTATCCTCTGGATCATGGCTAACCTTCCATTTCTTCGTGATAAGGTCTTTCATAAACTTTGCATATCCTGGAATTTGCTTGAGTGCCTCCACCAAAGGTACATTTATTGTCAATTATTTGAGCATTGCCATGAACTTGCTGAATTTTGCATCATCAATTTTTTTTCAATCATTGAAGAAAGAGAGGTAGTGGTCTTGGGAGAGTTTTCAACTCTACCTCTTTCTCCTTATCTTTCTCTTTTATCAAAGCATCATCATCACCATACAACTTTTCAGACTCTACTGGACATTCTTCTTTAGATTCATCATTTGCCTCAGTCACATCTTCAACCAAACTTTGGCCCACAGAAGGGTCAGGTAATATCTTACCACTTCTAGTGGTAATCGCCATATATGAGCCATCATTCCAAATGTTCTAGACTGTATCACTTGGTAATGTTCCGCTCTTCCTCTGGTTGAATGCTACGGAGAGTTGGCTTATCTACTGCTCCCAACTATTTGATTATGGTGGAGTATGAGTTTACCAACTGACTGATAGATGACAAATCTATTTTTATGGTAGTCACGCCAGAGTTGGTAGCCTCTACTCCCTTCAACAACTTAGTCATCATGTCCTCCATGGACATATTTTCAAAACTTATTGTAGCAGCCTCATGATTTCTAAGAGGGACATAGAGCCACTCCTATCATTATTGTTCCTCAAATTTCCCTTCTCCCTATCTTTATAACCAAGCTTATCATAATAATTCCGACCTTGATTCCCTTGGCTATTGCCTCAAAAACCCCTCTGATTATTAACATATTCCGTCTCTTCTTCTACATAAGCATTAACTCTATCTTGAGACCCCACAGCTTTCACCTTCTCAGTCTAGCCTGATAGCAAGTGCTTGGTTAGCAGATCCATCTGTGTTTTTAGGTGAGCCATATATTTTTCACACTTCTTATCTCTTCTACGTTGTTCTATAGTAATACCCATAGCAACAGTGGGGCTGGCTCACACAGAGTCTCTAGTATACTATGCCTGACTCTGTTTGGTTATTCTCTCTAGTATTTTTGAAGCCTCTGAGAATATAAGATCAAAAGATGAACCACCAGCATCATTATCTACAATTGGTTTTGTAACAAAGTTAAGAGCCCTGTACAAAGTCTTAATCAAGTATATGTCCGTCATATTATGGTTCGGACACTATGTCATCTTCTTCTTGAATCTCTCCCAAGTTTTATGCAAGGCTTCAGTAGGGAGCTACCTAAAGTTACTGATATCATTCCTCAATTATACCTTTCTGGAAGGTGGAAAGAACCTTTCTAGGAAAGCTCCTTTCAACTGCCTCTAGTTGGTTATAGAATTAGGTGTCAGCACATTAGCCACAATGTTGCCTCCCCAGACAGAGAAAATGGAAACAACCTTAATCAGATAGCATTCTGACCCACTCCTGGGTTATCAAAATATTTATAGATGGTGACAAAGTTCACCAGATGTAAGTTCGAGTCATCCCCAGGAAGGCCACCAAACAACCCCTTCACATTGAGGAGTTGAATCATAGTACTCGTAATGTTGAATTTTTTTCCCCAGGTGTCAACGGTGGAGGACTAATTTCACCCGTTGCACCTGCTCCATCCATTCCATCATCATCATCATTGAGTTCATACTGGACCGGTTGGTAATCTTGTCGTCCTCGGAATGGACGGTTCTTGTTAGCATTACGTTGTACTAGTGCAACTACTTGCTCTGCATGCCTTAGTTTACTAGGATTTAGCAACTCCTCATCTCCCAAATTTTCATCCTCAGGATTTGAATGTTGTACTTGCTAACCGACATTCTGCACATTCACCTGATCTCTAGCTAAGGCTACTAATCTGTCAGCGTCTTGTTGGTCTGCCATTCTTTCAATTCGTTTTGATTTTGCATTAAGTAGTAATAATTGTTCTCCAGAACTTCTGGTTCTTGGCATACACTATAAAGTTCATTCAATAAACAAAAACAACAAATAAATGTAAAACTACAGAACTTGACTAACAGTCAATTTGCGCTCACAAACTTCAATTTACAACCGTATTCCCCGGCAATAGCGCCATTTTTGATAATTCTCAAACTACACCTCTCTAATGAGAATGTAAGTAATCATTGTCAATATATAACCCAACTAGATTGGGGTCGAATCCCACAAGAAATATGGTGTGAAAAGTCGTTTGCAATTTAATCAACTGATAGTTGGATATTTCTTGAGATGGGAGTTTTTGAGTTTAACAAATAATTGTTGGTCACTTTAGCTTTGGTGTTTGTAATCAAGAGTTTATGAAAAAACCAGAATTATGTTCACTAGGGGTTTTGGTACTTGACAAATGTGAATAGTGATTCAAGATTCTTACAGTAGATAGGATAACAGATTATCATTATTGAAGTTATGCCTAAATGTCTCTCGACCTACTTAAGCATTTAATTCCCTAATCCTATGACCAGACTTTCCCCCAGGTTAATCAACCTTGTTACAGCTTCAATTATTAAATGGAAGTTTTTTGTGCTTCCAAGTCCCCGTTGATAGTTCACTTCCTACTATAATTGATTTCTTATCTCAAGCAAATCAAAGCAGGTGTTATCTATTGTTTGCAACCAATAGATGATAATTAAAATCTTAGAATTATCAATAAGTCCTATTACCTTTCAAATCTTGAACACTTAGCATCTTATCAAGACTTACCCCTAGATCCCATAATTCGGGTTAAAGGGATTTAGCCATTCATAATGCAAAAATCGAAACAACTAATTGTATTCATGATTTGAAAGATAAACTTACCACAAGATGAATAATAACTAGTGATTATCCAATTCGATCAAAATGAAAATCCCCAAAATATTGATGAAAATCTCTTCAAAGTTAATTGTTTTTCAAGCCAAGAAACTAGAGAGAAAAGTAACAAAATATGTGTCTCCAACTTAGTTTTTTTTTTAACCCCTTTGAAAATCCTCAACAAGACTTTAAATTGTTTAGCCTAAATAAGGAAACAAAATCACAGAGTTTAATAATTCCTCAAATTAGGCAACGACATTTGTGACAACTTATCAGGATACCTACGACTTATCACAAATGTCATCAGCTTCTTCTTTAGTTTTAAGACTTCCTGCTTAAGGCTGATGACAAAATATGATGACCTATCAGATCTTTAATGACTAACCATAGATGTCATCACTTTTCTACCTCAGCTTCTATGTTCTGCCTTAGCCTGACGGCAACTTTGACATCCTATCAACTCTTTGACGGCTTATCAGGAAATGTCGTCACAACTTTCAACTGAGGTCCATTCTCTATCTAAGGCTGATAATGAAGATGATAACTTATCACAAGGTTGATGACTTATCAGGAATGTCATCAGCCATACTTCTTTTCTATTTGCTTTGGATTTCAACTCTTTTGCTTCTATCCTTGTTGGTTCTCATCCATCTAGGCTTCTATTGCCATATAAAATATAAAACAATTAAATACAACAAAAGTTTCTTAAGACTTTGCAATTATTCTCAGTTAAAAGCCTTAAATGTGTTAGCATCTGCTCACACGTCAATGTGTTCTCGTAGAAGGATTTAAATCTTCATCAGAGAAGATGGTTGGAGTTGCTGAAAGATTATGACATAAGTGTTTTGTATCATTTGAGCAAGGCCAATGTAGTGGCAGACGCCCTTATTAAACTGTCTAGGGTAGTGTGGCTCATGTTAAGAATGATAAAAAGAATTTAGTTTAGAAGGTTCATCTATTTCTAGATTAGGTGTTTGGTTGGTTGACTCAACTAAAGGTAGTGTATGGGTTCAGAATGGTTCGGAGTCTTCTTTAGTTTCCAAAGTGAAGGAGAAACAAGATAAGGAATCCAGTTTGGTTAGGTTGAAGGAGTCAGCTTGAGATTAGAAGGTAGAGGTTTTCTCCTAAGGAGAAGATGGTGTATTACGATACCAGGGTATACTGTGTGTGTTATGTGTTGATGGTTTGAGGCAGTAGATCTTTGTGGAAGTGCATGGTGTGCATTACTCTATTCACCTAAGAGCCACCAATTTGTATTGGAATTTGCAGGAAATTTATTAGAGGAGTGGAATAAAAAGGGATATTGCAAAGTTTGTAGCTAAGTGTGCTAATTGTCAGCAGGTTAAGTTTGAGCACCAAAGGCCTGGTGGCACCTTGTAGGATTTTATTATTCTTACTTGGAAGTGGGAAAAGGTGAACATGGACTTTGTGACAAGATTACCTCGTTCGCGTCTCAACATAATTTGATTTAGGTTATTGGTGATAGAATGACCAAGTCAGCCTATTTCCTGCTAGTCCATACTTCCTATTCAACTGAAGATTATGCTAAGCTTATATTACAAAGTTGACCAGATTGCATGGTGTTCCTTTGTCCATCATTTCAGATAGAGGTACTTAATTTACCACTCGCTTTTGGAAATCCTTTCAGAAGGATCATGGTACCCAATTCACCTTTATTTAAGTTTTTACCCTTAGAATGATGGTCAGGCAGAGAGGATTATTCAGATCCTAGAGGATATGTTGGGCGAATGTTTTCTTGATTTTAAAGAAAGTTGGGATGACCACTTTTCCTTGATCGAGTTTGCCCACAACAACAGTTATCATTCCAGTATTCAGATGGCTTAATTTGAGGCTCTCTATGGGAGAAGGTGTAGATTACCCATTGGTTGGTTTAAAGTGGGAGAGGATGCTTTGATAGGACCAAATATGGTGTTTGAAGCTATGGAGAAAGTTTATTTGATTGGAGAGAGGCTTAAGACAGAACAGAGTTGTCAGAAATATTATGCAGATGTAAGGAGAAGGGATCTTGAGTTTTACGTTGGTGACTTAGTTTATTTGAAGGTTTCTCCCATGAAGGGGGTGAAGAGATTTGGAAAAAAGGGAAATCTTAGTCCCTAATATGTTTGCCCTTATCGAATATTGAGCCGGGTTGTGAAGGTAGCATATGAGCTTAAATTGCCTGCAGATTTATCATCCGTTCACCCAGTATTTCATGTCTCCGTGTTAAAGAAATGTATTGGTAATCTAGATTTTATAGTTCCTTTAGATAGCACCAAAATTTAGGATAGAATTTCTTATGAAGAAATCCTTGTTGATATCCTTGATCAGTAGGTTCATAGAATAAGGAACAAAGAAATTTCCTTGGTCAATGTTCTTTGGCAAAATCAGTCCGTTGAGGGTTCTACTTGGGAAGAAAAAACAGTTATGCGAACCAAGTACCCTCATTTTTTCTTTGCAAGTTTAGACTCAGCTTAAGGTAACAAGTTTTGCTTAGATTATATTTTTTCCCATTCCCAGTCCCAGATTTATATAATCATCCTCATGCCATTTTATTTTCATGAATTCACTCATCAATTCAGTCATGTAGTCATGCTTTCAGTTATTCAAGTTTTGTACGTAATCTCAGTTCCTCAGAATCATAAGCTTAAGTAGTCTCATTCGAGGATAAATGTTTCCAAGTGGGAGATATTGTAATACCCCGTATGAGGCTTAGTTTAGTTCAGATCCTAATGCTTGCATAAGAGACTTAGAACCTGAAAATTTAGCTAAGTGTTGAACACATCCTTATTTTGACTTCTTAAATATGAGGAGTTTTAAGTTGACCTTTTGGGATCCTTGATAATGGTTTTTGAGTTGATTCATGTTCAGAGGTGTAAGAAGCATGTCTTGGGTAAGTTTTGGAATTTTTTGATGAGGTTTGGGTTGTGTTTGGATTTTGATTCCAACAGTTCAACCCGATTTTGCCGCATCGTGCTGGGTATAGCGATGAACATTCCATCATGTTACACCAATCCCTCAATCGGAATTCTAGTTGTGCTTTAATCTCCATAGGGGAAATTAGTCATTTACCATCACACCAAGTTATGAAAACATAAGATTAAACGATGGTTTAAGTATTATACAACCATTCTCCATCAATTTTCTCCCCAAGAAACCCTAACTGAACTCCAAAAACTATAAAACTCCATTACATCCTCTTTAAGATAATCAAGAACTTGAGGCCCTTAATCCATGAACTTCAAGAAGAAGACTTCAAGAACATATTTAACAGTTCAAAGTCAAGCTTTTACATCAAATCAAGCCTAATAAGGTATGTGGGGTTATGAACAAGGGTATCCTTTTACCAATGTACCCAAATTGCATGATTTTAAGATTTAATTCACTTGTTTGAAGTAGTGTTCATACCAAAGTAAGTATATTCTTGAAGCTTGTATTTTAATGAGATTTAAAGGTTTTGGTATATCAAGAAGTCCTTATGTTTATGCTTTTAATTTACATGATTTACATTATGAATGAGATTTCACTATCTTGACTTGTTATTGTTGAAGTATTTCAAGATTGTTACCGAGCATGAAGTTTTATTATTAATTGACATAAGTTTAAATGCATGGTTTTAAAGCCCTAATTTTGAGTATTAAGACTTCAAGAATATTATGTTTTAAGTATTCTATTACAAGGTATTATCAAGATTTAAAGCTAGAATTAATCTTTGGATCCTCAACTATTAGATGGAATCCACATTTATACATTTTGATTATAATTTAAAGTAAAGAGAAGTATAACTGGTTTTCATTATAAACCCTTATGCTATTTTAAGGTGGATTTCCTATAGTATTATCATATAGCAATATGGGAGTATTATTTAGCACCGAGTGGGAGGTGGGGGTTTAGCGCATCCTACTTCCCACAACTACGTTCCACCATAGGTTTTAATGCCTATAGTAGGTTCAGTATAGTGATCACTCTAGCTTAGGTTTTATTCTAATGGCAAAGGTAGAAAATCTCTCCCCAATATGGGTAATACATTGGACTCCATGATAGCTTACATAGTTTATATATCAGTTAGAAGAACCTCCCAAAAGAAAGAATAAAAGTACAACTTTTAGAACTAAGTGTTATGGCTCATAAATTTATATAGAATGCTTTAGTATTCATGATTTATGATTTTCAGCGTTCAGTTATTCAGGCTCAAGGTGAGTCATTTACACTTGGGATGCATCATTTGAAATTTAATGTGTTTATTGAGTTACTCTTTTACTTATGCATTCACCCCCACACACTTAGTACATTCCAGAAGTACTGATCTACATATTTGTCTATATGCTACATTGTTTCATAATGTAGGTCCTGGGGCACAGTTCCAGCAGCGTGATTGAGATTTTTCCTCTCCACCTATATCCCAACTTTAGTGAGTTCTCATAGTTCTAGGACTTATTTTTATTAGACTTTGATATTGATGAAGTGTTTTAGTCATTTGGTTTCAGTTTAGTTCGAGTTAGCTGGGGCTTGTCCCGGTGGCTATATAGTTAGAATGGAGGCTTGTCCAACTATTTTCTATTTTTCATTCAAAGTGTTGCTTTTAATATTTCTAATTTTAAGACTTTCAGTAAGATATTAAATTTAGTATCAGTTAAGACATTATTTCAGTTATTTCAAGATTTAATACGTCAGGTTTATCTTTATTATGAATTCCAAAGGTGTTAGAAGGTTTAAAAGGTTATCATGGTACTACTTGTTTTCTTGTACAACATGTGATATATAGGGTGTACTTACAAGGAGTTACATCCATGGCCTTATCACATCACCTAGGCAAGGTGGCACACCAAGAAGTCAAAAACACCGACCTTTGTTCCAAGTTTGTCCCATGATTTTTTCCTACAAGTCCAAGCTTTATGATGTTATTTTCACAAAATTTAAATCTTTTACAAAAACTATTTACCATCATGATCAACTCAAAATATTCCTACAACATCAAACATGACACGTTAGAGTACAAAACAACATAGAATTTAAGACAATCAACTAGTAAAGGCCATAGGTCAGGCTAAGAGTACTAGCTTTTGTCCCTTGATTCTCAACTTGGTAATTTGACTCCTATTTTACTATGAACACACTTTGAACATTACATTTACACAACATAACACTTATATGCTTATTTATACCATGACTTACTCATTAAACACAAGAGAAGTACTCTAATCTAAGTTAAATGGGCCAGGATAACAATTCTGAGGTGCATAAATCCACCTTAGATCATCACCCCACACTTAAAGCCTTGTTCATCCTCGAAAGACTCTTAACTATAAGAATCACAAAAGATTCCACACTTTAATTACAATCTAGTACTACAATGACTACAAAGATTGAAAGTTTTACCTTAAGCATATTGTAAATAAGTGAAAG
Organism: Capsicum annuum; assembly: GCF_002878395.1. Classification (NCBI taxonomy): domain Eukaryota; kingdom Viridiplantae; phylum Streptophyta; class Magnoliopsida; order Solanales; family Solanaceae; genus Capsicum; species Capsicum annuum. The sequence continues at coordinate 180,624,555 of NC_061121.1, read as the reverse complement.
CTCAAGAACACTACTCAAAACATCCTAACCTCAAAAATTGACTCACCAAGTTGGAAAACTCTTACATATTACCAAATCCTAAAGATCATAAAATTCACCTAAATATCATTAAACATGTGGCCTCACATCAAGATAGTTACCCATATCTACTCACAGAGATGCAATATCATACAAATAGGTATAAGAATCAAATTAAGCTTATCCTCAAAAATAATTTGCAAGTTACATAAGATGAACCACAAGCTTGCCCTTAGTGTAGTTCTCTACTAAAATCAAAATGTTAGGACTTAGGATCAAATAGTTTTTTAATGGTTTTAATGCAGGCTAACAGATGGGTAGGAACTATTTTGGCCAAGAATAGTGACTATCCTCCCTAAGTGTTTTAATACATCACATGAACATTAAGATCAACCTCTAACAACCAATAATCCACCTCATCTACCTTTCACACAGGTCTTTTTTGGAACTATCTCATTATGCTAAGTCACTACACTATAGACGGAGTATTTTCCATTCACATCTTATTCAATTTTCAACACTTTTCTTTCTTTTCATCATACAATTCCCAATCAAAACAAATCAATTTACCAAACCAATAGCTACTTCTTGAGGTATCACCGTCACCTCTTTTATTATTTTTATTCACACTCCTTAACTTATTAAGTTTTCACTAGAGCTCTTAGGACCTTTGGATCAAATTAATATCAAACAAAGAAGGGAAACAACCTACCTATGAGGCTATAAAAGAGTAGGCTGAAGAGTCAACAGGGATAACTAGGATTATACTAAAGGGGAGGTCACTAAGGGTATGAAAGATGTGTTACATACTATTTTGATAATGATCAGCTGACATCAAGGGACTAGGTCTACGGGTCCTCATGAGTTTAGTACAGCTATTACTGTCCTGCGTAGTTTTGACTATTAGTGTAACAAACTGCGATGGTGAGCTACTGCCTTTCAAGAAACCAGGACAAATCATATTTCTATCCTAATGATTATCAAGTTATAAATATAAAAAAATGATCCTCAATTCAATATTTTTTGCTATAAGATTGTTCAAAAGGAGAAATTGGCAATAACTCAAATATTGCTCAAGTCCCAATCTTTTGTGTGGTGAGAGATTGTGTGTTCTTGAGTCAAGTGTTAGTTTTTAATTTAATTACACATGTTATAATAGGAATGATTTTTCTTTTTGTTCATGAGAGTTCTTAGGTATGGTTACCTGAGTTTGATATTGGTTAGAGTTAATAAATATATAGGTAAGTTCTTGGCAGAGTTGACAAGGTAGGTTTGTAATTGAGTTATTGCAAACTGGTGGAGCTTAGAGTTAAGTTTATCTTGAGTTTGTAATCAAGAATTTGATTATAGTGGATTGTTGAGTGCTTTTGAAGGAAAGTTGTGGTTTTTCCTCCCATGATCAAGGATGTTTCCATGTTAAATTTTTGTGTTCTTAAATTTTCAGCAAAGTTTTAGTTTCCTACTACTTTATTATTTGATTTCCTGTGTTCAACTCTAAGGGTACTGGTCCTTCAGAGTGTGGTGCAACCCCCCATGTTTCAACAATTGGTATCAGATAAAGGACACTCTAAAAGGTTTATAGCTAGAGTGATTTATTAATCATGGCTACTCCACCTAAATTGGAAGAAGGTCCATCTACCACAAAAACCACCCCGATTTAATGGTAGTACTATGGGTAGTGGAAAACAAAGATGGATGGCTTTATTATAGTGGAGAATAGCGAGCTAATGGATATAATACTTAATGATCCTCATATACCTTTTAGAGAGGTCAAAAAAGTGACATAACAAGATGGTTGTCAAAAATAGGAGAGAGTTTGTTGATTAAGATCAAAAAAAAATTGAGAAGAATTACAAGACAATGAAATTTCTTGTCTTGTCATAGGACCTGATGTATAACAGGATTTTTTCTTGTGAAAATACTAAGGAAATCTGGGATTGCCTATAGATAGCTTATGAAAGAATAACTGATGTGAAGGATTCACATGATGACTACTCTGTATGAAACTTTTTCTATGAAGGAAGGAGAGACAATTCAATAAATGCATAAAAGATTCATTTCTACTACAAATGAGATACACTGCTTAGGAAAAGTGATTCCTTTGTAAAGCATGTGAGAAAAATTAAAGGTGTTATTCTTAAGTACTACGAAAGCAAAGTGGATGCTATTACTGAGGCAAGAAACCTGGAGACTCTCACTATACATGAACTCATTGGTAATCTAAAGACTCATGAACTTAACAAGTAGCAAGTACAAGAGAAAAAAGAAGTAAAAAGGGAAAAATCTCTTACATTGAAGGCTTCAAAATCTAATTCTAGTAAAGAAGACATATATGTTGCCTATTTGGCAAAAAGGATTGTTAAAGCTATGAAGAAATTAGGTCAGTTTCAAAAATGAGGAAGCAACATCAAAAAGGGAGGCACTATTGAGGTTTGTCACGAATGTAGAAGTCCTGAGTATTTCATTAAGGATCATCCAATGAACAAATTGGATTATCAAGAATATCTTAATACTGGTGGTTATAAAAGAAAGAATAGTGACCAGGTCCCTATAAAATTAAGAAGAAAGGTTGTAGCTGATTATGGAGTGAAGCAGGACTTAGCAGACTGGGAAGACTCCTCAGTAAATCTGATCAAGTTGAGAAGACTACAGATGTGTCTATGCTAGCTGTGTAAGATAGTGAGGTTATCTATTATTATTTATTTTCTCTTATGGAAAACACTTAATATGAAGAAGAAAATGAGTAACTCTATATGATATTAAAGAAAACTTAGATGACAACTCTACTAGACAGATAATAAAACTTGAAAATGTGTTGGTTGACTCTGTGTGTGAATAGACTACTAAGAAAAATGATCTAGAAGAGATAGTTGAAAATCAAGAGCTTGAATTAATTTTTTTTAACTCTCCAGATCTCTGAAACAAAAGTTTTGTTCACAAAATTAAAATCTAAAAATCATAGTTTAATGAGTCAACTAGGGAAAGTAAATAATTCTGATGATAAATGGAATAAAGAAGCTTTAAGTCTTCAGATTGATCTTGAAGAAAAATTGAGGGATTCTCAAAAGCACCTTATGACTGCCCTCTACAAGAATGAAGAATTAGAAAGGGACCTGGTCCATATAATGGAAGAACTTAATAAATAATTAAAATGGACCACATTCTCTCAAATACTTTCTAATTTAACTGGCCAGGGTGTCAATAATGGTAAAGGGATTAGACATTAGTAGAAAACCCAATAACTTGGGTCTCAAGGGAAAGTTGTTCATGGTATTAGAAACAGGGTCCACAAACTTTTATTTACTCATTATAAAAGAGATGAACACATGGAGGTAAACTGCCAGTATTAGCTTAGAGCTATAATAAGCAGTACTGAATACATCCAGGAGGAGAATTATTATCCTATGGGTTTCATGCCCTTCAAAAATGTTAAGAAGAGGAACTGTCTACTTAGATGGGCCAAGAAAGATTTGATCACACCTTTGTCTTCCTATTGGGAACTCAAACTCAAATGGGTTCCCATATCTAACAAATGACTATGTTTACAGGTAGAGGGGGAGAATGCAGTCAGAACTAGTTCATGTATAATAGATGTTCAAAGCATATGACAGGGAGGACTGACTGCTTTCTTTCTCTCAAGAAACTTCAAGGTAGAGGTGCCTCATTTGTAAATGGTAAAAAAGGATATATTCATGGAGTGGGAAAGATTGGAAAATCACCTAATCAAGAAATATAAAATGTGTATTAGGTGAATGGCCTTATGTATAGTCTTTTAAGTGTTTCTTAAATCTATGACAAAGGTAAAAGGTCAAATTCTTAGCTGATAGGTGTACTATGTCAAACTTGAAATCAGGGAGAGTTATTCTCAAAGTGTGGGTGATTTAGAATCTTTGATTTATAGGGAATTAACTGTCTTTAGTGTTCAAAATGAAGATGCTAATTTATGGCATAGAAGTCTGGGACATGTGAGTTCCTCTTTGTTGAACAAGTTGATTTCAAAGGACCTGGTTTATGGCATAAAAAAGATAAAATTTCTAAACAATAAGGTTTGTAATGCCTGTGTTAAAGGAAAATAAAATAGGTCTTCCTTTAAGTTGAAGAAGCAGGTGAGTACTTATAGACCCCTGTAGATGCTGCATATGCATCTGTGTGGACCTATTAAAGTCTAAAGTTGAGGAGAAAAGAAGTATGGGTTTATGATTGTGGATGACCACTCAAGGTTCACCTGGATAATGTTTTTGAGAACAAAGGATGAAACCTATGAGATTCAGGTTACTTTTGCCAAGAAAATTCAAATGAAGTTGAATTGTAAGATTGTTGAATTCAGGTCCTACAATGGAACTAAATTTGAGAACTACCAAGTTGCAGGATTTTGTGCTAAAAATGGAATCAGTCATAACTTTTCTAATCCAAGGAATCCTCGGTGTAATGGAGTTGTTGAAAAAATAAACAAAAACCTTATATAGATTTCTAGTACTATGTTTATTGATAGTGTACTTCCAAAGACCTTTTGGGATGAAGCTGCAAATACTGCCTGCTATGTGACAAATAGTTGTTTGATTAGATTGCTCCTGAACAAGACCCCGTATGATCTTGTGTTCAATATATAGCCTAATCTTGAGTACTTTAGACCTTTGAGGTGCAAATGTTTTGTTATAAATAATGAGAAGAATGATCTAGGAAAGTTTGACTCCAAAAGTGATGAAGCAATAATAGTGGGATATTCCTCAACAAGCAAAGCATACAGAGTTTTCAACAAAAGAATTCTTTGTGTTAAAGAAACTATGCATTTAGTCTTTGATGCATCAAGAAAGCTAATGAATCCAGGTGATGGTGATGATTCAGAAATTAAAGAACCCATTCCTATTCAAATGGATGATATTGCTTAAGATAAAGATCAAGAACTAAGTAATGAAGATGAGAACGATGAAAGTAATGGTGATCTAGGATTTCAGTCACAGACCTCAGCTCCAGTAAAACAACAACAAGAAGGGATAATCAAATTCACAGGGACCTGGTCCCAATGGAACTAATGTCATAAGGTCAAATTGAAGGCACAAATCTTCTCATCCACTTGAGAATCTGACTACACCTTTAGAATTTGTAGTCCAAACAAGATCTAAAGCCAAGAATTTCATGGAATTATCAGCATTCTTATCATAAGTTGAGCCAAAAATATGAAATAAACTCTGAAAGATGCTGACTAGATCAATGCAATGCAGGAGGAGCTTCAGCAATTTCAAATAAGTAAGGTCTTGCACTTGGTCCCCAGACCTATTCACAAAACATTTATTGGGACTAAATAGGAGTACAGAAACAAGAATGATTAACAAGGAACTATCAACAGAAATAAAGCAAGGCTGGTTATTCAAGGCTATAACAGAAAGGAAGGAATTGATTATAATAATATATTTTACCTTGTAGCAAGGGTAGAGGCTATCAGGATTTTTATTACTTTTGCTGCCTATATGGGGTTAAAACTCTTCCAAGTAGATGTCAGAAGTGATTTTCTAATTGGAAACTTGAATGAAGAAGTCTATGTCATACAACCTCGTGGATTTTGAAGATATAGATTTTCCTCATCATGCACTCAAATTGGACAAAGCTCAATATGGGTTGAATCAAGAACCTAGGTATTGATATGAGAGACTTTCAAAGTTTCTACTAGAATTGGCTTTAAAAGAGTGAAAATTGACACTACTCTCTTTTTAAAGTCTAGAGGTAGTAGCTTACTGAGAATGTTGAATATATGTTTATGATATAATCTTTGGAGCTACTTCTGAATCCCAATGGGAAGAGTTTGCAAAGTTAATGGGGAGTGAATTTTAAATAAGAATGACGGGTGAACTGAGTTTCTTCCTAGGTTTGCATATCAAGTAAACTTCTCAAGGTACAATGATGTGTCAAGAGAAGCACGTCAAAGAGCTACTAAAGAAATACAACCTGAGAGAAGCCAAGCTAATTAAAACTCCAATTTGAACCAATTCAAAGATGGATAATAATAAATTTGGGCCCTAAGTTTATTAGACCATGTATAGTGGGATTATTGGATCCTTAATATATATCATTTCAAGCAGGAAAGATATTGTGTTTTGTATGGGAATGTGTGTAAGATTTCAAGCATATCCTAATGAGTCTCATTTGAAAGATGCAAAAAGAATTCTCAGGTATCTGAAAAGAATAGGGGACCTGGTCTTGTACCATCCTTCTAGAGATAGTTTTGATCTTGTAGGATATATCGATGTTGATTATGCTGGATATTTGGTGGATAGAAAAGTATCTCAGGAATGGCTCATTTTCTAGGTTCTTCCTTGATCTCCTAGGGGTCTAAGAAGCAAAATTCAGTTGTTTTATCTACTACTGAAGCTGAGTATATGTTGCTGCTTCTTATTTTGCTCAATTAAGATGGATCAAACAACAATTGAATGAATTTTCTATTGTCTCAAACACTATCTCTCTGATGCATCACAACAATAGTGCTCTCAACAAGACCAAGAATCTAGTGCAACATAATAGGACAAAGCATATTAATATTAGACATCACTTTCTAAGAGACAATGTTGAGGAGAGAGCTATTTGGATCAAGTTTTACAAGATTGAATATAAAATAGCAGACATTTTTACTAAGGCTCTTCACAAGGAACAATTTGTAAAGAACAGGTAGAGGCTGGGGTTGATCAAAATAACCTAACCTACTAGATAAATCAATTTTTCTCCCTAAAACTGGCTATGATCAAGCGACAGGTATCCTTGATAAAGTATGTATGTGTTGGTCTTACTCAGTATCATAACTTTACAAGTATGCATACATGGGAATAACTTTGGAATGGAATAGAGGTGACTTGCACAAATTTAAAGATTTACTGAAGATTGAGAGGGACCTGGTCCTATCTCTAAGGTTAGTATCATGAATGTACTACTGATTTATATGTGATGTAGTATCTTAGTAGTCCTGAGTCCATCAATTTACCAACCTTAATAATGGAGCACATACATAAAGCTATTCATGGGAAAAATGGAAAACATAGCATGCCTTATGGATACTGGTTAAACAAAGTGTTTGATCATTTTTGTATTGCATGTGAAAGTGAAACTCCTGGAATTATTCTACAAATGTTAGGTATTAAGTCTCTAATCAAAACTGAGTGTGTGCAAAAAAAAATCTGGTTTCAACTCTAACTGATGAGGTTCTTAGCTTGAATGCAGAAATAAAGCATTTAACAAAAGAATTGTTACAATGTCATGCTACAGAAAATAATTTCATGGCTCTATTTTTCCAAACCATCTTCCCTAGTCCTTCACCTGCTTAAATTTTCTTGATTCCAGTTGCTTATTCTCTGTAAAATTAAAATTATGCACTTAAATGATACTTACCTAATACATATGAAGGAATCTTTGTTTGTGTATTTCATCTATATCTTCCTTAATTTTAAAGTTGTCCTACATGTTAGTGTTTCCAAAGTGGTCATGAGTTAACTAAATTTTTCTTATTTCACTCTTAGCTTATTGTTATCACTTTTTAATGATGCTAAAAGGGGAATACTGAATTCATATGGTAGGGGCCAAGTGATGTGTGTATTGTATGATGTATTAGGTATAAGGTACCAAGTGCATATATGTTGAATGTTGGTGAAGTATGACTGCATATTGACAACAAAAGAATTTTTGATAGATGGTATAGTGACAGGGGAAGAATGTTGGTAAAGCATGATGACATATTAATAGGGGGAAGCATAGTGCATAATAATAGGGGGAACATTCATCGACAGTAATGGTAATCACTCTGATTGAATGAGATGAATGAACATTGATGCTCAAAAATTTGTGGTTTGTTTTTCATAATCAAAAAGAGGGAAATTTTTATATCTAGCTTCAATAATGATCAGCTGACATCAAGGGACCAGGTCCCTAGGTCTTCATGAATTTAGTACAGTTGTCACTGACCTTCACAATTTTGTCTGGTAATGTAACAAACTGTGCAAGTGAGCTTGTACCTTTCAGGACAACTTCCCCAATTGTATTTCTACCTTAAGTATTATCCAACTATTTATAGAAAAGAGTGCTCCAAAATTCTCTAGTTTTTGCAATCAGATTGTTCAAAGAGGGAAATCAGCAAAAACTCAAATATTGCTCAAGTCTTAATCCTTAATGTAGTGAGTGAGTGTGTGTTATTGTAATACCCCAAAAAATTTCTCTCATAGCCTGAGCCTTAGAGCGTGTCAAGTGAAGTGTAATTCCAGCCCTAAAAGATTAAGAAGTGACTTCCCAAGTTATTAGTGTGTTAACCTTGATAGAATTTTCCTAAAAATGACTTTCTATCATGAGGACAAGTGAATTATCTTTCCAAAAATATCAATTTCATCCAAATCCAGTATCGGGGTGAGAAGTTATGACCATTTTACTAAGAGCTGTCGGAACTGCCCAAGTGCAACGGATAGGTTGACGGACCGTCGAACTTGCGACAGACCATCGCCCAAACCATCGCAACTAAGGTAGTAACTCCCTCTTCTGTCCCAAGTGCGACGTCCAAGATGACATACCGTCAAGCTAGCGACGGACCGTCGCTAAGACCGTCGCAACTAAAGCAGTGTGGCCTTTTTCTAACCAATATATGACAGACGATCCGATGTGCCGTCGAGCTAGCGATGGAATGTCACTCTAACCGTCGTAAATCCTGTTCATTATTCTTAAGTTGTTTTTAAAAGAACTTTTGGTCTTTTCCCCTTTTAACACTTAGATATATACAAAATGAAGCATATGACTTCATTATCTCCCAAAACATCCAAAGGCTAGGGTTTCTTCTTCAAGAACTAACCCAAAACCCATATCCAAGAAATTCAAGAACTCACCATAGAGTCTACAAATTGAGTTGAGATTCGAGTTCTCCAAGTCCAAAGCTTCAAGAACCCTCTCTCAAAGAGTAAGAAAAAGAGTTTCAAGAAGGCTTGTTCATCTAGTTTCACAATCTAAGGGATATGGGGTTTGAACAAGGACAATTCTTTCATGCTTGTGCCCAAAACTTGTTTTAAATTACAAAGATAAATGACTTTATGAGTTCTACTATGAATTTGAAGTATGGGTTCATACCCAATATTACTATGCATGAGATTTTGAGATTTTCCAATGTTCTAAAAATTGAAGTACATGAGTATGTTGAGATTTTAAGACAAATTACTGAACATTCTGTTGAGATTTTAAGACAAATTACTGAACATTCCAGATTTCTATATGATTTGTGTATCCTTATGACATCTAGTATGCATTTTGATGAGTCTTAACTTAATATTTGATTATGGGTCATTAAACCCTACTTGAGATTTCAGTTTTTATGAACTTTTGTGCTTTAAGCACCTATGATTTGAGTATTTTGAGATTATTGAGAAAGTTTTGACCTTAATGGTCATAGTAGCTTTGAAATCCACTTTACCAAATGATATTACAGATTTTATAGTTGGGTTCTTATAAACCATGAGATTATTTTAAAGTGGATTTCCCTGAGATGAGCGTAGCTAACTAAAGGGAGTAGTATTTAGCACCGAGTTAGGTAAGTTAATACGGTTTCAAACCCCAGAACTACGTGCCACCATAGGATTGAGATTTATGGTCCCGAGGCCAAGATAAGTGATCACTGAGTTAAGGTTATACTCCCTGGCAAGAGTTTGATGCCTCTCCCAAACGTGAGGTTTCTTCCTTAGGAGGACGAGATGTTGGACTCCATGTAGCTCGCATGGTTTATGTCATTTAAGAGAACCTCCCTAAAGCTTTGAGATAAGTGATTTTCCTAATAGTAGAGTTTGCAGATTTGCTTCCTAAAGTATTTTCCCTTGAGATGAGATGTTTTACTTAAGAGAAGTTATTTTTTCCTACTAGTAAACAGTAAATAAATAGCTTATGAGTATTTTTCCCTATTAGTAAGATTTTTTGAAATAGTTTCTTGAAGTAAAATTTTCCCAAGAAGAAAGTAGTTTTTTCTACTAGTAAGAGTTATATAATTCCGAGTTCCAAGTGTCTTGAGTTAAAAGAGTTCTAAGTTTTTGAGGATTAAAGAAGTTATACACTCCATGAGATATATGCATGAGTTGAAAGTATTTTTTAAAGCTTCCTTCAGTCTTCAAGTAATGAGAATAAGAGGAGAGTATATATTTTAAAGTTAAAGTATAATGACTCACGAGATTTGTGTTACATGTTTCATTCTACATGATTTATGATCTTATTATGTTAGACTTATTCAAGCTATGTAAGTCATTCATATTTGCTTGTATGAATTGATTAAAGAGTATGGATATTGTTTTATGTACATTCATACACCCCCATATACTTAGTACTTTCCCTAGTACTAATCCACATATACGTCTATGTGCTACATTGTCTTATAATGTAGGTTCAGGTGCTTAGTTCCAGCCTTGTCAGTGATTTTCGAGTACCTTTTACTACATCTCTACAGTGGT